>NW_027287538.1:8504354-8679354 GCF_022747635.1 Hetaerina americana | reverse complement strand
GAGGGGAATTGGAGTCATCCCTCTCTCTCTCTCTCATTTCGTAGGCAAGTGAGTGGAAGACCGCTTTAAACGGCAATTGTCACAAACGATCCTTTGTAATTTCTGTAAGGTACTTGATTGTTTTTTGATCAAGTCAATTATCGGAAATAAATCTAATTGCTGGAAAGTACAGGTATTTCGCCCACTTTTCGGGGATGTCGTCAATTTCTTACTTATTACTTACATCGTGTGAGGAAGAGAAGAGGAATTTCTGTCTTCAAAGAAGGTATATTGAAAGTAAAATTTGAAAAATACTAAAAAGAAAGGAGTTTTCATTTAATTAGGTGCCAAAGTAAACGTTTTTCCGCTCGTTCTAAATCAAGGGGTGAACGGGTTTCAAAAAGACGATGGTTGACTTGCTCTTCGGCGTAGGCCACCCTGTGAAATGCTGGACAATTCTCGAATGGTTTAAGGCATTCCTTGGGGGCAAATTTCCGCCGTAGCATGAATTCAATTTAGCATTCATCCGTGCACAATGAGGTTAAGTGAACAAAGATCACCCTCTGTCTTAACCTGAACATCAGAACCTCAGGCACATTTAGCGAATTCCAACAGTTGCGAATAATTTGGTGTCAATAATTTATGCATTGCTCCACGCACATTTAAATGCATTTGTTTCGTTCTTTTTAGACGAAGGTAACATTAATACACCCTGCATCTACCCAAGAGTGCTGCGCTACAAAGCCAACAATTTTTGAAGATATTTTCGTCAAATTCTTCATTGAGATTTCATTCGTCTTTTTGCTAATCGAAAATATATTTATTTTAATCAGTTGGACAGGATTTTTTTCATAAAAAATATATTTTAAGATTTTTATAAACATTTTTATGAGTCAGAATTTTAATAAAAAATAGCGAAAGGTCTTAAAATACCGGTCAACGTTCGGTACAAGACATTTTGAAGAAAATAATTAGCGTGAATTGAAAACAAACCCAAATTGATGGAATCAATTTAAGTTGATGATGAAGTTTAATTTAAATTTCAAAAACAAATCGTACCTTAATGACAAGTGTCGAGACATACTGAGAAGAGTTTCTTGGACAATACTCAACTTAAAGGTCAACTAAGGGTTCTCGGACTTACTAGACTCTTTCTTAACGGGACAAAAATCAAAATGCAATAGCCACATGGCACACGTACAGTTGTAGTCCTCAACGTTTCTTTCTTTTAAGAGAAAAATGAAACGCTAAAGACAAATACAAGGAATGAAAAGGGGATAAAAAAGCAAATTAGACCAATTTAGGTACCGGAGTAATGCATTCCGAAGAACAATATGAGCGGTGCTCTCTCTCTCTAGCCTCTTTTGACCTCCAGAGCAGAGGATATCCGGAAGAGGAGCGCTGCTTTCCCGTTTGTCCGCTAAAAAAAAATAAACAAACCTCACACCCTCATCGCCTCGAATTTTTCCATCCTCCCTCCCTTCGCTCCACTTCTATCCGCAGTTCTAGCCGTCTCCCCTCCCTGTTCATATTTCAACCCTTGGTGAGCGCTCTCCCATCCTCCACATATTTCCTCCGAAAACCTCCAATCTCCAGAAAAGGCTGGATTACGCCTTTCGCACGGAAAACACATACATACCCCTGAACACACACACTCACTCGCTCCGCGGCGGGATTATTTATCTCTTCCCGGGAGCTTAATTGGACGCAAGCGGGCATAAATCACTTTCGCGACTTCATCGGGGCGTAAACCCAATTCTTTTCGGTAGCACTTCTTTCCTCAGGTGAACTCCCTCTCCCGCTTTTTCGGCTGTAGCCCCGAGAGGAAGGGTTTTTCCTTTTCGATCTCCTTCCCATCCCCTCCCCCTCACCTCCACCACCCCACACACGCTCTCGCCAAGCTATGGGATGCGGGTTACGTTCGGTCGCTGCTGGGATGATGGGGTAAAAAGGGGAGGGATAAGGAGAGGAGAGAGAGAGAGAGAGAGAGTTTGTAAGGCAAGATAAATAATAAACATGGAAGAGGTTGGATGTTATACAGCTCTTTCGAGGGGAAAGAGTAGCCAAGCGGAGGCAATCACAGGTGCATATTCTTCCTTCCATTATTCACCCGTGTTTCAACTGAACTCGCCTTGTTATGTTCACAAATTTCCGGCACGAAACAGTCCCTTGCTTCGAGATTTCCAGGTTCCTTCACTACAGCCCCCCTAATGGGTTAGATTTTAATTTCACTAGCAAATGGATTAAAGACCAAAGACGGAGGTCCAGGATGATTTTCGATTGATATTAAGTCCCAAATAATGAAGGACGGAAAACAATTTAACCATATTCCTAATATTTTCAACCGCAATGAGCTAAAAATATATTCAATACAAAATTTTTGATGTAATTTTCTTATTTTAGTATGTTAGGAAATTTCAAGATATTATTTTTACGTAGTAGAATGTGTCATGAGTTTATAGAGAAATTTCAATTCACGTTCAACGCAAGGAAATCAGATTGATTCGTCGAGACTCTCAATTGAACGGCTTTAATAATTATTTATTTATTTTAATAATTTTATGAACTGTTGAGTGAAACATTCTGAAAACTTTTATTTTGTAAAAAATCAAACGTGAAAGAAGAAATACTTGAGTGAAGATTAAAATTTATAATTGACCCCGAATGGGAAATATTCTAATAAAATGATATTGCTGACACAGTCAGTTAAAAGATAAATCCATTAAGATATATTTTCGGGTATTATATTAAGTTTTCTTGATATTTTATTAACACCTATAGAGCAAAATACTAATTGAAACATGAAAAATTAATTTCTATTTTGAGGTTACTGAGGGAATACTTTTTTAAACCATGTTGTACATGTACTTATCTGTCTTCACATAATTACCATAGCTGTAGTGTTTCTTGGCTAACTCGTAGAATTGAATGATCTTTAAATGTGCATTGAAAATGCAATTATAGCTATCATACAGCAAAGAGGAAACCACAAAATGAGTTTGCACTTAATACTGGCGATTATAAAATAAAAAATTATTAATGACTGACGAAAAAAAGGCTCTGAGCCTTTGAATGAAAACGTATTCTGAGATAAAAAGTTCCTGAACACTAAAATAATAATCACTTCTCACTGCGAGATCTTTGTTTAAATATTTTTTGAGGAACACACAACTTAAAAATTTGGTTGTAAATGGGCTATCACATAAAAATTAATGCATCAGCCTATTTGCATTGTAACTAAGACGATCTACATCTACATATATACTCCTCGATCCACTAAAAGGTATGTGGCAGGGAGTGTGATGATCATGCATAATGGTGACTCATGAGGGAGGAGGGGGTTTTAATGATGGGAAAAAAATTACTAAAAACCTCAAAAAACGTGCATATCCATAAAAATTCAGGTGGAAAACTTAATTCTTAATAAATGTTAATTTTAACCATTGTAGAAGTTCTTTTTCAAATCTCGAAAGTCACAACGAGAACAATTAGCTTTAGTGTCTCATTGCAGCAATTCACATTTCGATATTTAATTTTCATCATTTTGGATGGTGCAGTAACTAGCACGAAAATGTACTATGCATTATTATAACTATATTTACGATTTTTAAACAAGTTCTAATACGATATGCTGCTGAGTATTTCTTAATTAAATTGAAATAACTAACATCAATTTCCTAAAATTTCAGTTGTTATGATTAATTCAATTCTCGTGACACAAAGAAGTAGGCAGACGTCAGGGCCCATCTAAAACCTACCACATCCTCCCCTTTATAAGTAGACTACCTTGATTGATAATTCGTTTAAGGAATTACCATCTTTAAGACTGGAGAATGAAAGAGTGCAAAATTATGAAAATCACATTTTAGGATTTTCATACCATTAAGGCTTGAATCACAAAAACAGTCTACAGAGAATGAATTTATTACTTCACGTGGGGATGCGATTGCTAGCACCACAACAACGACTAAAAAAATTGAAACGAAAATCACGGGCCCATCTCGGTTACGTGAGGCCCTCGGAAAAGCTACTGCGGATTGGATCCACCGACGCGGCTCTATATTCGGACCAAGGGCGTGTGGGATACATTTGGGGACCATAATCTCACGAATAAATTGACAAACCCAAATTAGGTGTGAGTTGTGGACTGCGCAACCCACTAGGATGATTTAAATTCCAACCTCATGCATTAAAGGGTCCGGAATGAATAATATATGTATGCGGAAGGAAGAGGGAGCGACCGGTGGGTAGGTGCAGGGTCTAGAGATAGGGAGGAGGGGGCGGGGGGCGGAGAGAAAGGGGAGGGGGGGGGGTGAGGGCTCAAGATATTCCAAACAGTTCCTTCCTCGTTTGGGAGGATATGAAATTTCGGCGTTCCTTGGCGCGGAAGGAAGGAAGGACAGTTTGTCGGGAAGGAGATTTTGTGTGACGGAAAGGAGGGAGCCAAAGTGAATCTCCATACAAAGGCCTCCAAAACAAGAGAAGGTGACGAAGCGTCGTCGTTCCCCACCAAACTTGGGTGATGGAATAAAGGAGAGAAAAATATCTGATGCTTAGAAAGAGCCTCCTCCCTTTGCGCCGTCGGATGATTTGAGACATGCGCTCCATGAAAAGCAAATTTCCACCGTTTTGTCTCCGGTTTGAGGGTTCGGAAAGTGCTCCGCGGTAATGATATTATTATGATAATGGGTAGGACCACCATTTTTTCACTCGATCTTAAATTCATCTGTTGCAATTAGTTGTTCATCAAAACTACATATTGTCAAAGATGTAAATGCATCAAACCTACCGAACGAAAAGGTAGAATTTATAACTTAATGATAAACGATGGGTGTAGGGGAAGAACAAAGAACATGGTGATTCAATATTTATGAAAGTTAAGAAATAATGGCCTAAATTTAAACGGATAAGAATATATTATTTCAAGATCAAAATTTCGCTAGGTTAAGATGAAAACTTTAATTCTGCCATTTAAAGGAGTAATTACTATGCCACCAAATACTATTCTATTAGCATCCTCAACAGCCATATGCTTATTGGGCAGTTACTTTCTCCTCCTTCGACACCTTTCCCCTCTCTCTCATTCCCAATCATTAACCGTAGCGCATTCCCCTTCTCAAGTCGTCCAGCTGCTTACTTCTTCTCATCCCCTCTTTCCTCTCATCGTCAACCATACCCAAATTATCATTCTTTCAAGCAAATCCTCGCCTCCCAGCACATGCCTCATCCAGATAGCTTTTATCTTAATTAAATGAAGAACACAACGTATTTTTCCACTGCTCTTTATTTTCGTACCACTGGTTTCAACGCTTAGGTGTCGTCGTCCGGTACAAATTAGTCAATTTTCGGTGTCATTTATATACCCTTCACGTGGGGGAAGGAGTATAAATAAATTTAAATGCATGGACCGACTCTTGACTAATTTGTATCTGATGATGACGCCTAAGCCACCCTCAGCGTCTAAAAAATAATTAGTTGTATGTAAATGCATGCTCTTCCACTAACCTTATGTGTTTTGCTATAATAACCCATTCTTTCCGAATGACCTCATTCGTGTTCTGTTCATCTGTTTTTAAGCCTCTTTCCTTTCAATCCCTCATCCCTCTCCGCGGGGGGAAATTCCTGCTACCTACAACGTTGGGTCGCCTTTTACAGACTCTTTGGGGGTAGAGTGTTTCGTGGTGCATTTTCATGTGGTAGTGATGTTTCAATTTCTTGCTTGTTGTGTCCTGGCTTCCGTGTTGTAGGATGGCTTTCGTGCTGCATCACGGGGTGCAGTTTTTTAAGTTGTTTTGCGGTATATGTGTTTGCATGAGTATTGGATGAAAGGATTTTTGCATGAGTGTGTGCGCTGCTGTGGGTGTAATTTCCCGTGTTGTTTTTTGCATGTGGTATTTTTCCTTTTTACGGTTGGTGACCTAACACCCCCCGCCACACGCCCTTGCGGCGGCTTGCGGGGTATTATGTAGATGTAGATGTAGAAGCGCTGGAACTAGTAGTATGAGTATAAAGAGCAGAGGAAAAATACGTTGTGTTATAAATTTAATGAATATCAACTTCCACAAAATTGAGCCAGAAACAATTGAATACAGCTTTTCTCTTCTTATTTTTTCCCAAGTGTGTCCTACTTTTCTCCATCTTTTCCTATAATATTAAATCATTATTTACCCTTTTTAGGAAGCATTTTACCCTATTTAGCAAAATAAGTAGATCATGCAAATGGAAATAACTGCCTTACGATTGTTTCCTCTCCATCAGTTCGCGTTTGGAAGAAACATTTTGCTGAGAATTTTCTTCACTAAAATCCTGAAGTCATATTTATCTGCACTTTACGAAAACGTCAAACAAAATCCGCAGATTCTTTGAGGTTCGTTGGTAAGGGATCGGATACACGCACTTTCTATCATCATACGAGAGCTGTATAGAGAGTAACCCCCGTCTCCGTGAAGCGTGAGAATTAGTGGAAGAGGGAGCCGAATGGTCGCTGTATTGATGCACACAGTATAGGTCAGTGCGCCTCGAACCGCAGTGGCTGGAAGTTCGCACCCCTTGTCCTTTGTTTACAACAGTGATTCAAAATGAACGATACAATTGGAATTGCCGCCAAATTTGAAGTCCGTTCAGTGATAAGGTTTTTACTGACGAAAAAACTCCGAAGCTACTGACATTTATTGGGAAATTTGTATTCCGTACGGACCAAATGTGATGAGAGACAAGAGTTTTGCGTCATTGTTGCCTTTCGTTAAAGAGTGAACATTAATGTCCATGACGCTGGCAGAAGTGTCCGCCCGTCTGTGGTGAACAATGAAATGCACGTTAAAATTGATGAAAAACTTCGTGAAAACCGACGTTCAACGATATCTTATATCTTGAGAAAGGTTTCCACAGGTATCTACGGCTCTGTATCATGGAAACGAGAGGAAAGGTTAGAGTACTGCATGTATTGTGCTCGTCTCGACGAGGAACTTCAAGATGCCATCATCAGTTGGCTCTGATCTCATACGGCAGAATTTTATGTTAAAGAAATTTGGAGACTAGTTTAGCCAAGATTTGACCAATGTTTAAATCTGTTTTGCAAACATGTAAAGAAATAGTAGAAATATGTAGTTTAGAGATAAAAAGAATGCATGTTACGTATTTATTCCAGTGTATTTTTTATAGTACGAAGGTTTTTTTATGAACCGCCCTCGTACAACAAAGTGTTGGATCGCAGAAAATGTATTTTGTGTGGATACGGTATGAAAAATTTATTGTTTAGCTTAGTATAAAAAGACGTTTTGGAACGCTAACACAGTTATTAGGAGAAAAATCAAGGGCTTCGTATAAAAAAAATAACAGTTAATTTATATGCCTTAGGAGATTTCTCGGATATTTTCCACGTTGTCAAATATTGAGACAGAGCTCTGAAGTTGGAAACTACTGAGATGTTATTAAGTGAAGCTTAGGTAAACAGGAGCTCAAAATACCACAGAGTCACTCTCAGGAGTTGTATACTCTCAGGCCAGAATGCAATAACTGCATGCATCCAAATGCCACTAAAACAGGGTTCAAATATGCAAATCTTACACAGCATTCGAAGAGATTGTTCTTTCCTTGCCAGAAAGACAACCCCATCCTGAATTATAAATCTACACGACGAGTGAGACTTCGGAGGTCATTACACATTAAAGTTTCACTGAAAAATCGAATTAACGAATACCTAAAGAACATGTAAACTTGAAATAATAGAAATCAATACATTAATTTGTTTTTCATGGATTTATATTGGAAATAACATTAAATCCTCTAAATTTGGAAAAATTCTTTATTTAGGAAATCATTCAAAGGTTTACAATCATTGTTCACCGCAAGAAAAAATCATTATGATTTTGAGTGAGAACCAATGATGTAGAGCTAAAACTATTATAATAATTCATACCATAAAACTTCTAAATATTTATGAAAGTTGAAGTGCATAAATAATTTAAATCAAATACTTCTGTGTGAAGGCAGTACAGACCCTGAGTCTTTTAACAAAAACTAAATATCCTAAGGTTACTTGCCAAATATTTTCTAAAGATTTAATCTTAGATACGAGTAGAAAAAAACACACATTCCAAAATATGACATATACTTAATAATTGTGGAATAAAGAAGCAACATCAGAAAAGTAGTATTCAAAGTAACATTTCTTCAAATTAACGTCGAATTCTCATTTAAAACATACCTTATTTCTAACGAACGGTTAAAACATTTAAGAGATTTTCCACAAACTCTAAACAAAAAAAAACCCATGACCTCAGATGATCGGTAAACTCAATAGGCTTAGTTTGCCAGTTTTTTCTTACCTCTCCTTATGATTCAATAAACGACACGTTTCGTACCTAATTGTACCAAAGCAATCTGCTTAATAGAGAGTCATGCAGTTCCTTTTCTTCCCGAATATACTTCCTTGTTTTACATTCAATTTTCAATGTCATATTCAAAATACTTCTCCAAGAACAAGTTTCAAAGTCTTTTCCGAACTTTTTCTTTACACAGGCCGCAAAGAATGTTATGTACACGGGTCTGGGGTATGGAGCAACACACTATGTGCTAATATTGTAAATTATTACTTCCTTGTTTGGACCCGTATCGACATTGACTATGTACACTACCTGCCTCACTATTGTGAGCGTGTTCTTGATAATCTTAAAACGATTTCCGTTAAATGCCCCCCACCGGTAGTTTGCCGTTGAAATATTCCTTGATCTACAATGCAATTCCTGCCGGTGCTAAGTAGGTGCCTTCATATTTCTCTCTTCTATGTGATACTATTTTGATTTTTCCTATTAGTTTTGTATGCGGAGAGTAGTAGAATACAATAGCGGAAAACTGAAATCATTAGTTTGAATAGGGATAGTGAGGAATTGGATGGAAAGGTTGTTCACAGAATGGGTAAAGGGTGAAGAGAAAAACCTGACGTTCCATTAGCCTACTCAATGAATTAAGGTGTCGTGAGGCAGCGAAATTTACGTCTCATTTGACGGATCGCGTACTTCACTTGAAATGCACATCAAAAAGCACCCAAGGTTGTATTGGTGCCTAAAAACATATTTATGCTATTTTCCAAATTCCTTCCGTATATCGTTCGCATTTGACCGGCTTGGATTCTCGGGCGAGTTGATAGATTATTCTTCCGTTGTTTGAAATCCATTTCATGTGTCTCCAGTAACTGGAACATCCGGTTCCACACCGTGTTGTCAAAGGCCGTATCCAAGTCCACGGAATAATGGCTTGCTGCCGTATCTGTTTTTTTCCACCGGTTTCCTTATGGAGGCAGTGAACATGTCCGCTCTCGCTCCTCAGATCTTCTAGAACCCGAATTGCTTTTTCGAAAGGCTGTCAACTACTTTTCCTTCCTTCCCTCAGCTGATTATTCATGTGACGCCTGTCTGACGCCTGTCTGCGAGTAGACTGCCATGTGTCTACGCTTCTCGCGATTTCGGTGCTCGTTTCCTTCTCTCGTGTGGCCAACAAATATTTAGAAGTCTTTCGTAAGACTTCCATTTTCTTAGCTGCCCTTGATTAGTACTCTCCTCTTTATATTCACTCCATGAAAGATTAAAACTGATTCTTTTTATTTTTATCCGATCAGATTGCTCTTTTCCTATTACGTCACTTGTAAAATCAATTCAGCTCTATATATAGATTCATACATAGCTATGCATATGTGTGTGTGTATTAATATATTTATTTATTCATATACGACTTTGTTTGCATTGTGTATATATTAGGATATATTATCACACATTGCATGTGTGTATATATTAGGATATATTATCACACATGCACACACATAAATTACACATATTATATAGATTAAAATTTCCAAAGCCCTCGGTCATCTGAATAATGCATCTACCAGTACCACTCTCACCAATGACCCAGAATTCACTTTCCAAACAGAAATTCAGTCTTTCCTCCTCCAATTTGGAACAGAAGAAGACCTTACCTTCCAAAATATATCCCTACTGTCATCCCCCAAACCGTAGAACACCCCAGTTTTACCTCCTGCCACAAATGTACAAATCCAACAGCCTCTGTCACCCTATATTTTCCAGCATCAACTCTCCTACTGAAGGAATCCCCGCATCGCTTGATCTCCACCTACAACCTCTTCCACTCTCCTTGCCCACATTCACAAAATACTCATACCACTTCCTCCACCATTTCAATTCTGTCTCCAGTTCTCCACCTCCAACCTAATTATGGCCACCATCGTCGTTACTTCCCTCTACACCTACATTCCACACGCAAAAGGCTTATCCTTTCTCCGATATTATCCCTCTCTTCGCCCTTCACCTAAGCGTCCTTCGAAGGAATTTTCCCTCAATATAGCCATTTTTGTCCTCACAAAAAATGAATTTTTGTTCCTAAACTGTCTCTACCTACAAACCAAAGGCTTGATGGGAACGAAGATGGTACCATCATACGCCAATATCTTCATGGGCCACCTTCTTGACAACCTTTCTTGACACAGATATCTCACTTCACAATTAAAAATTCACCACTTCGGTACATATCAAAGCCACTAATCATCAGCAATACCAATACTGCACAAGCTGTCACCCTTCCCACACCATACGCTCGATTCCTAGCTCTCCCTCTGTCCACGGGAACCGGATTTGCAACACCACCCTCAACAAATACCTCCATAATCTACACCATGCACTCCACAAACGCAGTTACCCAGAAAAGGTCCTACAGAATTAAATCCACCGCTGCACCCGATCGCACACACCACAAAAAACAGCCCTATATCGGAAGTAGGACTCAACCTTTGCACATACTTTTTCCCGGAATCCCAAAATTTGAAAACTTTTCTTAAAGAACTGTTTCCTATTCTACACGATACTGACGCTACTTCATCTCTACAACCACAATACCTCTCTCTCACATATAGAAGACTCGGAAATCTCAGAAATATTCTCAGATCCACCAAATCTTTGGCGGTCCCCCTTAACGAAATTCCTTATCTTTGCCCTACTTGCAACACCCCCCGTTGTAAAATACGTCCGCTTATCAGAACTGCTCCCCTTTCCTCACATCTCCTTATTGCCTTCCCACCTCGTTCCCACGCTAATTGCCTCTCCAAAAACGTTGTCTATCTTTTAAAATGAAATCAATACTCTTAATTTTACATAGGCAAATGGATTATCCCCTTGTCAATTTGCTAGAGCAATCGCCGCTACTATTGCCATTCTGCCTCACTCTTTTCGTTTCCTATCACTTCAAAAGCAAATTCCCACAACCTTTTTTTCGGCCATTGTTTTTCCCTAACTATCCGAGAACTCCTACTCGATTCAACCCTCAATATAGAGGTGAGGACTCGCGACACCGCGACACATGTTAGCTTTCCGATCTTTTGAAATTCCCGGGCTCAACCGTCACCACTAGATCTCTTCCCCCTGCGCCTCCCCCACAATAGCCCTCAAATTCCCTCCAGCCGAAGCCTTCCAGTCTGACCTGGAGATGGCCCCAAAGAAAGCCAAAAGCCTAAGCTGTTTAGAAATATTTGCCTTTTGACGTGTTCTCTATTTATATTTTTGTGTTCTATTATGCCGTTCAAATGCTATATTGCTCTCGTGAGTGCTTCTACATCCTAGATCATCAAATAAGAGACGTGTATGTGCACACGTATATTTAGGTATATAAAGTCTCTCTTGAAGTACGTATATTTTGTCTCTCTTGAAGAAGGCCTCTGAGAGGGCCGAAAGCTCGAACAATTTACCGTGTGAGTGTCCTTTTAAATGTTGCCATTCTATTCTATTTGTGTTATATTGTGTCAGCCCATTTTTGTGCCGCTCGTGTGAGTTTTTCCGTACAATCTATATATATAAATATGTAATTATACGTGTGCATACATATTTATGTATGCAGTAAAATATAAGGAAAAGAGATAGGAGAACATACAAAGGACGAGCACAAGATTAGTGGGTCAGTAGAAACACTGCGAAATCCTTGAAGAAAAAATCTTGCGCTTCTCCCCAACACTGTCTATCTCGACTCTTAATGTAATGGAGAAAATAATAGCCATTTCGGCTGGATAAAAGTGAGGTAGGAGGAGTACAGTGCAAAAAAACGTATTGTTGTTTTGTTTGATAATGTGTTTAGGAATATTTTATGGCATGTTAGCCAGAGGTTTTGAATGCAGTTGTTTTTAGTGACATGTACTTACTCTTTCCCTGCCTTCACCTATCATCTCATAGTTATTCTCTCTACGTCTTTAACAATCCATCACCAATTAAACGTTCCAGTGTATCAATCTTTCAGGCCTCCTTTAGATTTTTTCCTCTCCAACCATTCTTCCGTAATTCGCTGGTTTACCTTTTTGATAATTTCATCTTTTTCATCCACATAACTCAAAAACCTACAATCTACGACTATCAACTTTCATCAATGACTAATTTTCCGCGTCGTACAAAATCAGGCTCCATATAAAAATTTTCAACAAGCCTTTCTTAATCATCCTTGTCATTCAACGTCTCTCTCATCAATTTTATCCTTGTGAAAGTTTCCTTGTGTAGCTTAATTTTTCTTCTCATATCCTTCCCACTTTTACCGCCTTCGTCCAGCACACTACTAAAATCATTTTCTCAAACTTCTCCAGTTTTTTCCTCCATTTTCAACGTTTAATTAAGCCTTACGCTTTCTAATCAGCATCATTGCAAATTTCGATGGTAGAGATTAACTTTGGTTATTTCTTTAATCTTTCAACGAAATTTATTAATGCATCGTGTGCTTAGAGTAAGCGTCACTCACTCGTAACTAAGCGTCATCTTTGAAGCGATCCTTGGATGGATTTATTGCGTTGTTGACGCACGAAAAAGTACGAAGAGCATCGTAAGTGTAATGTATCTGTTGAAATGAGCATAGAAACGAGGAAAAATGCAAGGCCCACTCCTCTTCTTCAAAGAATAAAAACTGAAAGACATCCAGGAAAGTAGCCTCTGGCGACCCTGTCTCGGGCACGCCATCAGGAACTTACCGCAGCCGCTGATCCGAGATCACGTCATACGCCTCCCACGCCTCCGAAGCAGGACACTTGGAAAAACGTCGCGGGCATATCGAGGGCGGGAGTGGCGCAGTAATGGATTATGGCGGGGGAGGGACGGGGTTTACGTTAACTGAAGTATTGAAGTGAAAAGGAATTAAAGTAATGGAAAAGATAAGGGATAAGGACTGAAGGAGGAAAGAAAACATAGAATGGAGTATGGAAGGAGTATGCAAGGCTAGAAAATAGAGTATTTTTAGAGTAACCTGGTCATTCATAAGCTCTGTAATATCAGGCAAAATGATCAAAATGGCAGCACACAAAATGAGTTGACGAAGCCTTATCATTTACCTTGCATCTGTATGGTATAGGGTAACATGACATAATAGCTATAAATTAAAATTGTCTAAGGGTCACAAAAATGGGAATGATGAACTACAATTAGAAAACTCCTACCACCCCAAAAATTTGAAGCCGAATCTTTTGTTGGGTAGAAGAACATTACATTTGCAATGTGTTTCCACATACTTATGAGTGGAACCAGTTCAAATGTTATTGGGACAATGTCAGCTCATTATTAGATAGGTTAAGTTCACTGATTTAGTGAAAAAATCAAGGCCAAAATGAAAACCAGGGTACTTAATTAAGTGATCAGCAAATATTGGCCCAAAGTACGTGAATTCATTGTTTGAGAAAAGGATAACAACGCAGATTAAAAATTTTCGGGAATTCAGTAAGATGACAGTTAACTGAAAATAAGATCAACAAAAAAGTGTATAAAGGGAAGCTAAACGTAATGGAAGCTTTGAACGAAATAATAATGACGAAGAAAAATGAATGAAGGATAATTTGAGTTGTAGTGGAATACTAACGTCTATGATGAGAATGAAATGTAGTTCATCATGGAATGATTGAGGAAAATAATTGGCTTCTTGAAGGCAACACACAAAGAACTCAGGCAAGGAATTTTAGGTAGGAAGAGGGTTTTAAAATTGTTCCAAATATTTTGAAAGCCAACAAAAATGTTACTTTTCATGAACCACCATAGCTAAGTATTTTTCGAGGAAGACTACGTGCAATTAAGAGAAGGGGATAAACTAAATGCTCTGAAATATCAGCCGTTACAGCCTGTAAATGAATAAGAAGTGAGAAAAATTGAGACCACACGGAACACAAGATTTTCGTACTGAGAGATCACCGAGATATTTGTGTAAAATAATAAATTTTGTGGGCTTCTTCAAATTGCATCTTGCCTCTTCCTCCAATTACTTCAATTACCACTAAGATGTCTAAAATTATATCCTTGATTCAGCTGAAAAGTGGTGATATTGAAGCTAAAGTTTGCTTAGATGCTTGCGATGCTTAGATGCTGTTAATTTATAATTCCATCATTTTGACGAAACCAATTTCACCAATTATGCGGTAGAACAAGTTCTAGATGGAATCTAGCTAAATCAAGGTCAAAAAGTTAATACTCAATGATCGTTAATGACTTTATTCGGAAAAAATTCTCCTCCCTTACAGAAACTTTTACATAGAAAAAAGGGACATGTGTGCATGTGTACTCTACATGGCGAACTTTATAGCCTTAAATGCCTTTTCTACGTGGAATAACTCAAAACTTCCGCGGCTGGCTAAGGGTTATCTATGCACCAATTCATTGTGAGTATTATAAACGGGCAAATAAATGAGCCAGTATTTATTTTTTTTAATATTGCAACAAAATTAACTTTCACTTTCAATTTCACCAAAAATGGTTCAATTTCTCATAGCTTGAAATAATTATTTAAAGAGACCGGTTATTTTTACCTTTACTAACGCAAAAATGCATTGGCCCAGTGTTCAACACACAAAACACTTAGAACACGCCTCTCCAAGTGTAACTGCAAGTATTTGTTTTTTTTACAGAATTCGAAATAAAAATACAAAATTCCTCCAAATCATTATTTTATCAATCCTCATTTTTGTAAATAGTCTACCTAATATGGGTAGGTTTTTCACAGGTCCTAGAACTACATGTTTCTCTAAGACCTAACTAATATAAGATAAAAAAACCCCATACGCCATCCTATACATTAGAGTAATTAGCTCCTTAGAATACTTTCTATCTTGAATCATTTATTCCAAAATACCAATTCTTATCCTCTCTTTTTCCTCGCCTTTCCAGATTTCTCCCCCCTATTGCCTCTATAAGCAACCCGTTGCCTCTCAGTATCTCCTGCAATAACTTGCCTTGTATTTGACTTAATTTAAGCTGCTGCTCTTATCTCACCACGTCTAAAACTTCATCGTTTATTAATCTCCGCAATTAGGTACATCTCTAGAGCCTTCCCTCCATACTTATCCTCTTTCATTAACGATCATGATTTTGGACCATACAAAACTACCCTCCATATTGAAGATGTCATTAGTCTTTTCCTTATGTCTAAAGACACCCATCATCAACTCTGCTGACTCTTTATATAGGCCTGTTTACCGACTAAATTCTTCTTTTAACGCCAACACTATTTTTATCACCATCTTTCCAAAGAATTTCCATAAAGGTTATCTCTTCTAATTTATGTTCTACAGCTTTAATACTTGTCTATATCTTCTTATTTCTTGAGAATTCCATTTTATTCGTTTTCGTTTTCTTCGTTTCTCATCCCACGCCAATAGAACTGATTCTTCAATGCAATAAGTATTAATTGTCATGCGGATGACTCTTAAATGAGGAAAAATCTGAGGAGAAATCGCCATGGAGGGAGGGAGGGAGAGAGGCCAAAGATGAGCCTTACCACGAGATGGGAAAGGGAGTCCGGAGAGGAATGGAATAGGCGGTAACCGGGTATCGAATGGAGAGCAGCCATCTGTCAGGCTTAAAAGGGCTCTTTGGTGTGGGGGGGATATGGAAACGAGAGATGTTGGGGGAAGGAGAGCGGGGAGGAGATACATTTTGGTAGGGGAAGGTTCCGAGGGGGCACGCACGCACGGAGGGAGGATGGGGGGAGATAGAGGTAGGATTTTCGAGAAATGGGGAGGGTAGGGTCGGCTCGGAAGAAGACGGAGGATACGAGTCACTTTGGCAGTAACGAGGAGAGATAGGCTCGCGGCGTGAATAATAAGGACCTGTGGGAAAAGTGGACGAAGGGCTAAGACTAAGGGATGAATGGGGGAAGGGGAGTGAGCATGGTAAAGGGAAGAGACTAGAGGTGGGTTGGGGAAGCTAGGATGAAGGGGTTGCGCAACGGAAGGGAAGGGTGGTGGAGAAAAGGGAATAAAGTGGAGGGAAGAGGGCAGGCAAGGGCGTGCGGGGAGCGAAAATTACAGCTCTCCCTCGGTGACTAAGATGAATAGGAAAGGAGGAAGTGTTGAGTGCCCACCGCGGCGACATTCGCATGTATACAATCCTGCACACATACACACAAGCTATATAGCGCTGGAGGGGAGGAGGGTTTGACGTGTCAAACTAGGTGTGAATGAAAAGCACGGGTCGCCAACCCTTTTCCAATGCCAGGGGAAGGATGACGCTGCGAATTCCACGCGCAGCTATTTTCCTTACCGAGGGATGGATTTGAGGGGGTGGAAACAAAGATTAAGACAACTCTACAAAATCATTGCCAATTATTTAAGTCAAAATGGAAACTTAATCTTAGTTCCTCAAATGACATCAGAAGTCAAAAGGCCAGCTTGGGGTAACTTTATTTCTTCCTTTGTTCAAGTGTTTAAAAAATCAACTCATTTATCAACCAGGAGGTCGGTTCAATAGGTGAGGTACCACGAAGTGATATTCCTTTGAAAGCTATATACCTGTATGTAAACACACACAAACACATATGTATATTTATGTGCTAGTGAGATCCATAGATATTACATCAACCTAGGCATAGGCCCGGCAGATCGAAAGATTCGTGGTTCAAGTCCCGGTCGAGGAAACATTTTTGCACTTGTCAACTGTTCGATTCTGCCTTCCTCAACATTCCTGTGTGTACTTTATACGTGTTCCCTTTTCCTTTCATCTAATTCCATGTGAATGAATGTATATAAACAAGTATATATATATATATATATATATATTATGTAACTAAATGTAAACAAAATTATATATATATATATATATATATATATATATATATATATATATAACCCCAAATTAATATAACCCAAAATTATATATATATGTGTATATATATATATATATATATATATCTAACTTTATGTATAAAAATTAGGACGGTACAATAAAACACAAAAATAAAGGCTTTCCGTTTCCTAGGCAGTTATGTTACCCGAAAAATCTCACAGCTGAACACTGGCCCTTCGGTCAGTAACCAACGCAGTGCTCACTGGAGTACTGATCCCCACAGCACCGCAATATTAGCAATTATTAGGGTAGGCCCCAAACACCTGAGTTCACTTGAGTCTAATGTGTGCGTGATTTTTATGGAGATGGGATTGTCATCAAATAGGGGACGGTGGAGAAGAGTCCTCAATCTAACATTCCATCCAACGGACGCTCTATTACACCAAAGAGTGTTCACCAACCATCAATCAAGTGGTGATCGGGAAAACAATGAATGATTAATCACCACCGGGATTCAAAACTCGGCCTCGTGGTGTAGGAAGCTAATATTTAAGTTCTGTACTATCCAAGTTTGAAATCCGTAGTTATATAAGTCAGAACAAAAATGCAATTATGAATTATGAACAGACAATTACTCCATGAGCCGACTTTAGAAAATCTTATTTCTCCCTTCCGTAGCCATATGAGAAGCATTTGGAATATTTTGTATTTATTCTGTCGAAACGGGTAGAATTGATAAATTGGGACAATTAAAAATTTTAACAAAAGACTCAAGGTCTAAAAAGCACATTAGAGTGTTTCGTGAATAAGAAATTTATCGAGACAAGAATACTATATAATGAGCATAACGTAGGTTAGTGCACGTGAAGTTTTCAAGGAGTTTTAAGATCACATTTCATTTTGATTCGCAGGTCACACGATAAATAAAATTGAAAAACATCGGAAAGTTCGATAACTCAGCTCAGCTCATAAAATGTGGAGTACGTAGCTTGAGCTGTGAGATAGCGTCGTTCTCGAATGCACTTGAAAAAGTTCTGGGGTGGTAGATAAAATGGGACGCTTGCATAGTTCTCGGGTATTTGTTCGCTGCTGGTAAGTCGCAAACTCAAATCCCATCGGCATTAGAAACATACCAAATAATGGGAAAATATATGTTTGAATCATCTCTGGCAAATTAAAATAATTAAAAACACAATCCCTGTGAAACCATGACGGCTTCCTATACGTATCGCAAATTTAAGTTAAAAAAAGACGAAAAGAAAAAAAAGTCTTAATTTCATCGGAACACACAAAGAAGATTACTGGTTGGCATCGGTTGCTGGTTGAATAAAATCAGTGCCCATCTATATAATATTACATAATGGCTACTGAATTCAGCTTATGGTGCTCAAAGCTAGATAAATTGGGAGATAATGGAGAATTCTATGAAGTCAAACACGGCGATAAGTTTACACAACAGTTTTCCCAATGCGGCGAGAAAGAGAAAAAATATTTTTTTTTATCATCCCGAATTTTCTCGACGAGGTGATTATGAGGACAATGGCGTGTCTGGAGTCCTTCCCTACCGACCGACGCTCAGGGAAAAGCAAGTTTGAGGGCCCGGAAAGAAAGGCCCCACCGAAACATTAATATGCCGCGGGAGAAGAGGAACCAAGAGTGGGGGAGAGAGAGAGAGAGAGGGAGGGGGAAGAGGAAACGCTTCCACGGCTATCTGGACAAAAGTCTTCGCGAAGTAACCCATATTTATTCGAAAACTTTGAGAGCAATTTGAATAGTGGGGAAGATCTATACCCAGCCGCATGAACCGCAGCCCGCATCTAGAGAGCGGTCTAGTCCGCGATAAGGGTGGTGGAAGGAGAGTCCAGGGGATTGGGGGTGGGTTGGGGTGGAGATGGAGCTTTCGGAGAGGGGATCTGGGCCGTTGGGATGAGGAAACTTAGCAGGGAAGAAGTAGGCTTGCGTGTGTGTGTGTCAGTAGTGGGGTGAGGGCAGGGCGGGATCTCTTGCTGTACACAGAACCACATCTCGTCCTTGGGAGCTTGCGTTGTAGCCTGGAGATTGGATATTCTTAAGGGGTAGACCTCAAAAACCCTAGCCTCTTCATTATGCGATGAAAGTTCCAGCCACTTTGAGTGTTTTGAGGAGATGGGGAGCGGTGTGTGTGCGGAGTGTGGGGGGGTGGAGAAGTGAGAGAGAGAGAGACGTAGTAACGGGATGTAGTAAGTGGGGTGAGAGCCATAGGAGGAGGAGGTGGGAGATGGATAGGAGGAGAAGGGAATAGATATTCTCTCCAAGGGCAATAATCTCGGCTCACGTGAAAGCTTCGCCAAAAAGTAAAGCGTAGGATCAGTAACCATATCGGTTATCAAAGTCAACTTGCTAATCGTCCTTTGTCAAACACCGGCAATCTTTTCGGAATCGTAAACCTCCTGTTGCTCTCCTATTCGGCATACCCCATTTAAGGATGGCGATTGCCCGTTTAACATTATGGAGATGGCTCTGTAATACCTTGAAGAATTGACACACTGGATCATATCAACTTGTTTAACATTCCAAGTCAATACAATCATTCACTTAGATTTTTAGACTTTAGATTTGACTTAGTCAACGCAATTTCATGCACATTTTTTATTTGTATTATTTAACTTATATGGCTTCTTCATAAAAAACAGACTCCAACGGATGACATCATTCACTTTATACTTTATTGAAGATATGATTCAATAAGCATTTTGTTCTCTATAAATTTGTTAAAACGAGTTCGTGTCGATGTAAGTATTTCATGTCACATTATTTGGCATATTACGGTATGCGTAATTGAATGAATTATTGCGAAATATTTTACAATTTAAATTTCTCTTTACGTCTGGCCGTTTTCATTACGATTGCTGTTTACCAGAATGGGGAAAAAGTGGTATGTTATGGAAGTGAATTATTACACACAAATGAAATATAGCATCAGAGCTAAAAAATAAGAAGAAATATCAATATATTCATGCACATTTGTCACAAATTCTCCCTGTTAGTATCATTTAGTGTGGGCCAGGAACGAAACCAGAAACAACTTAGTCGCGGTATTATTATTCATTCAGTAGAGGTGAGATATGTTCCCAACGCATACCAGTTGACAGACAATAAAACGAACCAGTATCAATATTTTTTTCTATCAGGTATTTAATAGTTTTGATAGAGTTCTCCTTGTATAGGCTTTCACATTAATTTTAGTCCTTGCTCATCTCAAGGACATCAATAAAATTAAAGTCAGAAGTGTTAAAGCATCGCCTGATATTACCCTACATAATAAATATAGTGGGTAGGATAACATTATTCTAACTGAGGTAGCTACGCCTCCGTTAGAATAGCGTTATTACCATGTATTCTGGTACATTACTGGGAATGGACGCTTGCTAAAGACGGAAATGGAATGATATATTGACGGGGGTGATTTTATGTGAAAAATACGGATAAGCAATCCCTCTTAATCGTGTAAAACGGACGGCAAAGACGTTAATGACTACATGACTACAGAGAGTTAAATTAAAATGCGGGATACTTCAAAACAGTTTTTTAACCATATATATATGTGTATATATATATATATATATATATATATATATATATATATATATGTATATTATATATAAATAGATTACTGGGACATTTAAAGATGAAAAATCATTCATAATGACTAAATTTGTTCAATATAATTGTGGTTTTCCATGTAATTTTTATCTCTTTTGGCATATACATTTAATATTTATCTCTTTTAAAGTTAATATGTATGTAAAAGAAAAATTTAAAGACTTAAAATACAACAAAATTTATGTGATATAGAAATACCTTTATCTGGATTAAGATATTTCTTAGCCTGAGGGACTTATATTGTAACCAATTTCAAACTTATTCATAACTAACTTAATTTGTCAACAGTTCCTTAATAAAAACAAATTTCTATGGACAGTATCATTTCATTAACGCCTGATTTCATAGTAATCTTCTTATGCGTATTATTATAATTTTAATTCGCATTTATCTATAACATTACTATTTTTTAGCTATGTAAGAAGAAGCGGTATCGTCAAAATCAGGATTTTATTCCAAAAGTAATTTGGGACTAAAATGTGGGAGTCAAATGACAATAATTGCAATCTATGAAAATGGTGTGGTTCACACATTAATACCAGAAGATTTACTTAAACAGGTGGTAATTGTTAAAAATTGCAAGTGGACGACCAACGGAAATGGCTTTGGAATCCGTTCTGCGGCACGAAATAGTCATCATTGTGTTTGCACACATTTAGGAAACGTTGTTTAAGTGCGGATGTGGCTTTTTCCAGTGACTGGAACGACTCCAATGATTGACCGCAGCCTCTACACTTGACAGTTTGAGTGAAAGGCGCAAAAGGTACCCAAAGATCTCCTTCCATCACGTCCAACTTGTCGTGACGGGCGCAAAGGCGCTCTGGATGCAATCCGCGTGAAGTCGGTGGAGCGTGAGATCGCTACACGCGCGGGGCTTACGACACCGCATATCTAAAAACTACGGTAGGAACACGAAACAGTTTAGTACTTCATGTCCAGTGGATCGATACCCACACCAACCTGTATTTATCTCGTCAAGCAGTAGAACGGTGAAGACTTAATTCCCATTGACGGTATCTCCGTATGGATTATTCATTATAATGACTAGCTTTCACTTAATTTTTCTCAGACCTGTCCAGTTATGGGTTTTTATGATTACTCACTTGTCTTTTTCAAAGAAGTTTAACATGCAATCACCGAAAGAAAGATTTGGAGAGGCGCAATTTAGGAGGCATTCAATCAGATTTGAGGAAGCAATCAAATACTTGCACGCCAGTAATTTCAAGGGTAATGAAAAACAGAATACAAGTTTGAACAATCTTGTACACTACCACTATGTAATATTTGTAATCCACTTCGTGTTGGTTTCACGGGTGTGTGTGGAGTTGTTATTTCACATGGATTTGTGAGACAAAATTTAATATTTCATAGTGGAAGAATTTTTTTCGAAGATATTTACACTGAAGTTATGAAATCAATTATATACTTAGTATATTACAAACACCACCAGTTTTTGGGTTAATTATTCATATGCCCTTTAGTAGTTTGACTCAAAAATCGTATGTCAAAATTTTCTATTGTTTGGTATTAACAGAGAACAATAGCACAGTAATCAACCCAAAGGTTGATTGAAGGCTGAAGCTTTGGTAGGGGATCATAGAGTTCACCCAGTACTAAGCCCGACGGTGTGTGAAATCCACACATCATGGTAGGGGGGCCAGTTCCTTTCCCTGTGCCATTTATGGTTTCCCAGGAAGATCTGGTACCCGAAAAATTACCTAGCTTGGGTGAATCTGACGGTGCCTAGAGAGGCTTTCCCGAGGATCGAACCCGAGCCCTTCAGTCAGTAGCCCAACGCTCTACACCTGAACTACCACGACCCACACTGTTTGATATAATCAATTATTACCAAAACAGCTAGGCACACAAATCAAAAGACGTTGCCCTCTGGTGGGCTATAAATATCTTCGGAAATTTATGACTAAAACTGCTTTAAAAAACTTTTAACTAATGTGATGCATGAAAGGATAGAAAAGCGGACAAGCGAAGAATAGAAGCTCTTGAAACATGATGCTGAAGGAGAATACTGAAGATTATCTGGACAGACAAAGTAAGGAACGAGGAATTATATAGAAGAGCTGAAGGGGATAGAACCATATGAAGATAAAGCCCTTTGCTCTACGACAAAGAAGAAATAGATGGATTGGACACACATTGAGGCAGAATGGATTGATTAGGAATATACGAGGGTCATCCGGAAAGTAGTACCCGTTCGTGAAATAAAGAGACAAAAGTAAATATTAACAAACATAAAAAATGTTATTTGAAAGAGGATACTTTAAACTACTTCTCAACATAATCTCCAAGCAAATTAAGGCATTTGTCATAACGTGTGACAAGTTTCTGTATTCCTGCTGCATAGTCCTTCGCCGCCAGCTCATTGAGATACGCGAGGGACCCATCTTGCACAAATTTTTGCATAATGCAGATGGTGTTTAACAATTTCATGAACAATTGTTCGAGAAACATTGGGAAAATGCTCACAGATGTCATCAATTGTGACGCGCCGATCGTTCCTCACGAATTCGTCAACTGAGCTCACCAGTTGGTCTGTAATGACAGACGGTCTCCCCGAACGCTCATCGTCGTGTGTGTTCCCCCTCCCCATGTTGAAGTTGCGACACCACCGCCGAACAGACGACTCGTCCATTACATTGTCTCCATACACCTCCTTTAATTGGCGATGAATATCACATGGGCGAACGTTTCTTGCATTGAGGAATTTAATCACTGCCCTCACTTCACAACTGGCGGCGTTCTCAATTTTTTTAAACATTGTAAACAATCACAGAAACAACACAGGCAATGCTAGCGTCACGCAACTTGGCTCAGAGAAGGCAGACAAGCCACTGAAGCTATCTGACCTCGTCCAGCGGCTACTCGCGTCGTCAGCACTTCATGCGGCACGAACGGGTACTACTTTCCGGATGACCCTCGTAATAGAAAGAAAAATAGGTAGAAGGGAAGATTCTACTAGGAAGATCAAGAGAGATGTACATAGGAAAAATTGAGAAGGACGTAAAACAGGGAAGGTATCAAGGATCGTGGGAATTGATATCGAATTGAGTAGAATGGATGGCTATGGTTGAAATACTAATGATGATTATGAAAGTGTAGTATGATGCTTATGGTATCAACTCATTATATGAAAGTGCAAAAGTCTAGTGGATTGAGCACTTGACTACCCATCTGATAAAACGTTCCCAGATTCAAATACGAATGATGCCCATAAATACGATAAAAAAAACCGGGCTTATAATTTAAAAAGGCTGACAGAATCAAAAATACTTGCACATCCACTGACGTCGGGATACATGCCAACTACTATTATAAAATGACGAGTGATGATGGTATATCGCTCACCATACATTTTTATTTGCGCAATTATATGCAATTGATCCAATTGCATATATTTAATGAAAATGAGATGTTTACGATGACAGTGATGAGTAAGCAAAATCGATGGAATATGGAATGAATATGGAATATGGAATGGAATGGAATATTCATAGATTAAAAGTTCGTAATTGTTCGTAAATAGTACAATTAATGAGAACTTTCACCCAAATAAAAGTAGAAAGCCATTTAATATCCCATACTCCCCACTTGAAGACGTACCGGTTCCTCGCTTACCATTTCAGGGCAAGATAATGACTCTTTCTGCAGAGACGAGCCAATTTTTCTCCATCTCACTGCAATCAATCAATGAAAAACACACCTTAACCGGCTACCAGAACCCTTCCCTGCCCACTACCAATCTCCCGATGAGGAACGACATTGAATGGCGGTAGATGTTGACGTCATACTTCAGAGGGGCTTGGGAATGAACGTGCTCTAGGATGGGAATTATTAAGATTAGTCAAGATAGGCTTTTAAAGAATCAGCTTGCAAAACACTGCTATATTTCGAAACCTCAATTAATAAAACACAAAATAAACATTGAAATCCAGAAATCAAAGAGACCACTCTTAAACTCACACGCTTACAGTCTCTCGTCATTATGTCTAACTTAACTATTCTCTTCTTACCCCACCAACCAACGTAATATTTCCAGCATTCTCCCCTCAATGCCACAGTTTCACAGTTTTTAATGTTCAATATGAATATTTTTCTGAATATTCTCACCTTAGGTTACATTTTTCCATGAACCTCACAATTTTATTGCTCCCGTAAGTCTTTCTTTAAACTTTTATTCGTTTATTTTCCGTATAATTTGTCATGTCCTGTTCCTGTTCGACAACTGTTTTTGTTTGTCTAAACAAAAATGGTAGCACCCAAATATCAGTTTAACTGACTGTTTTTTGAAAAGTAAATTAGAAGATTTTGTGGCGGAAAACGTCAATTTAGGGAATGAAAAATGCCAAGAGTAAATCCGGTAGGTTTGCTAAAAAAAATACGAGAAGATTATAAGCGTGATGGGTATGTTGAAAGAATTAGGTTGGGAACTCCTTGATTCAAGAAGATGGGAATCAAAACAAACTTTTTGAAAGGTACCTGAATTTGCTTGCGACAGAATTATATTGCTCAATTCAGCCACTGGGATAAAATAAAAGAGATATACACTATCACAGACAGATTCAAGTATTGGCCCGCAGGATACGCTACCATAACAATATTAACCCCTATTCCCCGGAAACATTCAATTAGTTTGAATACTAGAGTTTAATAACTCATCCAAACAAACAAATTATTGCTTGACGCATATAGAAATGCGCATGAACGAATGCCTTTATGCATTGGCTGCGTAGATTTTCGCGGCGGTGGCTTGAAGAATTCTGCATGTCCGGGTTTTCACCGCGTTGTTGTTTGAAGCCGACAACAGTTTCGCCGAAGTTTCATCCGGCGTCTTCAGGTCGAAGATGAGGGACTCAGATTTTGGCCGTCCTTATATAGGTGGTCCCGTCCAGGTGCTGCTCTCTGATTGGTCCTTTTTCGGAGGACTCTCTTCCACGCGTTGTGGAGATGGTAGCCTTCATCTCTATTGAAATTCGCCGGGTTTTTGGCTATCTCAATAGCTTCTCTGATTTCAGCTTTTCAAATTTCTTGATTTGGGTATCCCGGGTTGACGCATGGGCAGTGCGGGAAGAGTCGTAAGTTATTCTTTCGATTTTGTCCCAATCAGAGGCGCAGAGAATGTCGCCCAACTCCAGATGAATCGCGAACAATTCTTTTGAACAGAGGTGGAGAGCAAGGCGTGTGGGGTGCACCCGCTCTCGAAGTAAGGCCTCACTAGTGCGACGAAAAATTCTTTTTGCTGCCTTGGTTCTTAGGTGGTGTTTCACTTCAACACAGGTGGGCAGTGTATCCGTGTCCCTGCAGCGTTGGAGGAAGGCCAAGGAAGACAGGAGTCTTCCTTTCTAGAGTCCTCCGAAAAAGGACCAATCAGAGAGCAGCACCTGGACGGGACCACCTATATAAGGACGGCCAAAATCTGAGTCCCTCGCCACCCCGGAGAAATAGAAATAGAAATAGAAACAGCGATCATTCCATGTTTTTCTGAATAAGCCAACATGCAACCGCATCCATATTACTCAAAATTTCGTCTTTTCTCCTGCCCGAAGAGGCTTCGGCCTATAACGGGTATTTGTCAAATCCAATCCTATCTCTTGTAAATATATTGTACATAAACTCTTTTTGACAAATAAAAACCTTAAAAACTGAAAAAAAACTGAACTGAGTCCCTCATCTTCGACCTGAAGACGCCGGATGAAACTTCGGCGAAACTGTTGTCGGCTTCAAACAACAACGCGGTGAAAACCCGGACATGCAGAATTCGCCTTTATGCATTAATTAACATTTATTCAACTGCATGACTGTGCTGATATAGGACTGTACTATAATAATCGTATCTGCATGCATATCTGGCTTACTAACACCTTCCCCTTCTGCCACACACCCCTGCGGAATCCTGCATGATATTGCGTAGATGTAGACGGAGAAAAATATGGGATGGTTGCGTGAACCCAAGGCTTAAATAACATTTCCATAGCACAATAACTTGAGTGACCGTCATGGGGAGGAAAGTCCATGCTTTGGATGGGACGCTGGAGCCCTAGAACGCTATCCTCCATCAGGATGGTGAAACTCAGTTGGACTTTAAGAGGCCAAAGATACGGATAAGAGTAAGGGAAGAGGAGTGCTTAGGCGAAAGGGGGAAGGAGAGGCATAACCAGAACAAGCCCCGCCCCAGTCGTCAAAAAAAAATCCCCTCCTCTATATTTTTTTCTCGTCTTTTCAGTTAACTCCACCCACCCCAAGGGGTCCTCATCACATATAAAAACCCCTCCCTCCCCCCGACTTATACATTTCAACCCCTCTTTTATCCTTTCCGTTCCTCTCCTCCCTTCAAGTATTTCTTTCCTCCTCATCACAGCCACCCCTCCCCTCTTTCCACTACTACCCCACCACCCTACCTCTCTCACAGACGCCATCTTCCCACCCACCCCTCCACCAGCCAACCCCTCAAAGTCCATTTTTCACCCCCACCCGAGTCCCTTAGCCATCCCCTGAACCCATCCCTTTCCTTCTATGTCTCGATCTCTCTCTTTCCGAGCAAGCCTGTCGTTCATTCTCATACTTTCTCTCTCTTTTTCTTCATATGTATACATCCATCTCTCTCGCTCCCCATCCATCGCACGAATATCCCCTTTCCTTCAGTTTCACTCCTAGCGCTGACTTCCTCCCCCCTAGCACGCACGCACGGAAGAGAGCTATATCTCGCCGACTTGATCCCATTCCCCGCGACCACAATGCATCGGACGAAGGAGACCGATGTTACTGCGACCCGCAGTGCCGGAATTTCCTTCACCTCCTGCGGCTCCCTTCCCCTTTCTCTTCCCACTCACCCCTTCCCACTCTACCCACCCCAAAGTCGGCTTCTTGGGGGAAAATTTGTTTCCTGGCTGGTTCTGGATTATGGGGATGAAGACGTCGAGACGTCATGCCACGAGGGAGAGCGGAAGGAGAGGGAGGGCTGAAGGGATGGATATTCAAAATTTGGATTCAAAAGGAGATGAGAAACAACGCGAATAAATTTCTGTTCCCCGAGGAGCCAATGAGTGAACGCTTCTCCGGATGAGTCGATCCTTTTGAAAAGGAGATGAGAGCGTCGGGAAGAAGATAAAATTGCCTGAGGAGGAGGAAAAAAACGTTCTAAACGATTCATGTGAAGAAAGAAAGACGTTCCAATTTATATACAATTCTTCTTGGTTATGTTGTTACCGTCAATCGGGGTTGGCATTAGGTGATATGAATTTCCGACAAAATGTTTTGGTAGTTTGATTCACCCATATATCAAAATATTCAACTTTTCATTTGTGGTCCCAACAATAAATGCTATATAACTGGAATTCTCACGAGTGTTACGCTACGAACACAACACATCATAGCTTCATGAATCTCCTTCAGTGCCCTAAAACTTTGAGACAAATCGGTACGAGGACATTTTTCAGTGCCATTCAGAGCGGGATGTTTGTTTTGCAACTTCTTATGATACTAGTATTTCCTTTTCCTACTGCTTATACTGCTTATAGCGTACGATGCCTCGTACGTAGGCATCTGGGATGGAAAGCTTTTTTCTGAATACAAAAATTATTATTCTGCCAACTTGGGTTTTTAAGTAACTAAGGATGGTGTGTGCACTAGATAGTCGTGATGAATTACGGAAATGGAAATCTTTAAAAGAAGCTATGAGAAATTCACTAGTATTTAAACAAATACAAATTCAACATTTAATTTTACTTCCAAATATAATGACTACAAATGATAAATTTTTCTTCGCCATGATTAACACGTAATTTGAGATGGGCATGATGGGATGGGTATCTAAATTAATATGGTAGAGTTGACATACTATGATATATTTATTCGTGAGACGATATTCAAATCATTATTGCATAATTTCTCCCGTGAATACAGATTTTGGTATCCACATCATGACTTATTCACTCATAATGAATTTAAATTTTTAGAAATTGATAGTAAAATGAGACGATGAAATTTCTTTTCCGATTAGATATAATCATGTGCAATAATAAAATAATTAAAAATGTATCTCAAGAGAAAAAAAAAACAACTTAAAGGAGAGCATGAGAGCAATTCGAAAATTAGTGAAGGAATTAAGAAGAGTATTTTTATTACGGAGGCGTAATGAAAAACATACTTCAAACATAATAATGGTAAGTAGGTTTGAGTTCTGAATTGCGAGTGTGCCAAAAACAAGGGAGGTTTTGAATATCATACTAAATTTATCAGGAAATTTAAACTGAATTTCTAGGAGAATTGAGACGCAAGTCACGCACAGTGAAAAGAGTCGACATATTATATAAAAATATTACAATGGTGAAGTACTTTCTTAAGAAGCTGCGATATCATTAAGATAAATTACCTGAGAATAATATTAGAGATATACTGTAAAACTTTCAGGAATAATATATCTCTATTTACCGCGATGTATTAGAGATCAGAATTCATGACATCTAAAAACACCAGAGCCCAATCAGGCAGAGCCAGGTTGTATATTTAATTGCATTCAAACTACTTCTCAAGACTAACATCTCATCTCTCATGCAGAGTGTATGGCTTATAATATAGGTAAACACTGGAGAACGTAACAGTGAGCTAACTACTTTTATCGGATGAAATAGATAAGTTGCATTTACTTGATAGTTCCATTCGTCAGTTATCAAATTGCATGCCTGGTGTGGTGGAATCACCCTATGTCCATAAAATAACGATGGCTAGCAGTGTATCCTGCTGAAGAATGAAAATAAAATATCTAACATATGACCCTAAATACTCTCCCCCGGAGGCTTGCGTGCCGTTTCCAACTGACGGATTCCATTTCACGATCCTCGCAACTGCGGAGTCAAATAAATTCAGCTTCGACGGTCGTTAGAGATTGGTGTCATCGCTCTTTCCGAGACTACGACAAGGAACGCCTTTTGAGCGCGGAAGGTTGAGAGGGTGAGCACGGGGGAAGCCGGGCAGCCGTCGTAGCACGAGGTCGACCTCCCCGGAGGGACACTTCGGGCGTTCAAATCTCTCACTCCTCTGCTGTGTTGAGTGCGCTAGGCGGCGAAAGAGGAAGCAACGCGCTTCAGGCTTCTCCTCGGACGGGCGGCAGGAGGAAGGGCGGCGGTGCGGTGGGGCCACGAGTGAAGTGAAGTAGGGCCCGAGGACCCTCCCTGGCTTCGAGGTGGATTAGAACGAAAGGGGGGTGTGAACATAATGGAAAAGAGGTGGTGGGGAGGAGAGGAAGGGGGCGTGGGAGGAGGTGGGCCACGAGGCTCATGAGCGGGTGTGTGTGGGGGGGGGGGGGGGCGGGCGGCGAGAAGGACCGCCCCTTGGAGGAATATAAACCCCCCCTCCTCCGGCGAGCCTGAATTCATCCCTTCCTAAAAACTCCAACCACAACCAGTCTTGGGTTGGCCATTTTGGAAAGCAGGCCGTGCATAGTGGGAAGGGAGATGGGAGCGGGAGAGAGGGGGAGGAGGGGATTGGGAGGAGTGGCCAGGGGAGATGGTGGAGGGAAGGGGAGGCAGCGCTGCCAACCTCTCACCTCACATTTCTGCCAACAGTATGAAAGTAAATTCGCAAATTATCCTATGGATTTCGCCACGTCAGATTGACTTTTATTTCAGGAGGTCACTCGGATATATTTCATGTAGTCTTTACATCACCATAGTGTGATTATATGGAGAAGGCTATTATGGTCTGAAATATCTTCTAATTAAAACGGTGTTCAGTATCATCGTAAATACTGAAATGGAATCTATTAGCCAACAGTAAGCAGAACGTGCTCCATTTTTCCTGAACGTCATGTGAATTGAGCAGACCTCGGACTGTTTATTTACAGCGGAGTCTATCACGAGTATCAGTGCGATTTGGTCTTTGATGTCTGGACGCTCTAGGCACACGTTGAATACATTAACACTCAAAGTCCGGAAACGTAGAAGGTAAACGAGAAGAGTGAATTACGATTGGCTTGTACGATGTTTTAATGGTCCACTCACTCCGTCGACTGGTTTATATTCTAGAAAATTATTCCGGAGAATGGTGATGCCTTCTTTTTAGCTTGGAAAATTCTGCAAGTGGACCATCAGACGTGAGTAACCTAAATGGAGTATTGACCTTTCGGTAAGCTACTTTATGAGAGAAAAATAATGCCGTCAATTTGTTTAATCTCTCGGGAAGTTTTTCAATTCTTTATCTCTCACTTTCAGACACTGAGATTGAGCATATAATATAATCACTGTAGCGGTTCTTGAGAAAGAATGAAGGAGCTAAGTAAAAGAAAAAATAATTAGAAATGAACGTCATTGAATTTTTATTAAACTCTAAACTTATCATATGTTTGTTTCATTCACCCCCTGTGTTATTGCACAAGTTTTAGTTGGGGAATGTTTTGTTGTAGTTGCGTGCATTAAACAGTTTTGAACCATCGCTCGTTTTCCTGCAATACAAAACGATTCAGTCCCGCCATAAATAGGACATGTACTGATGAAAACGTTTATACAAAATTTTGATAAATTACAATAAGTACACTGGTGCCATTCAATGATGGCATGAGAGATTGAGAGAGTAAGAGTTGATTGAAAGTTACAATCAAGTAAAAAATCCTAGAATTATTTCAAGTTTTTAATCTCTTTATGAGACCACTGAATTTTATCTTAGAAATACCTAATGTGGATACTTCGACTCCTAAGAACCATTTTTAGGCTTCTGAGTAGTTTTTGAAACGCTGCTCATTTTGTACGGAAAGAGATCAGTGTTTCTTTCTGGTCAATTACACATTTAGCGTACCTCCCCACCATGTTTAGACAAGATAGTAGTCTCGGGTTTATTCATAGGGGTGACGGCTTTTTGGAGTTTTAAACCCTTTAGCGGCGCGTTTCACGGAAATCATGACCGGTTGGTACTGCTGGGAAGTGGTAGGAGGAATAGTGGGGATTGATGGAGGGCGAGGCCCATGGGTCTGGCGGTAAAGGGTAGGAGAAGGGGAAGGTTGAAAATTCTACTTCCTCGTGCTGCTCTTGTATAGTGGCGTGACTGCTTATGCGTGGAGTAAAAATAGGAGGGGAGGGGAGAAGCGGGCGGGTGTCTGTCCGTCTACCACACCCCATCCATCCATCTATCCACCCCAGCTACTGGGTTCCTGTTTTGCATGTGCAAATATGCCCCTTTCGAGCCTCACTCACACTCCACAGGACCACGATACCTACAACCATATAGGGACCTCCAATGGACTCTCTCGCGGAGAGGAGCGCGCGCTGCAACTCTTTTGTTTTTCGCGTTTCTTCGTTGTTTTCTTTTTTATTTTTGGCCGTTCGCGAAGTTGTTGTTCTTTTTCTTGTTCTTCTTTTTGGGTCCGGCTGAAATAGGGAGAATGGGATTGGTGTGATGCGGAAGGCCAAAGAGGGAGAGTAGGAGGATGAAGGAAGGAAAGCATTTTTTTCATGCAAATATATTTCTCCGTGAGAAGGGAGAGGAAAACGTGGAGATGGAACGGGTTTAATTACGATACCGTAGAGATTGGACGGATCCTTGCGGGTTGGCTTGTTTTGTTATATATATATATATATATATATATATATATATATATATGAACTTATTTTGTCCAAGCGATGAAAGGGCGAATCTTGTAAAATTATGAAGGGTGGCTTCACCCCGCTACTCTCCCCCGAAATTTATTTAGATTGTTAACCTCTTTTCTCCCTTCCGTGTAGGATACCTACCGATGCATTTCTATTTATCGCGCTGTAATTAAAGCGGCCCTTGTGCCTATCTGAAAAAGATACGAAACATCAATTTTTATCAACGCCTTGAATGATCCACTCAAGTCATAGGATAAATTTTAACTCGCAAACTTTCTCAGATGTTCTACAAAGGAAATTTATGGCTGACAGGAGTTGGTGCTTCATCACGTAATTGGTATTGAGAACATAAAAAAAAGCTTGGTCTTGGCATTAATTGGCATAAAATCCATTTTCAAAAAACCAACAATTATCAGGTCCATTCCTTTATATCTAGCAATTTCATAACAAATGAAGCACCTGGCAAATTTGGATAAAAGCAAAAGCTATACCTAAAATGTAGGAAGTAAACTTGAAATACTGTAACACTGCAGTAAATCATTGTTGTTTATACCGAAAGATTAACTAATTTTGCCAAATTAGTTTTTTAACAGTGAAATTATACACCTAATCTGTTCGGGAGCCATTTAGACTCATTAAATGATAAGTGTATGTAATAAGGAGATTGTTTTCTGAGCGGCTGTCTAATAAAAAAAACCACAAGTATATTTACTATTCTGCCTCCTGTAAGGAAACGTGTTGGTTTACATGGTGGTTGTGGTGGTTTTGAAGAGCAAAAATCAATGAGTACTGTGAAAAACGACTTCATCATTTCTTTCTTTCAATGCAACAATTTCAGTGTGTAAAAATCATTCCCGTTAATGATTTTTACACTCTGAAATTGTTGCATTGAAATGCACATTATCGGATGACTCCGTTAAAAGTTACTGTAGCGGTATCTCCCGCAGTTTCTTTGGAATTTCTTTCTTTATTTATTTCTTAAGTATGCTCTCTCCTGCAGCACTAACAGCAAGGAGGAGAAAAAAGGTGCAATTTTTATTAATAGTCCCATAAGAGGGGGGTTAATTCTTCAGTTATTATTATTTAATATTTACAATGACATAATACGCACAGCTGGAAACAATCCTCGCGCGTCAAAGGAAAATTAACTTTAGATTTCATTCGCATATTTTCCTCGTACATTAGATGGTTTAATCTATCATAGATAGTTTAATATACATTTCCAGCTCATTAACAGTTTTATAAACTTACGAAAATAACAATGAAGCACAGTTCTGTTAATGTCTACAAAATTGACAGAAATATAAGAAACAACATAAAAAGCATTTAAAAAAAATTATGAATTCTTGATAGTCTAGGATTCTTAAGTAGGGGACGCAATAGTCCAACGGTAAAACTTTGAACCACTGACCGCAGGGCTTGCATTCGATCCCGGGCACATATTTCTAGGTACCCTGAGCTTCACCCGAGCTATGAAATGATACGGATACCAAAACTTCCAGAGTAACCGTAACCGGCACAGGGAAATCATCTGGCCCCCCATACCCTGATGTGCGAATATCACACGCTTTATACGTTTACGGTTTAGCACTAGGTGAGTTCTATCTTTAACCGGCCTTTGGGTTAGTCACTCTGTTTATGGTTTATTATTTAATGCAGTGATGTATACTAAGTCCAATAATATCGCGAGAGCATCTGAAGTGGTAGTTTTCATGTCTTGCCGTCTAGATATCCCATTACCGACGCAAATTATCTACAAAAAAGCATAAAGCCATATAACCTCAGGTGATTACCGATTGCGGAAATATCAACGTGTCATTAAACTATAGAGGAGGTATATGTTGTCGCTTAATCGGAATCCAATTCCCGAACGAAGGAAGCCGTGTGTGTGTGTGTGCCTACCCCAAAAGGGTGGAATAAACTATTTGAGAAAAGAAATCAGGCGGCCGTTCACACACCTGGGCGGAAAATTTGCGATTCAAAATTTTTTCCTCAAAAATAGTTCAGGTGTGGAGAGGAGAGAGGGTACTAGGGGGAAGGAGGGAAGGGGGAGGGGTAAAGAAATAAAAATTATACGAAATCGGGAGAGTGGATGTGGGAAAGTTAGGAGGTGGTGATGGGGTGAAATAAAGGAGCAAGAAGTTGAGGGGATGGGGCGGGGGAGTGGAGAATAGTGTTTGGGGGTGAGGAGGGCGAGAGTGGTGTGAGAGAAGTGGATCCCTTGGCTATATAAAGGGGAACCGAGGACATCGCAGTCTTGATGAATGTTTTTCACAGCGGACTCCGTGTCGCCATGGTTATAAAGCAAGTAAGACCCAGCAAACACAGCCGACCTCTCCGGGAAAGCACACAGGACCTTTTCCAGCTAGTGCGTGACCCGTAGCCGCGCTCTGCCCTCCGGCCTTCCTACCCTTTCCCTTACCCCCCCATCAAGTCCGGGCTCGCCCCACCTAATTCTCTAACCCTCGCCTCGACCGCCGTAGGAGAGAAAAAAACACATATGCCGAGGGGAAGATATATATATATGTATATATATATATATATATATATATGTATATATATATACATATATATATCTTCCCCTAGTGTGTATATATATATATATATATATATATATATATATATATATATATATATATATATATATATATATATATATATATATATATATGGAGGGAGAGAGAGAGAAAGAACCTCGCTTGAGGGAAATAGAGATCCTTACATTTTCAGAAAAAACGTACCATTTCACACGAGGTAATTCCGTGTTTTCTGCATTGCATTTTTTCAGTATTTGTTTCGTTACCCTTTTTCGTTCCTTATTTATTTTTTTTAAAGCTTCCGCTATCGTCCACACACGTCGCTTACAAATTGCGCTCTCGAATTCCACCGCCGTTGTGCGCGCGCTCTATTTTTTTGTTTGCTCGCCCGCCTTCAAATTTTTCCCCACCTCCTCCTCTCTCTCTCACCCCTTAGGTAATGTTTTTATCCAGCAGCGCCGCCGCTAAGGCGTGCGAGGGCAGGGATGAGGGGCCGGAGGGGGGAGGAGGAAGGGGCAGGGTTGAAGCGCGCCTCCCCCCCCCCCCCTTTGGTCTCTCCCGCCGAGCGAGCGGGTGCTTCCCTCCACGGAGCCATTGCGTATTCAAGGCCATCCTGGATGGTACGCCTCTGTGTGCGTTCTCGTCTCTCGACACCCGGCGGCTATTTCTAAACGTAATCTCTCCATTGAGAAGCCAATCACATACGGCGCAGGGCGGCGGCCCTCATTAAGGCCTTTAACTATCGCAGTGGTCGCCGAGGCACGCATGGAGGAGGGAGAGAGAGGAAACAAAAAAAATAATGCAGGAGTATTTCGTTTATTACCTACCACATTCGTCTAAGTTTATCCCCATTGCGGATGTGTGTAATTTTTTCGGTTAATTGAAATTTATGAGGTGAGGTATAACGTGAATTTGATAACCCGTGTGAAAATCCACACCTCCGAGCGTTGCGGTGCTTCGATGGAAATGCCGAATACACGTGACTTAATCTGCAGCACGCCTTGATAAAAATTTGTAACATGTTGACTGTGGCCAAAAACATTTTAACATCAGCGTAATATGAACATAACCTCTTAATTGGCAAATTTATAATGAAATATTGCCTAATTAATACACTCGAAAGCCTGTTGAATTTCAAATTTTAAATAATAAATAGAAAAATATTAATCCTAACATTTTAGTATTTTGTTGTTATGCTGGATGTAAGATTTTGTTTAGTGGAAGAGCCAAAAGAACTATCGTGGTATCGTTGTAATGCCTGTGTCCATTCAAAATTTACCTTAACCAGTAGACTATCAATAATAATAATAATATGCATTATGCTACGGAAAACAATTGTGTAACCAGTTAATGTATAATTTAAATAATCCAGATTGTTTTCAAAATGATCTATGAATCGCTAATGAAAAATTTACTGAACTAGTATCAAGGATTAAGAGAGAGAGATAGAAATGTTGCCGAGTCAGATCTTATGATATAAATTACTCGGTAAGGGGTTACCTAAATATACTTCAGACAATCCAGAGACATGCTATGGAAGCATCTTTTTGTGAAAATTGATTAAGAGGGAATGCGAAAATTGATTAATATTGATGAAAAGTGAATTGAAAAGAGATGAGCGGCGAAAATAGTGTTTGATTAATTTTCATAATTTCTGCTTTCGTAATTAAATTATTTTGAATTATTCAAAATTTGATATGACGGATTATAATAATTAGCAATTTATTTAAATGAAAGCATCAGACATAAAAATTATTAAATCATTCAAGAATATTCTGAAAAGTGTTACATACGTGATAGTACGACTTCAAAAATTAAATAATTAATTGTTACGTATTCATTTCTTAATTTATGATTAACTACCACATTCATTTAGCCTTGGATGTTAATTAAAAGGGAATGAATAGAGCGACATCTGAAAAAAACAGTAGATATATTCTTAACTAATGCTGAATGAATTTTCACTGAAAAGAGCATAAGACGTTTAAGCTCTTTTATGGTCAAGAAAAGTGCAGTACTAATTTTAAAAATAAATCATAAATTTTATCTATGCAAATATATAAGTTCATAGCTCCAAAATAATTAATTAAATGTACTTTTACCAACAATTAGTGAGGTGTTAAGACTTAATCTAATTTCGTATTTTTCATATTTTACACCATATATTATAATTTAAATCTAAAATTCACGTATTTATTGTTTCGTTTCTCACAAAATAACATCTCATTCATTCATTGACGTCGGAAATTTATGCGGAAATTCGGCTGCATCGTAACTTCAAGAATTTTTTCGCCATTCTGGTGGCAGAGATATTCAATGAATATTTATCCTGTTATCCTGGAAGTAAAAATAAAATCCACAGACGTCCTTGCCGCGTTGTAAAACTTATCGTTTCATATGTATAAGACCTCGGATGTGGAGAACGTGGGTTCCATAATTCATGGCCTCTACCACTTCCAATCACGCGGAAGAAGGAGGTCTCCTCCCGTACGACGCTGATTGCATGATCACCTCCTTCACTCCAGGCTTTTTAACTCTGGTCTTATCCTAGATGGCGCAGAATGGAAAAAAAGGATTTCTTGTTTCCATTCGGTGGTGGGGTAACTTAAAAGCGGAGATGTGAGAACCCGAAGAGACTGCCCGCCACCAACCCCATCTCCCTGGACACCCGGGTGTCTCTAAACACGCCCCGGACGTTTCGTTAGCAGCACACCCTCGAGGATCTCCGACGCAGCTCAGCGATCCATCCATCGTCCCTCTCTTTCTCTCTCACCGTCGCATTCCCCTCTCCCGTCCCCCTTCCATCGCGGCCCCCTCCCTCCCGAGAGAATTTCCCTTTCGCCGCCTCCACTCTCTCCCCTTCTCCCTTTCGTGGAAAGTGTTACGTCGCTGTTCTCTCTCCCCTGAGCTGTAGTTAACCTGCCTCCCCCCACACTACCCAGAAGCGACCTCTCGTCCTCCACAACTCCAGTCCCCGCAAGGAGTCAAGAACTCATGCGCGGTGTGGCGAGCCCGACGGTCTCTTCCCTTCATCATTTCAAACCCACAGTGACACGACTCAAGCTGCACCGATATGCATTAATTATTCCTCAGCCTATTTCTCGAAATACTCATTGGGCGGAAAACATACATATGTGATTTACATGTATATATATATATATATATATATATATATATATATATATATATATATATATATATATATACATACATTCAAACACCAAATCCCGCCAAACGGCGATTAAATACTCATTTACATAGAAACAGATATAAGGAAAAGGGATAGGAACACACATAAAGGACGAACACAACAGAGGTGGGGAAGGCGGAATCGAACGGATCACAAGAGTAAAAATATTTCCTTGACCAGGACTCGAACACCGGATCTTTCCACTTGCCGGGCGGATGCTCTTAACCACTAAAGCTATCGAGGAAACGTAATTTATTATGAGATCCGTGGGTCTAATATGTCGCCAAACGGTGATGATAGAGATCACCCAGTACTAAGCCCAAAGGTGTGTGAAAATTCACACATCAGGGGGCAGTTCCTTTCCCTGTGCTGGTCATGGTTACCCAGGAAGACCTAGTACCCGAAAAAATCACTTCAACTTGTGTGGAGCTGCAGGTGCCCAGAGTGCCTTGCCCGGGAATTGAACTCGGGACCCTCCGGTCAGCAGTTCAACGCTCTACCCACTGGACTACCGCAACCCATATATATATATATATATATATATATATATATATATATATATATATATATATATATACTACCTTGATCAAAAAGTTCCCGGAATAACCACCGTGTGGCGCTCCCATCGTTCCGATTTGAGTTCTGTTTTTTTGTTAAATTGGTACATCTGTTGTTGATATTCCCTTTAAATCTTAGTGTCATAACTTGACATTTGCAAAAGTTACGTAGCCAAGAGTACATCTATCTCTGTGTGTGTTGGCGATTTTTTACAATTTCAGAAATGGATTTAAATTTGCAACAACGAACTTGTATTAAATTTTGCGTAAAAAACGGATTTAGTGGCGCACGGACGTTGGAAATGTTGGAAAAGTGTTTCGGCAACGATTCTCTAAAAAAAACGGTCGTTTACCAGTGGCACGAGCGGTTCAGAAGTGGTCGTGAGTCAATCGAAGATGATGAACGCAGTGGCAGACCATCGACATCGAAAGTCGGTGAAAAAATTGATAAAGTAAAAGAAATGTTGGTCAATAACCGCAAATTAACCATCAGAGAAATAGCGGAGGACTTGAACATTGCCTATGGATCCGCCCAAGACATTGTGGTTAATGATTTGGGTTTCCGTCGTGTAGCAGCAAAGTTGGTTCCAAAAGAACTCAATTTCATATAGTATATATATATATATATATATATATATATATATATATATATATATATATATATATATATATACACACACACACACACATATATATATATATATATATATATATATATATATATATATATATATATATATATATATATATATATATATATATATATACACACACACACACACATATATATATATATATATATATATATATATATATATATATATATATATATATATATATATATATACTATATATATACACAATTTTACGACAATTTAAAAAAAAAATCCCAACATGCATTCCCTATGTTCCGGAAATGACGCCCGTTCATAAGATCCAGCCCTTCTGCGGGATTTCTTAGTGAAAATTAATTTAAAAAATATGCATCATACAAAGCTATCAGTATTTACTAAATTAGATTTCGCAATCGAATAAGAATGAAGGAAACACCGACGTTATAAGGGACAAGTTTCAGGTGACGCATGAATGATGGAAAATATGGGAAAAATAGAAACGAATTGCCCCAATTTTTGTGGATAGCGGAACCTTAGATTATATACTCATGCATCACTGAATGAAAGCATAGGAGTGTGTGAATTTTTGAAGGACTAGAGTCAATATCCGAGTGTAAATCCGAAGTCGAAATCAACTCAACGAGTGGAAATTTGCTTTTATTGAGGACTAGCTGAATACCCGGCTTTGCACGGGTTAGGGAGAAACAATAATATAAATATACTACATAAATAAAAACAACAAATTATAAAGTACAATAATACACTAATTCATACAAATTTAAGAATCTTTTTTATTTAACACCTGTTTATAAACTACATTTTTTGTTTCATATCCAGGAGAAAGAATATATAAATTTTTAGGCGAACCTACTCTGGAGCAAGCAACATAAAGCTGCCTGTGGCTAAAACATGGCGATCTTAGATCAACACCACAAAACTTTAAAGACTGTCCCTGTGATTTATTAATGGTAATTGAAAAAGCTAGCCGGACTGGAAACTGTAATCTTTTAAAGTTGAAGGGAAGATCAGTTGGGATTAGAGGTATCCGTGGAATAAAAATTATTTCACCTTTTCCTTTTCCAGTTAAAATGACTGCCTGGATTATATTTTTCATTAATGTTGTCACACACAATCATGTCCCATTGCAGAGTTTTGGTGGATCTAAATTTCGCAATAAAATGATTGGAGATCCTACTTTAAGTATAAGGCGATGTTGTGGCAATCCAGCTGGATCAAGTGAATTTAGGAATTCCGTTGGATAATTGACGGCTTCGTACGACTACGGTATCAACCGATTTATATTCAATCACGTCTCCTGGCAGCATGGCTAGTATCTCCTTGTTAATTTCATTAACATCATCGTTCTTAGGAGCAAGAATGGCTCTTTCTCGCAACCATTCTAAATTTTTATAATTTTGATTAACGTTAGGATAGACTGCTTGTATCATATCGCGGACAGTTTTCACCAATACACATAAATCTGATGACAATTTTATCATACCAGATGCTTCAATAACTATCTATCTTCTCCAATCTCCTCAAGTTTATTTGCAAAATTTTGAGCATTCCCATCTCTTAAGAGGATTCGCATGTTTTGTTTAAGGCTAATTTCTTGGACATGATTCCATAGAACAGAATGTTTTAAACAGGCATAAATTTCATCGGCTGGAGTCGATTTTGGAATGACAGGCAGAGTTTGACGGAAGTCTCCACACAGGAGTACCAGAGCTCCTCCCATTAAACTGCAGTTTCCTCTAAGATCTTGAAGTGTTGCGTTAAGGGCCTCAAGAGATTTTTTATGAGCCATCGTACACTCATCCCATACTATCAATTTACATTCTATAAGAACTTGTGCCTGGCCGCTTGTTTTATTTATATGACATGTGGGATTTTCTTGTCGGGAAATATTAAGTGGCAACTTAAGGGCAGAGTGGGCTGTTCTTCCTCCTTCCATTAATGTCGCTGCAATACCTGAAGATGCAATGGCTAGAGCAATTTCTCCATGAACCCTGATTTCAGCGAGAACTAAATTAATTAAAAATGTTTTTCCCGTGCAACCAGAAGCATCAAGAAAAATGATACCTCCTTCTTGTTTATCTACTTGATCCATTATTGTTTCGTACGCGAATTTCTGATCTTCATTAAGAGGTGGCTTTTTATCCGCGATGTATGCTTCTAAGTCTAAGACATTGTAGCTAGTTTCACGTATATAATCTGGATAAAATACACCCTGTTGATCTTGTACAGGTTCAAAAAGACCGAGTTCCACTAAAGTCTTGTTAACCATGGTGATACACTTTTCCTCCAAAATAATCAAAGTTTTATTAAAAATGTCGGAGTTAAACGTAATATCCAATGTAGGATTTTCACTTCGAACTTTAGCCAGTATATCCTCACTCATTGATTCTTTATATTTTCCCATATTGTTTTTGGGTTAGATGGATTACAGGAGGTTATTATGATGGCAAGCAAAATTCGGATTTGTCCTGGAAGAGAAATCAAACTGGCCTCTCGCAATGAGTCATCCCAGTGTTGATCTCCTTCTAGCAACCCTAAATTCTGGCAAGCTTCTCTGAATGTCTCACATATTTCTCCGTTTAACGTTCCTAATTCTGCAAATGAGCGAGGTCCTCTAATGGTATGTAGAAGCATTCTTAAAAAATAACATTCGGCGTTGTTAGGATGGACTGTGTAGACTCGGCCCAATGCGTCACATGAATAAATATTATTCTCAGGATCAGAGTTGCCCATTTGTCTTCTACAAAAGACTTTCCTTGATGTATTCCACGTATAATATCTGGGCAATTCTGAATACAATAGTGTTCTTGCAAAAGTATCCTGCTGGCATAGTTGGAAAAAATGCTGTTTCTATGACAGCAAAAAAGTAAACAAATTACATACATACAAACAAACACTCTCCTTTATATATATATATATATATATATATATATATATATATATATATATATATATATATATATATATATATATATATATATAGATATATATCTTCGAAATGGAACGCTCTTCGGCGATGCACAAATATATAAAAACACAAATGTAGATATTCAGAATATAGAGACACAAAGAAAGGACACTCCCAATATGTTATTTGTCGTTTTGACAGCTCGGCTGTCGTCTTCAGATCGCAAGACGACAGCCGCGTTGTCGAAACGTCATATAACATATTGTGAGTGTCCTTTCTTTGTCTCTATATTCTAAAAATCTACATCTGTGCCTATATATATATATATATATATATATATATATATATATATATATATATGTGGGTCACGGTAGTCCAGGGGGTAGAGCGTTGGACTACTGACCAGAGGGTCCCGGCTTCGATTCCCGGGCAAGGCACTCTGGGAACCTGCAGCTCCACCCAAGCTATGAGATTTTTCCAATTTCCAGATCTTCCTGGGAAACCATGAACGGCATTTAGTATTTCAAACGCCATCGGGCTTAGTACTGGGTAAACTCTATATGTGAGTCTATGGAAATGCTCATTAAATCGCATTGAAAACTTAGACGACATGAAAACCTGTGCTCCCTATTGATGCTGCATCAAAAAATAATAAAAGAATCATTTAAAAATCAAGAGAGATGAAAAGAATACATCGAGGATATATATGGTACATCTATCAAGCCTTAGAATACCTCCTGAAGTCCAGGTACCCTCGATTATGGGGGGGGGGTAGAAACGAAAGGAAATCTCCCTTAGTTCCTGCTGCATTCAAGGGAAGATTAGAGTAAGGTATTGGCACTTCATTCATTGTTCGGCTAAAATAGTGATCTTCATCGTAGTTTTCTCAGGGTTACATTGAAGTTGTCTCTAGAAGATAATTTTCAAAATAGCCATCCACTACATATTCTATTATTTATGCGAAGAAGTTTTGTTGCATTAAATCTGTATCAAAAGGTCCCCGCTCTTAGAAAAATATTTTTCTTCCCCATAGAATCACTTTTGGGACAACAGCACTGTTGATGGTCTACAGGAACCACATCGATTTGTCTGCGGCCTATTTTCTTCAGTACGAGCACTAAAGTATTCTTCATAGTCGACTATATTTTTTGGATTTGGGCCACTCACAGCTATTAACTATAGCTTGTAGCTATTACCCTGCCAAATCCCTCTTTTCGGTCATTATCTAAGGAAAATTATCCTTTAAATATTGGACAAAAGAGGAATCTAGTAAAGGAAATTCTAAAAACCATGAATTTATCATAAATTTCAGAATATTAGCAAACAGATATCGATTATTGAAACACGCACAAATTGTATCTCGCTAAAATAAAAACTGCGGTAGTTGGGAAATGAAACTCGCCAAAACTGACTGATGCATTTCTAAAAAAATTGCATGAAAACTATTATGTGTGTACACGAAAAAACTCTAGGATCACGGGGATCAAGAAACTGTAAACGTGGTGGAGTTAACTGGAGAAATCAAGTTTTTAGTGAAAACATGTTTAACTCAGCAATGATTAAAAAAAATCAACGGATGTATTTTTCTCGATACATTAAATTCACAATTGGCCGACAAAAATGAGCAGAAATCATCCGAGTGTCGAGTTGTCGCCAAGGGAAGAAATTTCCAACAGATTTTGATGCCCAGAATTCGCAACCTTGTTTCCCCGTGACGTTATTTTCGAGCGAGTAAGAGTGAAAATATGGTATTCCAATGGTGGTAGCTTTAACATGAAACGTCCTTCAGACAGAATACATCCACGCTGGCGCTGGCTGGCTGGTAACGTACGTATCTTAATCTTGGCGAGTCCCAAGCGATGGTCAGGCCGACGCGACGGCCTTAACAAGTGACTTTGATCACTCAGAACCAAAGGCGGGGAGCAGCAAATGCGAAGGGGATGTTGAGAAGAGGGAGGGAATGTGTTGGGAGTGGACAAATGGGGATCGTCGGGGGGAAGGGAGGGATGGAGGTGGATATTTCGAAGCCACTGGTCGACTCCCCTCTCCCTGACAGGAAAGATTTGAAGAAAGGCTTCATTCCGTCTCCCATCTTTCTCCCCGTCCCCTTGCCCCTGGTGAGGAATAATATCGCACAACAGATGTTGATTAAACGAAGAGAGACATGGGACTCCAAGGACGTGAGAAATGCGGTCGTGATTTTTTTTATAAAACTGTAAAAAAAAGGGTGCGAAGGGTGGGTAAGGGTATGGGTGACCTAATGTCGTCCGCGATCCTACACAGATCTTAGAAAGAAAGGCGTGTTGCAAGGAAAATGTAAGGAAATGGAAGACGAGGATGATAGTCCGGTGAGTCGATAGAGAGCGTGGAGAAAATAATCGACTCGAATAAGTTATTATGTAATAAATAAACGGAAAATGCTTTTAATAGTAGTCAAGGATACTCTCTTGATTTAAGATACTCTCATTCATGCTACCTTCTTAAAGCCTCATCTTGCAATAAACGCATTCTGCTCAACTTAATTCCTGTCTCTCTTCATTCCTCCCGAAGTGAATTTTCCCTTTCTCCATCAGACTATTTGCCCCACAGTCTCCCACCTATCATAGTTTGCAACATTAAATTCCCATTTAGTATGTCCTGCATCAAAATACCCTGCCTTCTTAGAATTTCTTCCGCTTAGCCTCTCTCTTCCATTACGCTTATCCCTATTCCTCAAAGACCAAGTTACCGAGCAATGCAAAACTACTCTTTTTATACGGAAACGGTGGCAATCATGCCATGGCCACTGAGAATGAATGATCATTTTCCCGATGAGTGTTCACAAGCTCATTGCATGTTGAAATTGTGTTCCTCTAGTTTTATCTTATGCATGGTGCGTCTGCCTATTCATGCCAGGAGTGGATATACTCCCCACCATACACCTTCTCGGTGGCATTGCAAGGTATTACTTAGACATAGATTTAGATGACGTTGATCATGTAAAAAAAAAGTTGAAAAAGTGTATGGTCTACAGAAAGAATATATTGAGAAATAAAAGAAGTTTTAACTTACTGGAGTGAGCAGTCTGTCAGAAAAAAACGAGGAACATAAAAACTTAAACACATCTCGTAAATCCAAATCAAGATCGTAGCTGATCAAATCAAAATTGAGTTGGAAGAAAAAAATACACATGATAGATGTGTTCTATGCTCTATTTTAAGTTATAGACGAACATATCGATTCAATCGAGGGGAGAGGAAATAGGGCAAATTGGTAATTTCTTCTACGGATGCTGCCAATCTGCATGCCATATTCTCTGGATGGGGGACGATTGAATCGGATCCCAATTAACGGATGACGACAATGATCGATAATCGAATGGAGCAAATCCAAGCGGGCTATCGTCCATCAAACTCGGGTGTTAACCAGAGAGGCTCGTCGGATGCAAAACTCCAGGGCCTTAAAAAGGAAGGTGGGTTGGGGAAGAGGGTGGAGGGTGTGGAAGGGGTGAGAGGGGACAAGGGAAGATGTGGCCGGGCGTGCGTGCAAGGGGTAAGGCGACAATACGGTCTGACAAGTGACCGACTTCCTCCTCCTTAACAGCTCCATATAAAGACGTCTTGAGGCCGTGGCTTTCTTTTCCTCCATTGCGCCTTCACACAGTCGGGTGGCACGAGGGTGGGACGGAGAGAGAGGGAAGGGGGGGGGAACGTGGGACGGGCACGGACGGACAGACAGACACTATTCTTTCTCCTTCGCCCCCATTCTCTTCCCCCCTCTCCCTCACTTGGACCCGTTGACAGAGAGCTGCCCACTCATTGTCTCATTGCTTCCTCTTTTCTTCTTCCCCTTTCGCGAGTCTCCTCTGCGGCCATTTCTTTTTTTATTTTACGCCCCCATCTCCATCGCAGAGAATTGAAGAAAAAAGAACAGCGCGAGGCGTGTTGAAGTGGTTGATATACATACACACACACACACACACACACACACACACACATATATATATATATATATATATATATATATATATATATATATATATATATATATATATATATATATATATATATATATATATACACATTCAAACACGAAATCCCGCCAAACGGCGAATAAATACTCATATATACAGAAACATATATAAGGAAAAGGGATAGGAACACGTATAAAGGACGAACACAATAGAGGTGGGGAAGGCGGAATCGAACGGATCACAAGAGTAAAAATATCTCCTCAACCGGGACTCGAACACCGGATCTTTCCACTTGCCGGGCGGATGCTCTTAACCACTTGAGCTATCGAGGATATGTAATCTACCCTGAGATCCGTGGGTCTTATATATCGCCAAGCGCCCCGATTCTTTAGCCAAGAGATGGCGTCAGGGGGCTGTTTCACCCACCAAAGGAGAAATAGACAATACACAAGAGGAAAGGACAGTGGTTAGAATTCATACAACATCATACAGGAAAAGAACAGTGCGTTTCGTGGCACGCATATATATATATATATATATATATATATATATATATATATATATATATATATATGTCGCGAGTGCATCCTCGCTCAATACATCCACTCATTCACACTCTTCCTTCCCTCAATCCCCGCGAACATCCGCTGGAGCCGATCACTTTACAAAAGAGTTTCGCCATCCGCCAACACCGACCTCCCACACTCCTTTCAAAACCTTTGGATTTTTCTTCTCTTCCCCCTCCTCGATCATCGCCTTTCTTTTCCACCCTCTCTCCCCTCCTTTCTTCCCTCTTTCCCTTTGACTCTCCTCCCCTCAATCTCTTTGTACGCCTCGTATACCCTCGGCGCGCACAAGTAGGCGGACGTCTGAGAAATTTAGTGGAGATCCGATGTAGATTATTCTCAGGAGTAAATTACGGAGCTCCTCTCTCTCCCTCTCTTTGGATGACTGCTCATTAACCAATGATTTGTTAAGCTGATGGCGTCGATCATTCTGTGCGCAGAAGAGAGAGCCGGTCGAGGTTTTCCAGAATCGATTGAGGTCGGGGGCGAAATCTCGCCGTGGGTGCACTCTTGTGTGTGGGATGGGAGGATCCGTTCGATAAAAGGGTCGCTCCGCTGTCCATCTCGGGGATAATCGGAGACCACATAACGTATGCGTCGCGTCCACCACCGGAAAGGTTTGGAAGGGCCCGTGTGTTCCGTTCGATGCCTCCTCCCCGTTGGAGGAAGTTGAATAATTACGCACGCACACACACAAACACACGAGGTCATCTCAGGATTGCAATCTTGCAACTGGTTCTCTAAATCCCTCCTCAAGGAATTCTGTTCTCGGTCAATGTATATTAATATTTGCAAGAAATCCCTCCGTTCATTTAAGTATTTTTTTCTCGCAATTCCTGGCTTTATTCTGCGATTCTCTCTATACAGCTCCATTCCATTACATATCCATCAAGTAAAGCATAGTTTCTCAGGATCGATCCAAATAATTAAAATTAATAGGGGCTTGGTGGTTCAGTTGGTAGAGTGTTGCACTACAGACCGGAGTCTGATTCCTGTGCACGCCTTTGGCCACTCTCAGCTGTGTTTGTTTTTGGGTAAAAGAAATTCCTGTGAAACTATTGGTTACACAGGGAAATGAACTGGTACTCTTCGTAGTATTTTTGTGAATTGCACACCCCGCTGGATGGCTGAGCTCTACCCTCACCTATCAAACCGATCTTTGGGTGGAGAACTGTATTTCTTTTTCCAAATTAATCCCCCGCTTCTTTTCAATTCCTTTCACTGAATTCTGTCAAACCCTGCCCCCGTAGTTGGAGTTTTAGACAACAAATGAAAAGGTGTCTCCACTTGATTTACTATTCATACGGTGGCGTGTATCGAATGGAGAATAGTAATGGCTTACGGTTGATTGCTTAATCTACCCAAAGACGCTCTGCCCTCTGGTGGTAGTAAATGGGTTCATTAGGCACCACAAGATGTATTTCAATTAAGTTACACACCTTAATGCTCAGAAAAAATTTACAAACCAACTAGGAAAGAACGCGAAAGGATACATTTCGTCGTTCCACTACTGAACTACAAAAACCACGTGGAAATATGTTTATAAATATTTTTTCCAAAGTATATATTGTAAGGAAAATCTTAACATTCATGTGACGAAAACGTTACTTCCTGATTTATGAGATGTGTCTTTATAGGCAAGAACATCTAATGGGTGCGTCAAAATTGTCTACAAATATTGAAAGCAAAGTTTTAGAAATACTGTAAAGTTATTATCAATAATATCATGTGCACATTAATATTTAAGTATATAAGAATTTTTATATCACAATACTTTTGTTACTACCTCGTTGAGGAATCAGATATTTTGTAGTGGGGCTGTCCTATCCAAGCAATTGGAAACTGCAAGTATACTAAGAAGCATACTAGCAGTGTCCAATAGCAATGATATTTCTTCGCAACTATATTAAATAAATAACCCCATTCCAATAGCATTTCAATTGATTAATTTGTACCATTAAAGTAGGCTTAATAAGACAATAGATTTGATATACATAACTACAGCGTATTGACAATAATTATTATTTGTTAATTTGATTAGACGTAAAACTCATAAATGATATATCTTTTATGAGTTTTAAATCTAGTCAACAATTTGATACCATCAACAAACCAAAAATAGTCTGAATCAATACCACATGCCATTAGTAGCTAGTAGTGGCATATGTACAGGGTTCGTCCTGAAAATAAGTGTACTGATTTTTTCCCGCCGCTCCAGGCGCGCCCAGCACCGCTCTGACGAGCTGCGATTGGAGGGGGGTATGTTGGCAAGCGACGCTGAAAAAGGCAGTCGGCTCTGAGCTGTGGTGTAGTGAGGAGCTCTGTTAACGCGAACCTCCACGCTCGACCCACGTCACGGAACGCGATGCCGAAGTTTTTGGAGCAGCGTTATTCCATCAAATTTGCGGTAAAGCTTGGTAAATCGTCTACCGAAACTGTCGGTATGATTAACCAGGCTTACGGGGAGTCAGCCATGTCCGGAAACATGATCTTTCGGTGGCACAAGATGTTCGTGGAGGGCAGAGAAGAGGTCGACGACGAGTCTTCGAGAGGTTCCCGATGATACCTTCGCGGGAGCGTTCCAGGAATGGGAACGCCGCTGGAACAAGTGTATCGACTCACAAGGGTCCTATTTTGAGGAATATTAGCTTAAGATATGTAAAAGTGTAATAAATGTTTTTTCCTGAGCTCAGTAAACTTATTTTCCGGACGAACCCTGTATTTTTGTGTGTGTTTGTGTCTGTGTGAGTCAATAATAAAATTGAGCTCATAATTCTCTAATTATAAAATAAGTAAAGGCGTTCTTTAAAGATCTCAAGCAGTGAAGGATCCACAGGTAGTGAGTAACTAGGTTGCTTTTTTGCATCTTCATGGGAATCAATTATTTTATAAACTGAAAGATGCCACAGTTTCAAAAATTCAAGAAATAAAAGCTGAATAGATACATTAACCACCAGATGCACAGAAGAATTTCGTTACTTATTAAAAAGAACGCTTTGAATAAAAGACAGCAATGAGTTATTGACAATAAGTTATTGACAATGAGTTAATACACAATGGAAATAACATTTAACGGTAAGATTAAATTCTTGGAAGGAATCACACATGCTGAAAAGAAAGATTCTCATTGAAGCAGTCTCGACATTAAATAGGGATCAATGCATATTTTGCGAAGAAAACTCAAAACACACTTACTGTTAAAAGTTAATATATGCACGGCAGCTCTGAAGACGTTCTCTGTTCAGTGCCTGTAAAAAGAGGAAAGGATTGTCATTATTTCCAATACATTGAACTGTGAATAATTTTTTTCATACTTATGATTTATGCAACATCTGGAACCAACAGGTCATAAGTTCGACATAAAATTATTTTTATTGCTGCTAAATAATACATTAGCAATGTCGAACCAGGTAAATATGTATGACAGGATAACATAAAAACCGTAAAAATGAAAAAAAACTTTGCAATTGGTTGTGCCCTATTTATCGCAAAAATTCCATACACGTTATGTAACATCCTTTTTAAACAAAAATAATTCCTGAGTAAAGAAACAAAATAAATGAGAAATCGGGGGATTTTTTGTGAAAAATCAGTGAAAATCTTTAACAAATCTCATATGAAAAAGGTCTTTTAAACTTTTCTAGTAGTTAATACAAAAATAAGACGAAAAAGAAAGCATTTGATTCTTTTGGAGAAATCCTAGTTGCCAAGACCCAAAAATCATAAGGGACTATTATCATACATTTTAAAATATTAATTGTAAAAGATTAAAAAGGATTAGAGAGATCACTCAGCCGTCGGCTTAAATATATCAATAATTGAAATTTAACCGCAGTTTTTCGTTCTCAGGATATCACAAAGTGAATCATATAATTGCAAAGGAATGGAGAGAGAGAATTATTTTTGCCAAAATTAGATTTAAAATAATATTTTCCAACAGTTTTTGCAGAATTTTACTAGAGAATTTCAGTTTTCATCTTGTAACATGTTGTCAATTCACAAAGAATTCAAGCTTTTAATCAAAAAACACATTTTGTAGAGATCAATGAATGCCCAACTTATTTTGTTTCCCTACCAATAGACATCCAGATTTCAAAGATACCTGACTTGCCGTCGAAACTTGAAAAATATACTTAAGTGTCTTTCTCCGTATAGATAATTTTTTGTGTATATAAATATACAGCGCATAATATCCTAATTATACTGATATTTAGGAAAATAATTGTAAAATATGTATTCTAATTAAGATAAACTTCGAAATTAAGTTTCCACAACGGCAGGTGGAATGAAATGGACTTTAAATTCCCAAGTCCCAAATCTGAATATTGCGATTCTCATTTGCTTATGGAGAATGAACAATATATTACTGTATCTATGATGCTGTTGCTATAAAATTTAATGATAATGCTGAAGCATTTCATCTGCCTCATTAGAAGTTTAGCGTGAGTTGTAGACTCTAAATGAATACGGTCGATAACTCTCCTGCGACCGTCAAAGGATTGGACCAAGTTATGCCTCAACTCCCGATGTTGCATTTTCCGCAGTAGTTTGAATGCCATAATTGCTTGGTTCCCACGGAATTGGACAGTTCCCAGTTGGGAGATTTCAAGCACAAATGTTGGCATTGCTTTGGCGGCTGGCCACGGTATCACGCGATAGTAATCCATTTCGGGATCCAGTCTGGAGGCAAAAGGAATTGATTTGCTCAAGGGTTATCTAACTGGGGAGCAGGTAATAAATCTATTACTTTTGGCTTCTTAATGTCATCATTTCCACTTTAGGAGCATGCCAAACCGGGAGTTGAAGATTTAAAATTGTTATCTTGGTCCTTTGAAATAGATGTTATTAAAATCAATTGGTATCTTAATCGAGACATATTAAACTAAATGTTTAAGGAAAAAAAAAATTTTAATTCTTTGAATATCATCTCAAAAAGTCTACATCGGGATAACAAAATAAAAGTAAATTTGAACTCATAAAATAATGTTAATACCTGTATGTTCTATAATTCCTTTATTATCAACTGAGGCCTTAGTTGATAATTGCATTCATTCACCCGCGTAGATAGAGCTACTGTGCACGATTCAAAGGAATACAAAAATGATTTTTAAAAGTGAAAACAATAGATGTAATGATAAAGGGATCGTAAACCATCTAATACTTTGAAAGCTCATTCAAAAAATGGGCAAATTTTATGAGGAAAGACCTATAGTAATTTTCTCCCTGGCGAAAATGGTTTGGATTTAAAATCGAAGCAGCAACTATAAAAATAAATTGCAGGACGAAGCCAAATTGATGACTGGTCACCAACACGTGAAACTCGAGAGAGAAATAAAAGAAGGAAGCAGCCAATGTATCTTGGGTGTGCATCACACGTTACCTCACACGTTCTTCCAGAAATCGCCGGGTTGGAGGAATGTCCTAGGATTAAAAGAGTGGACGCGACCCTCGACCACAACCTAACGTCGATGGAGTAATAACCTTCCTGAAGTCGGGGAGAGAGAGAGAGAGAGTGGGTTGATATTAAAATTCTGCAAGCCGGCCCGGCCAAAAAAAAAGAAGGGGGTTAAAAAAAATATATCCATAAAGTCAATCAAACCGCAATGAAAAGGGCTTCATTAAGCCTTTTCGAGGGCCTGCGGTGGTAAGGGGGGAATGCGGTCGGAGCGGAGAGCTGGAGTAACGTATAAGTCTACGCACGGCCCCGTGCTAAGGGGTGGAAGATGGAGATACTGTCAGTGAGGCGAATGGAACAGGAATAAAAGGAATGTGCGTTAGGTTGAAAGAGAGAGAAATAATATTAAAAGGGCAACAAACCCGTGCGTGATAGAGAGGGGAATGAGAAGGTGAGGAGGGGTGTGAGGACACCGCACTGAAGTGTTCTCCAGAGGGATCGCCGCCAGCCAAAATTGATTAACATCTATTGAACGCATGACAGTGTATAGTGGACAGTGGAGATTCCGACATTAAGAATAAGCCAGCCGTCAGTATCTCGGATGGATTAATAACTTGTTTATAGTGTTTTATGTTGTGTTTCCCGAGGGAGTTGTACATGCCATTCCGGACGCATAAATTCATACACCAATTTCTAGGTCCACGATGCGGTTCTTGGAGAAGAGCGAATTGTTTTTTTTTATCTCGCCGCAAAGTTCTAAATAAAAATTTTGCTACCACCGCATCCTTATTCCTTTATAGAGACACGGGGAAAACAGGAAAAAGGGCATGAAATTGAAGTAAACATAATTTGGCATCAAGTAAAAAAGACGTACGTGAAGAGGGGAAAAATCTCCGAAAATAAAGAAAAGAAACGCCAATTAATAATGGAATATTTCATTGCGAGTCTCTAAGTATTGCGTAAAAGTTATGGTCCCCGAGAATAGTTAAAATGTATATGCATGGGGAACATAGGAGGAGGCGGAGATTTTGAAGAGTTACACGTATATGTGTTTAGGAAGATATAAATTAGTTGGGAGAAGAGGAGTTAAAAATTACAATAATATCAGCACGCCACAGAAGCATTATCCTGAAGTCAAATCAAAATATTAATTCAAAACGGTAGCAAATATAATGAGAAGGAATCGGTGTACGAAAATGGTGGCGTTGAAATGGGAGCTTAGGAAATTAGCACTCGAGGGTGAAAGGTTACCGAATTGGGACTGTTGATGAAACGTTTCATGGGGATTAACAAAGTTCTATTTCTATATTATGTAGAATAGGGACGGATCAAAAGAAGCGAGAATTCAGCAAGAGAAATGGGAAGATGGGAGAGTTCGACCGCAAAGATGAAGTTAGTGTGCAAGAAGAAGGTAAATAATATATTTCTTCGGACTTCGGAAACTTGTATGTTTGTCGACTTCCGGGTTTGGTGACGCTTCCTTTCATGTCAATGGTTTATGGGTCGAGGGGCGAGCTGTTGGGGACGGGGAACACTCGCAATCAGATGCATCCTCCTCACCTGTCACCGGAGGTTCTCGGGGTGTTTGAAGCCCGTGATGCAAGGATTGCAGGGCGAGGGCGTCAATGACGTAGGCGGGGGTGAAAGATGATCCATCCTCATTTGGCAGGGTCACTGAGACGGGGCTGACGGTCGTGTGAGACTAGATGAAGTGGTAGGTACGTGAGCTACTTGTAGATCGGTATTCAAGCCCAGGAGCTTAGGGTCGTCGGTCTTCTCCTTTTACCGATCCCTCTCTTCCGTGGACAATTTTCGCTCTCACTGAAATTTCTCTCCAAGTGAAGGGGGATGCGGGGGACCGGCGGGAGCAGTCGGGGCCGCACCCTCGATGAGTAGTAGCGACCATTCCCTCTCCTCCATAACCACCTCGGGCTCGTCCATCTCTCCGGAGGCGTTCGGGTTGAAGGCCATCGCCATTGCCTCAGCATAATTCTTCCCTCCCTGGTTCCGAGGGCAGGTCTTGCGCTCGTGACCTTCTTGATTGCAGCGGGTGTGAACTTGGCGCTGGCCTCGTAGATGATGATGGCCCGGTTGCCGCCGATGAGAAGGTAGGAGGGGATATTTCTCTCAACCGTAATCCAAATCATCCTGGTGCCCGTAAGCACACGCGCCATCTTGTCTCCCTCCCACCAGTTCTCCCACGAGCGATGGATTTTACCAAAACGTTGGAGCTCGCTGGTCATGTCTTCAAACGGGGTCTCCACGGGGATATAAAGAACCCTGACATTATATAGGCTGCCAGAAGTCTCCTCAGTTGTGTTTGTCGTCCTCTGGCCACTTAAGGATGGAAAAGATAGTTTTCACGGAATACTATATTATCTAAAACTGTATTAACTCTAGCTTCGGTTGCCAACTTCAGGAATATCAAATGGCGATTGTATCCAAATTGGGTCGCCACTGGGTGTGAGACCAAGCGACTATAACGTGAAGAGGTGGACCTCCAACGAGGTATGGGGCTTCGCCTTCTCGTCGACTTTCAAGGCGAGCATGTTTAAGCTTTGCACAGCCATTTAAAAAAATCAAATCCAACAGGCATGCAAGAAGAAGGAAAGCGCGCCAATAGAACAAACACTCCAAAGAAAGCAAGAAATAATGAGCTCTACGGCCTCTCAGTTAAAATAAGAGGGGGGGAAGAAACTCCAATGGCCGTAATAATTTGTCGCAACTATCGTCAGACCAATTGTTTTATTGGTTAAACGGGAACCACGCCAGGGACCAACCACAACCTCTCGACCAGAATACCCTCTGTGGTGGGATACGGGAAATTAATCCGCGTCAGGGACCACACACAGCCACACGCACACTATCCTGACTGAAATCCTTCACGAGGCTGTGAGACCCCGTTACAGATTCCAGAATATCCTAGAATATATATATATATATATTTATGTTTATATATATATATATATATATATGTTTCTATATATGTATATGTATATATATATATGTTTCTATATATGTATATATATATGTATATATATGTATATATATATATATGTTTCTATATATGTATATATATATGTATATATATATATATACATATATATATACATATATAGAAACATATATATATATATATATACATATATATGTATATATATATGTATAGACGATTTCGTCGACATAACACGGAAGTGCCGAATAGTACATTACACAGTAACATACAATAAAGAAACACAAAAAAAGGATAAATCACACGTTATTTCTTGATAATTTCGACGGAATTCCACCTTTAGTTAAGGAGTTATCCTTTTTTTGTTTCTATATTGTTTGTTACTGTGTAAAGTACTATATATATGTATGTATATATATCTATGCAATAAATAAATAAAATATACAATTGTACATTCATACACACATAGATGTCAGTACATACTATATTCTGCTCGATGGGTTAAGCAAATGTATTGTTGTTCAGTTGTATAGGTTGTGAACATCGGAAACCTACCTCAACTGGTAGAAAATCATAACAGCATCAATCTGTAAAGCCAAAGTTATATCTGCTCATTTATTTACGAAGATATTAAGCGGTATATTCTTGACGAAATCTATAAGTTCAAAGGAAATGAGTAAAAATGCAATACCACAACTTAGTCGGACAGTTAAAATTGTGTCAGCGAGTTCGACATACTTGTAAATTATTTCGACAGAGCTATTAACATAGTGCGAGATAGAATAACGAACGGACAACAGTTAATTGTTCCTCTACGTCGTCAGCACTTCACATCACACAGTTCCGACTGCTCTTGAGACTAAATGTGATTTGGGTCAGAGTATTTTCTGCCGTATAAAGTAACGCCCTTCATAGACGGATGGGGAACACGCATGGGGACACAGGGAGAGCGGCGTGGAAACGTCGAGAGAAACAAATAGGGGAGGAAGTCGGAAACGATGTGGAGACGGAAAGAGATTAGGGACGTGTGTGTGATGGAGAGGCGAGAGCTCGGATGGAAAATGAGAAAATGCGTGGGGCCCGGAATGTAGCTCTGAGGTACCACGCCGGGAATTAGTATGGGAATCACGTACACCATAGCGGCGCTCACTTCACCGTAGTGTGGGACGACACGTCGGGTTGCCGCGTCCGTGATTATGATTTTCCCCCCAGCTTGGATACAAATTCGACCCCTATTCCTCCCTCTTTCTCATACCTCTTGGATTTCCTCCGCTTTTGTACGCCATCCTCAATACTATCCGCCCTCTTTCTCACGTCCCCCTCTCAAAAGAGCTCCCGCCTATCTCTTGATGATGCAAACGGCGGCAGGTCTCTTTAGCATCTAGTAATGCGTCTCTCCTGCGATGATATATGCGTGTATATATGTATATACGAGGGTCATCCGGAAAGTAGTACCCGTTCGTGCCGCATGAAGTGCTGACGACGCGAGTAGCCGCTGGACGAGGTCAGATAGCTTCAGTGGCTTGTCTGCCTTCTCTGAGCCAAGTTGCGTGACGCTAGCATTGCCTGTGTTGTTTCTGTGATTGTTTACAATGTTTAAAAAAATTGAGAACGCCGCCAGTTGTGAAGTGAGGGCAGTGATTAAATTCCTCAATGCAAGAAACGTTCGCCCATGTGATATTCATCGCCAATTAAAGGAGGTGTATGGAGACAATGTAATGGACGAGTCGTCTGTTCGGCGGTGGTGTCGCAACTTCAACATGGGGAGGGGGAACACACACGACGATGAGCGTTCGGAGAGACCGTCTGTCATTACAGACCAACTGGTGAGCTCAGTTGACGAATTCGTGAGGAACGATCGGCGCGTCACAATTGATGACATCTGTGAGCATTTTCCCAATGTTTCTCGAACAATTGTTCATGAAATTGTTAAACACCATCTGCATTATGCAAAAATTTGTGCAAGATGGGTCCCTCGCGTATCTCAATGAGCTGGCGGCGAAGGACTATGCAGCAGGAATACAGAAACTTGTCACACGTTATGACAAATGCCTTAATTTGCTTGGAGATTATGTTGAGAAGTAGTTTAAAGTATCCTCTTTCAAATAAAATTTTTTATGTTTGTTAATATTTACTTTTGTGTCTTTATTTCACGAACGGGTACTACTTTCCGGATGACCCTCGTATATACATATACATATATATATATATATATATATATATATATATATATATATATATATATATATATATATATATATATATATATATATATATATATATATATATACATACATATATATATATATATATATATATATATATATATATATATATATATATATATATATAATATATATATATTGTGTTCGTCCTTTGTATGTGTTCCTATCCCTTTTCCTTATATCTGTTTCTGTATATATGAGTATTTATTCGCCGTTTGGTGGGATTTCGTGTTTGAATATATATATATATATATATATATTTATATATATATATATATATATACACACACACACACGGTATTTACATATATACACACACACACAAGTGAATAATTTTTTTACATTCATCCTTAAGTCATCATTAGAGCTCTCTCAAGAAATAGGTGGTCGCAATGGGGTAATACACGCATCCCCATGTTTAAAGGGAAAAACAGAATGACCTCATTACCAGAGAATACTTTTGTAGGAGAAGGATAAGGTACACTTTGCAATTTATTTATATGCATGCTGGTAATCCTGGCATTTATTTTCCCTATCTCCTATAATTCTTCCAATGCTTTCACATTTCTCGGAATTGCGCTGGATACTCAGATAAAAGTGACAATGGTAAGATAATGCTTTTGGGTAACATTTTCGCTGGTTTATATCAGAATAATTCTGTATGTAACACTGAATCTTGTAAAATTAATTTAGATATCAAGCAGTACCAAAATTTTTATTACTAAATCAACATAAATATAAAATTAATGCTTTATTTGGTCACTCAGCATTAACTGATAGATTACTCCGGAACAGGAGAACAGTTCACATAATCATGCCAATTAATTCAAACAATAACAGAAAATTAAGTCTAAAATTAACCGAAATTTTACGAAATTCTTTTGTCTCATAAACACACGTTTTCTGTCAGGATGTTACTCATTTAAAAGCTTGTATTTATTAAAAATGAACATAAAGAAAAAAAAACACTTTTCTTTAAAAAAACTAAAATTGACATCGTTGCCGATCACCACTTGGAGATTTGAAAATATCTAAAAATTGCCGCAATTAAGCGGAATAATTTAATTACGATCACACCTGACGCAATATGCGAGTGCGCATGAAATGAATAGTTCCATCGAGAGTAATATGGTGTGACGTGCGGTGTCGTTCCAGGCGAATTAGATCGCTGAATGGGGACCATCAACGCCCACCGACCGGAGGTTCATCCTCCGCTCCGGATGTCGCTCCATCAAATAAGGGGATCGCATGCGGAATGCGACTCGACCTCGCTTTCAATTCCCTCTTTAGTCCACTTCGAATGTCATATTGCTCGCCACATAAGGTCAGCTCCGGGGAATTTGCATTTGGTTGAGAAGACGTTAACAGCATGGGCTTCTAACACTTAGACTGCATCGCAATATGCAAATGTGACTACGAACCCTGATTAAATTTAGATCATTAAAATGAATGAATGGTAAAAATGGCATTGGTATGGCAGTGGTGCATTCATACCGAGAGAAAAGCGTCATTTTATTTGTAATTTGTTACTGTCATGTGTTTATTCTTAAAATTGACGGAGATGGAAAGTGGTCAAAGGAGAAAAACAAAATATTCCCCACTTCCTGCCTAGTGAATTCATTGGTGTAGGAGTAAACTTTTGAAAATCCATCAAGGGTTTCTTATTTACCCTATTTCGAATTCAGGACAGGATTAATTAAAAAAATACGACTGCTTTTGATGATGAAATATACTTTCCACATAATTTTTCTTTCTCTTCAGGGAACGGAAAATATTTACCTGTACTTTGGTCTACATATGTATAAGGCGAACGAGGAACATACGAGGGTCATCCGGAAAGTAGTACCCGTTCGTGAAATAAAGACACAAAAGTAAATATTAACAAACATAAAAAATTTTATTTGAAAGAGGATACTTTAAACTACTTCTCAACATAATCTCCAAGCAAATTAAGGCATTTGTCATAACGTGTGACAAGTTTCTGTATTCCTGCTGCATAGTCCTTCGCCGCCAGCTCATTGAGATACGCGAGGGACCCATCTTGCACAAATTTTTGCATAATGCAGATGGTGTTTAACAATTTCATGAACAATTGTTCGAGAAACATTGGGAAAATGCTCACAGATGTCATCAATTGTGACGCGCCGATCGTTCCTCACGAATTCGTCAACTGAGCTCACCAGTTGGTCTGTAATGACAGACGGTCTCCCCGAACGCTCATCGTCGTGTGTGTTCCCCCTCCCCATGTTGAAGTTGCGACACCACCGCCGAACAGACGACTCGTCCATTACATTGTCTCCATACACCTCCTTTAATTGGCGATGAATATCACATGGGCGAACGTTTCTTGCATTGAGGAATTTAATCACTGCCCTCACTTCACAACTGGCGGCGTTCTCAATTTTTTTAAACATTGTAAACAATCACAGAAACAACACAGGCAATGCTAGCGTCACGCAACTTGGCTCAGAGAAGGCAGACAAGCCACTGAAGCTATCTGACCTCGTCCAGCGGCTACTCGCGTCGTCAGCACTTCATGCGGCACGAACGGGTACTACGTTCCGGATGACCCTCGTACTTCACATTGATTTGCAAGGGATTTCTTGCGGGCAAAGCACCGCGCACAAATTCGTCTCTTTTTATATTTTTCTGTAAAAAACTTGTAGATGAAATCCATTCAAATTTTCAGTATTTTTGATATAGCTCTTAACATGATCATCTTTTTTCACAATGCTTTTACTCAGTAGCGATGTTCAAATTTACCTCCTGAAGGGAGGTAGAACTGGAGAACTAGGTACACCTGCCTTTGAAATCAATTGTCACACTTTTACTCGTTTTCGAGCAGTAATATATGAAAGAATAGACTCATCGTAACGCTTCTGCGGCGTTACAATATGCCTCGGCTGACGATTTGTTCAGGCGAAAGAAAAATTTCAAAGCAGCGCTTAACTCCATCGGCATTGCAGGCGGAAGGAATATGTTTACATGTACTACTTTTGCAGATGAAATTCTCGAGTCAAATCAATTAAAATCGTTTCAAAAATTTATTTAAGAACAATTCGCGTGTATCAAATGTATATTTACTGTCATTAATAATTCGTTTTACCTTAATACCTGCAATCATCATGTCCAGATTCACTTGGTATTTAAAAACATAAATTTGAAAAGAAAATAAAGTTTTGACTTTTTGATTTATTTTAATATCAAAAGGAAATGTGGAAGAGAATATTTTGAAGAAAACAACCAGGGCAATAAGTTTCTTACATAAGATTAAAGAGGAATGAGAGATGATAAAATATGAAGAGGCAGCTGCACGTTAAGAGATTTATTTTGTTTTGTTTTTCATTCAGTTACATCATCCTCTCCCTTGACCCGGAAAATCCAGGTAGGCATCATATTTACGCTCGTATACTTGCACCTTTAGACGAAAACACGCGTACGCTCGTGCGCGCATTGCCATCACGTATGTTCCATTTTGGCCCGAAGGTGGAACCCGCGGAAAAGTTTTAGGGCGCTCGGAGAGGGAGTCAGGTGGAGGACTTGTGCGAAAGGGAGAGAATAAAAAAAGAGAAAAAGGTCTGTGAGGGAATTTCGAGAGAGACAGAGAAAGAGGGTTAATCTCCTCCCTCTACACCCCCTGCCACCCCCCTCCATACATTATTAACTTCCATCCGCGAGCACACACGCCCACAAACACACAGACGCGCTAGCTCTTCAGAACTCGCTGGCCCCGAATTTCAACGACTGTGGTCGTGCCCGCGACCTGCCAACGTACGCCTTCTCCCTCTCCACCCACCCCTCTCCCCCACCCCCCCAAGCACACACACACACACACATCCACCCGCCTAATTCCGAATTCAGCGCGGGAAAACCTTAAAAAAGACGAAAGGGCGGGGTGTAGGAACTGCGTTGTGGTGAGTGCCGGGAGTATGGGGGGAAGAGAGGGATGAGGATGGGGAGGTGGTGTAAAAGTCCAAAAAATAAAAGAGTGAGGAGGGATGAGGAAATTGGCGCTGGAGCGAATGCTACTACCGCCGCTACACCTACTACTACTACTACTGGTGGTACGTAACACTTCCCACCACGCGGCGCGGTCGGCGAGAATGATGACGCCGCTCTCCCGAGCGGATAACTAGTGATGCGGTAATTCCGCGCCTACGCGGGCACGCGAGCATTTGTTTCCTTCCCCGTGTCGGGGTTTGATAATAAAACTAGAATGGTTGAGGCCTGACGAGTGCGTTACCTTTCACGAATTCACACCCACCTTAATTAGTTCACAAAAGTAAATCCAACGTATCCACTAGGCCCGATTCTAATCCACAATTTCTCACGGATAACTGGCAATAGCCGTAAATGTAAAATTGAACCCATCACTCCTTCCTTCTCGACTGACCAATACACTCTCATCCCACGGGGCTCCCATGCGCACTTTCCTCAATATCCCTTAAGAACTATACTGCAAACTCTGTCCTTTCTACTTTGCGCAATGCACCACACCCCTCAACATCCGCATAAACAATCTACGCGCCTCGGGCAAACATTCTTTTACATTATCCTCTCTCCTAGTTAAACCTACCTAAAAAGTATCCCCCTCCATAATGTTTCCTCTCATGACTATTACAATGTGCACATTATCGCCACCCTTCTCACATCAGACATATCGCTGAAAACTGACGAGGTGGCATGGATTTGGCACCAGGGAACAAGCTCTGACCCGGGTCTGAACCGTGCCCACTAGGGGGTATACCTTTCTCCTTCCCATGACCCCCATTACATTCTTGGGAATAGTGATTGAGGTGGTTCCCCGTTGCATTCCGCTTTTACCTCAACACCATTACTCAATGGTCAGGGGGTCAGACGATTTTGCAGCACTGCTTTGAGTAAGGATGTTAAGAAAACTCTCGTCAATACTTTGACATGGAGCGTGTCGTAGACGGCGCAGAAACATGACCATTAAAACAGGAAAATAGACGTAGATTGGAGGATTTTGAAATGCTGGTGTGGAGAAGGATGGGAAAGGTGAAGTGGACAGAGAGGAAAACAAATGAGGAAGCACGAGAAGTAGCCATTGCGGGGGTGGAGAGAGGATTGCTGCGAGAAATCCAAAGGGAGTAGGAAAGGTGGATGCGGAGCATTTTGATTGGCACTTGGAGGTTGCAGTCCGTGGTTGAAGGGAAAGCGTTCGGTAAGCGAGGGAGGGGTGGGAATAGAATACGTTGGATGAAATGTAACGTGGAAGGAAATACGCGGAGTTGAAGAAGGGGTTTGTGTAGTTTTGGATGCCAGGATATGTTTTGGGTGAGAGTCCAGGAAATTATTGTCGTATCCATGTCTAGTCTGCGTCCCTCACAAACATACTTTAACATTTAGACTTCTGGTTCGTTTATTTATTTCGCAAAATGTTTACATCGGCCACAAGTTCGTGATATTTTCTGGAATGTGTGGCGCTCTCAAATTTCCCATATACACTTCGAGGTCGGTTTACCCGATCAAAATGATCGCCAACACCGTGGGAAACGCTTCGCCGTTGACGCATGATAGGCAATTACATAGGGACTCAAGATATGAGCAGCAAGCAATTTGCGAGAGACATAATATTGCCCCCGGAGGCGCACTACCACGTGGGAAACGGGCAATTTAGGACAGGTTAATAATTAGTGCAGGCTAGGAATGAGAGAGTGATACGTGATGCTGGGGAGAGAGAGAGAGAGTTCCAGAATCAGCATTGGGGTCTTACGAAAGCAATTCATGTGCGAGAATCCACCCGATTTAAATGTCCCTGCAGTACGGCGTGTTACCCACGCAAAGTATCCTTGGCCCGAAATCCTGACTAGGGTACGAGGGATACAGAAATGTCACTGCCTCGAAGAGAAATAAGCATGAAAAATCATGAATAGACTATTAACCTAAAAAGTGATTAGTGAAGTCATTTTTAATTCAACTATATGGGCAGCGGCATTTAAATTTTTTCATAGTGCCATATCCATTTAGAAAGCTTTTCATTTGATCATGTTAGTCATAGGTCATTAGAAGCAATAAGGTTACTCACCCCCAAAACAAATTTTGCCAAAAGATTGCATTCACCACATCCGTATGATAAAAACCTATGAAATACACGTAATATAATAAATACGAGGCTAATGAATACGCAACGTTGCTCACTAAATACATTACATAAGTGAAGTCCATGCTAAGAACTAGAATAAAATACATCCCTTTGTCCCTGAATGCTACATATGTGCCTTAGCACATTACATTCGTATTTTCTCTTTCCAAAATTAAGTCCAGAAAAAAAAAGAAATTCAACTATTTCCACTCCCTCTTGCGGCTATTGAATACCTACTATCTACATACGTAGTGGTGAAACGCGCATTGTCCTTTCGACCAATATAACTTCTCTGTTGCCATTTATTTGCTGCACTCCTAAAGAAATATTGCTCACATTGGGTGGAACATACTATATTTAGACACAGATCTCTTTGAATTTGAACATACCTACGGAATGTATGGGAGTTTGGAAAGATTTTTCTCGAACATGAGACGGGAGAACATTACTTACTACAAATTTCAAATCAATTACATCAATCAATTTCAGTCAAAGACAAGAAAATTTACGGATAATTTTCATGAAGTGTAAAGCAAAGCAATACTTTTCTGTATGATCTCATTATGGTAAAAACTATTCAAACAAAAGTTCCAGGAAAACGTGATATTTGGAATAGTGGAGTGTTTAGTGCCGCGATGAATTAATATATGAACGAAATTTTGTGGATAGTAGATCAAGACACGTATATGTTCTTGTTCCAATACTAACTCTTATGAGTTAGAGATTTCTACAAATATTCTTAGAAAAAGTTTTATCATGTTTTTTTCTTTGTAGGTGGGAGGAAAGTGTTTTAAGGATTGTAAAAATTGTTGACTTCTTGTGTCCATGTTGTTTTTTTGTTTCCCATTTACCCGCCATTATTACGAACTCATATATTCATGTATTCCTGTTCAAATGCTCCTCACCTCTTCTCCCAACTTTCCCGCTAACAAATTACATTCGCAATTCTGATGTAAAGGCAGCAATTATGAGGTAATGGAGACGCTCATTGTAAATTCGGAACCGAACGATTGAGGAATGAATGGTTCATGAACGAATTAAGACACGGATTCATTTTCAAATACGTGAATCTATGATATCCATGGATGAGCCCATGCATATCTATGATATAAATTGACGAATATCAAAGATGCATGCCACGTAGGGTTTTCTTGGGGCCATAATGGATGAGAGTTGGATAGCTAACCAAATAAATGAGAGAAGAGTAAACGGTTTTGAAAGGAAGTAGGAGAAGATTGAGAGAGCTATGTATATGTGTTAGATGACTCTGAAGTGTCAAGGGATATAAGAATATATCCGCAGGCGAAACAAATGTATCAATATAAAGGAAGTGAAAGAGGAGGTAGTGGAAAAATGTAAGACGAGGCGACGGGCAGCTTAATTCATTGTAGTTATCAGTAACATGGGAGTAAAAATAAGACATTGAGGCAATTGTAGAAGAGTGAAGATGGAAACCCGGAGTCGGCTGTAGCCTTATCTTGGTATAATATTTAAGAAATCATTAGCAGAAGAAAGCGTGCCAAGCGGCTGGAAGAGCTTCTGTAACACCCGTATTTAAAAATGGAGACCCGGAGGATCCCAGTAATTATAGAACAATATCGCTCACCTCCATCGCCTGTAAGATTCTTGAGCATATCATTGTTAGTTCAATAATTAGGTACCTCGATAGCCAAGATTTATTGATTAATAACCAACACGGGTTCCGTAAAGGTAGATCCTGCGAAACTCAACTCGCACTCTTTGTTCATGATATAATGCATTCCGGTGAAAGTAATATTCCAGTTGATGCAATATTCCTAGATTTTAAAAAACCTTTTAATAAAGTCCCTCATTGCTAGGTACTCATTAAGTTGGAAAATTATGATATACACGGGAGTATTATATGCTGGATTAGACAATTTAAAAAAAATCGCGTTCAAACAGTCGTCCTGGACGGTGTAATAGCCGATTATTGTCAAGGTCACGTCGGGGCTACCACAGGGAAGTGTCATAGGCCCCCTCTTGTTTATTATTTACATAAATGACCTCAGTACCGTGGTTATTTGTAGGCTCCGTCTTTTTGCTGACGATGCGGTGATATTCGAAGTCGCGAAGTTAGAGTCACGTTAGCTAACGACTTAAATGCAATCCAGACTTGGTGCGATACATGTCAAGAGGAATTGAATTTGAAAAAATGCGTAGTAATATATTTTTGGGAAAAGAGTAACACCCCCCCATTTAGTTACAAAGTGAAGCAAACAGAAATCGCGAGGGTAGATTCCTTTAAATACTTGGGTATAACAATTACTCACGATCTGTCCTGGGGAAAGCACATACGAGAAATATGCGGTCGGGATAATAAAAAATTTGGATATGCAAAAAGAATGCTGGGTAATTGTGACGAAAAAGTGAGGGAACTTGCCCTAGTGAGGCCCCACCTAGAGTATGCTGCCAGTATATGGGATCCTGAAGAGATAAATTTGATTTCGGAATTAGATCGAGTTCAGCGGAGGGGGGCTGGATTAGTCAAACATTGTTATGACCAACGCAGTAGCGTAGATACTTTGCTAGAAAATTAAGGCTGGGATTCCCTTTACACAGCGATTTTTACAATATAGATTAAACTAATTAAAAACATTTAAAGATGGGTCCTTTTCCGATGACATCAAGAACAAATTACGAACCCCAACGTATTACTGGCGGAGGGATCACGAATGTAAGATTAGAGAGATTGACTGCAAGACTGACAGGTTTAAATGGTCATTTTTTCCAAGAACAATAAGAGACCAGATTGCTTGTACTCGAAATCCCCCAGGAGCCGGCTCGACATAATAATTATTCACCTACAAGGTAGCGACTGCGCATGGTTTTACGATTATATTTACATATTTTTTTTGCAGGTTCCCCTTACCTTTCCCCATCCATTTGAAAAACCCTAACCCCCTCATCAACTTACCATTTCCTCCTTGTGCTGCACCCCCTGCCACACCCTTTTTTGGTGGCTCGCAGGTTATTGATGTAGATGTACTCTTAACAAAAGATTGCTAGGAGTGCCACAATTTAAAATCCCATCCGAAAGACGGCGTATTCCACATTAAGTGATTTCATATACGAGGCATCCCAAGTAGGGATCGGGATGATAAATTCTGATGAGGAGAGAGATTTTCTAAAGTTATATCCATTATTTCCATACATTTTGCACATTTTCTGGAGTCAGTTACATAACTAGGATTTCATGTGCGAAAAACTGCATCTTAATTATTTCCCAATCCATTCTGAATCCTTTGACTCTGTGTGTAGGTGTGTGTGATCCTTTTTATTGCCTCTTCCAACTCCTAGTTGTACCGTTGTCTAAATATTTCATTTATCTAACTCCCATATTCATTTCGTCTTTCATTATCAACGTGGCAGCTTGGTAATTTGTCTACTTAATAGATATTCTGCAGTTGTAACCCATCATCTAAAAATTCTGTCACCGCTGTGATTGGAACCCAGACCCTACGTATGGGAGGCCAGCTAACCACCACACAAACCCTTAAACCTAAGCTTAAAACAATGCACAGAGTTAATATTACCATGAAAAAGATTATAGAGATAAAAAGAACAATTCAAGAAGATAAAATGAATTCCAACGGATGCAGACATTTTTATTTTAAATTTTTTGATGGCTAATTTCACGTTATCTAATAAATTGCCGAAACATCAGATAAGACCACATACAGTCCGGGCTAGGTTTGAATAAGCGCCTTTAGGTTATCATAGGAAGAAACTTATGATGAGGATCATTAACGCAAGTTTGAATAATAGAGCAAACAAATAACTAAGCGAAGATCAGTTTGCCCTTAGGAAGGAGAAGAGATAATCACACTGAACTAATGAGAGCAGACATAAAAAGGAATATTGACATATTTTTATGTATAGATGATTTCGTCAAAGTAACACAAAAGTGTTCAATAAAAAACCTGGATAGCAACAAACAATATAAGAATACTCGCACGTTATTTCTTAATAATTTCAACAGAATTCAACTCCGTCTTCCGCATAAGAAAAAGTATATATATATATATATATATATATATATATATATATATATATATATATATATATATAAAATATCTTCGAAATGGAACGCTCTTCGGCGGCACACAAATATATAAAAACACAGATGTAGATTTTTAGAATATAGAGACACAAAGAAAGGACACTCACAATTTGTTATTTTACGTTTCGACAGCACGGCTGTCGTCTTCAGAATCTAGTAGTAGATTCTAGAGTAGATTCTGAAGACGACAGCCGTGCTGTCGAAACGTAAAATAACAAATTGTGAGTGTCCTTTCTTTGTGTCTCTATATTCTAAAAATCTACATCTGTGTTTATATATATATATATATATATATATATATATATATATATGCATGTATTTATATAAATATATAATATCAGTAGCATATTTTTTTTCTTCGTATGTTTCAATACCTGTTCAAAGCTTACGAAAGTATGAATAGTAGATTAATCGGGCCCCATATAATTAGCACGAACCTGAGGAAACGAAAACTTTTGAAATAATTTCGCCTAAATTAGCGATAAAAAGTCCTTTTAAAAAACTCTTTTACGGAATATTTTTCTGTGAGCGGCATGGTTAATGGTACTGAAATGAATTATAAACGACTGAGTTCGGCGGATATATGAAATTATGGAAAATCGATGCAGTTTAGAAGCGGAAAATTTCAAATGAAACCCGAATAATTACTCATTCATTGGGCACGTTACGAGAAGTAATTGAACGAATTTCGAAATAAATTCGGCCGGATTCGCTTACGCTCCGACAATCACCGTGGTCATTTACGCGCACACATCCGAAGGTAAATTAAAATAAAAAAGAAACAGTGCGGCTGTGCGAACACAATTAAAAAATAACACAACGGTGGATTTGTCTTTTGTTGGAGAGGGAAAACTAAAATCTATTGGAATTCAAACAATGTTATTTAACAAAACTTAGAACCCGAGAAACCCGGCTGCGTAGAAAAAACATTTTCTAGTTTAACCAAGATTCACGTGCAATAAGAGAAGAAAACAGGTCCCAAGAAAATATGTGCTTAGGTTTTTGCGTTAAAAATAGCAGCAATTTACAAAAAAATAAAGAAAATGAAAGTAAATGATGAAGTTCTAGAAATTGTAGAGAAAGAGAGATGTATAAGACATGCGAAAAAGGCCGGACAAGTGGGTGCAAAAAATAATAATAATAAACTTTTGAAGCGGAAATCAAGGATGGATTATATATAAATATATATATATATATTGTATTGCTGGGGGTGAAGAATAATTTCCATACTTGCAATTGTGAGTGAATTGACTCCAAACCTAAGTAGTATTTTTTCAATTAATTTATTCTTTGATATTATATATCGATGGGTCGCGTTAGTCCAGGGGTAGTGCATTGGATTACTAACGGCAGAGGGCTTATTTATACATGTGAAATGGGCAGAAAAGAAAACAAATGAGGAAGTACTTGGTATGGTGGGCGAAGAGAGGGGTTTGTTGGGAGAAATCCTATGGAGGCAGAAAAAATGGCTGAAGGGGGTATTGATCGGTAGCGGGATGTTGAAGACTGTAATTGAGGGGAGAATGTTAGGCAAACGAGGAAAGGGAAGGAAAAGGATAGGGATGTTGGATGGGATGAAGGGAGGAAGAAGGTACTCAGAGCTGAAGAGGGACCTGATATAGAGTAGGATGATGGATTTTGTGTTTTGCTAGGAGCCACAAAATATTTAGTTGGTAGCTGTGTCCATCCAAAAATCTACCTTAACCGGTAGATTACCTAATAATAATAAATAATATATATATATATATATATATATATATATATAATTGATTTTTAAGTAGTCTAGCATTTAAGGTAGGTTTTGGATGGACACAAGTACCTAATAGGACGGCTTGGAGTTGGAGGGGGTAGGCGTTAAAATAGAAATCTCCTTCGCTCTTGGGTGTGTCCACCCCGCTTTTCTCATCTCTAACCCCGCCCCCGTTGTCTCCCTTCAACCCTTCATTTCTTTCGAGGATGGGAACATTACAGTCGCCCGCAGGACATGCGCCGGCGAGATCTCAATCTCTCGACTACATCCACTTCCCACCAGGAGGCACGAGTTGCAATGAATAATTGAATGCAGGTGCAGGATCGGTCGGGTCTTATCAATTCAGAGCCCCCCCCCCAACCCCGACCAGCCCCGCCCCACCCCCGTAAGCTTTCCTTCTTTCTCCCACCCCCCCTTCCTTTCACCTCAATAACATCTTTCATTCCACCCCCCCTCCCATCCTCCCGTGCCATATTCCGCCCTTGCAAATCCCGTGCCCTCCATCCCGCCCCTTCCCTTCCTCTTTTTATCTCCATTGGCTCGAAAGCCTTTCTCATGCAATGTTAAAATAGAAATTACACGGTGGACGATTTACTGATGACTCAGAGCGTGACTCGTGAGTTGTCGAATGCACCTACGCCACGTGTTTTTTTTACCCGAGAAAGGTTTGCCAGAACGAATTCTCCCCTCCCGGAGGGCCCAGTTAGGTTCGCTTGGGTGAGTTTTTTTCCCGGTCCGGTTTAACGCTATGGAAATTGTTTTTATTTTTAATTTTTAGTAGATTACTGTAAAATGTGATAATGATTCTTTCAAGCGTATGCATACATCAATAAGCTATTCTTGCCTTGATTTTCACGGTATATCTGCTGCCGCAGAGTTCAACCTAATTTTCTCTCAAGATTTGATTTTTCCAGAGCATGTTTGTAATCAATCAGTCAGAAGGTAAGTTGCTCATATCTCTTGCTGATGGATACGTCCGCAATGCACCTACGCTTTTAGCTCGGTAAAAATAGCCTTGATTCTTAGATTTATTTAACGTGTTAAAGATAACATTCACCCTTGGTATCTAATAGAAGGGATATAAAAAATCATTCGTTCTATTGTTGTCAAATGGTAGTTTTCATTCATTAAGTAATTTAAATGGTTTGTGATAAATAAACTGCTTCCTTGTTAACTGCTTTATGCAGTGTTTTCCGAATATTATTTGAGTTGTTTGTTTACTATGCAACAATTTCAGAGTGTAAAAATCAACCCCCCTCCCGGTCAAGGCGAATGATTTTTACACTCTGAAATTGTTGCATTTAAATCCACATTAGCGGATGAATCCGTTAAAAGTTATTGTTTCGGCATCTCCCTCAGTTTCTTTGGAATTTGTTTGTTTACTACTTAAAAATTATTTTTGTTTGGCATACAAGTACTTGTGTCACGTAATTATTAGCATTGGATAAGGTAACTTGGTGACTTGTGTGAATTTATCTTTAGTGGCCACATTGGTAATGGAAAACAATCAATGTTTTTTGGTTGCCTCGAATCGTTTATAGAACAAGCAATAGTGGAGATGGCAAAAAAGTGTAACTTCACAACAACCGTTTGATTAAACCAATCTACTTCTGACGGAAAGTACTCATTTGGTTTGATAGGTGATGATAAAATTCATTTTATACTTGGCCCAACTATATGTGAAATTCGCAAATCAGGGTTGAGGGGGCCAATTCCTTACCCTGTGCCGCCTATGGTTTCTCGGGCTGCTATGGTACCCGAATAATCACACGGCTCTGGCGAAGATGAGGATTCTCTGAGTAGTGCCCGGGAATCGAACCCGAGCCTCTGGTCCATAGTCCAATGTTCTACATTTGGACGTCCATGTCCTGTAGTCATAGTATCATGGTGGGAAAATAAAAATTTGATTTTTCTACCGCATGTGTGTCATTCCTTATTACTCGCAATGTTAAAAATACGCTGATTCTCAACAATTAGTAAAGTATAATTTGATGAAAAACCCGTGTACTTGTATTTTTCACAACTTAGAGTTGTCTTGCAAGGCATAAGAATGTCAGCTAGAATTGGAAAAAGTTGATTCTTTTACCCTAAATAATTAAACGGCAACGTGGAGTTACATTAGACAGATATTGCACATAGGCGTAACAGACAGGATTTGTAGTTCTTATGCAGAAGACGTTTCCTAAATAAGTATTTTGTCTGAAGTTACACTGACATCAGAAACATGGAAAACAGGAAAAGAGATCCAGAAATATTACCATTGTAAGGAAATAAGACCTGGGGACAACTGTTGACAACGAATTGTAAGGAAATAGTAAAACTGGGAAGATAGGCAGAAAATATGGATTAGCGTGACTTCAGATTCGATACATTCGGGGAATAAAAAATATAACAAAATCCAATATCGTGATAAAATGAAAAAAAACCCAAAGATAGGTTTTCGGCGCAGGGGTGGCAGGAAAAATAAGCATGCAGTGGATATAGGAAGAAATGAATAACAGAAAAATGGGATAGCATAACCAAAAACTACAAAAAACTAGTAAATAGCAATGATTTTAATTTGTTCTGCTTAACACAGCAAATAAGGACGTGCACCTGGTTACGATATCGTTATACCTGCCTCTTCTTAGATCTCTGGCGAAGGAAAAAGTTCTGGACAAACGGCTGTGACTCGCTAAAAAGATGGACATAGATTTAAGATTATAATTATTGCACTCCAAACCAGAGATTTTGTAACATAAATTTGAATTTTACCGGAAACGTCGAGAAAAGTTGTCAGAATGGCGATTAGGACTCACATGAATTTATTGTAAAATTAAATAGGCAGGATGTGAAAGTCACTAATGAATGACCCCGACATCCCGCCTATTTAATAACATGAACTCACTTACCTACTCTCTAGTACGGTAGCTTATCTAAGGCTTTCTTGGATTAGGTTTCTTCAGCACGTTTTCTATTAAGAAGTCTATATAAATGACTCATAACCAAAAGATTTAATGCTTGAAGACTCAGAAAATCCTAATTCTGTAGGCGTTAAATATTTGTTTTTCATTCTACGTATTGATAAAACTCTTGCCCTCCTAGAACATGGCTGAAACAAAGAAGTAGATGCTCCCAAAATAGCTGAACACGAACACCTTTCCAAACTTAGCATTCAAACAATTGCAGTTAAAAATTAATGACCACATACAACCTGACTGATTGTTCCTATTTTGATTTAGTCATATTCAGACATCCCATAAATGTGTATTACCTATTATGTTGAGCGTGAATAGTTCGAGAGCAAATCGTTCATCTAAACATCATCTAGGGGAGATTATTTCGATGTTTAAAAAACGAAAGGCTGTTACGGGATTCATTGTTGACCACCGCGTTGTACATGGGATACGCTTGTGAAACGAATAGTCGCTCCGAAGTAACAAGGTTAAACAATGCGAGATATTGAAACTATCCGGTTTGGATGCAATTTAAAGTTAATTTATCATCAGGGTTAAAGTTTAGATGAAATACCTCTCGATTTTAGTTTCTCTTGGAGGATTTCACTCTTTCTTCAATTTGGCACAGTGTACTTCTGAAACACCTTAATCCATACGTTGTCTTTTCTGCACTTATATATCCATACCAACACGCAAACTGGCGCGAGGGTGTGTGGCAGTTGGTGTTAGGACACCACCCGTAAAACAGAATGCAACAACTTCCCAAAACAAACAAAAGCATACAATTTCACACCCAAACAGACGAATGTATTAATGCTAAACCCATTTCAACTTATATTCAACAGATTCAGGCGAGATGCAGTGGAAGTTTGTCATTATGAGAAAAACAAATTGGCACTTTTTCACAGATTTATTTGCAACGTACACAGTTCAGTTCACGTACACGTTTCAGTTCATCGAAACATCTTCAGGTACAAGACCTGAAGAAGTCTTCTATGAGGTCTTGCAGATGAAGATGGTTCGATGAACTGAAACGCGTTATACGTTAAAAATAAATCTGTGGAAAAGAGCAAATTTGTTTTTCCCATTTCAACTTACACACATGCAAGTACATATTGCAGCAACTTATGTAATCAAGCACATGTACCTACGAACGCACCAGAAGTCTACGACGCGTTTAATCTTGCCCTCGCCTGTAATTAAAATGACTTTCCTATTTCTATTATGACTACGAATTCTTACTTATATGATACCAAATTGCCAGAGGAAAGAACGAATATTTATACCTATCTATCAGAGTGTCTATGTCTCTTATCTTATCTTTGTAGTCTAACCTATCCAAATAGCGAGGGGGCATACCAATTCCTTGTGTCATTGAGAAACCTGTTTCGAGCCTTTATAAAAGTCTATCTCGCTTGTCCGGTCGCGTTTCAAGAGGCTCCTAGCCCGATTCCTCTAAAAGGTCTGTCACACTCGTCTTCTTATCGTAACTACAAGGTTTTTTCGAAACAAGTGGATTTTCTCCGAATTTTATCGTATTCTTTCATGAACGATTTCACTCATTTTTTCACTTTTATTGACCACCTGCAACACCGCTTTTGAGAGACTTAAGGGGTGTCTTGGCAAACCCCTTCCCACCTGCTAACACTTCAAAGCAAAGAATGTGCGATTAGAGGGTTTTTGACGAAGCATTCGGCATTCGTGATTGTTTCGGCTGAAACTTGAACGCACTATTAAACCCTTGAAGATAAACACGCTTCAGTCATATTCCCAAGATGAATTTTCCCGCGAATTTCAACCTGAGCTTACCATTATCAATTTTAACTAGCGGGACTAAAGTCTTGCACCTATTGGAAAGCTTCCCACCCCCCAATTAAACCGCGAGGCGAATGGGGTAAACTAAGCACGTCTCACACGTGGGAAAACGCGCGCGCGCTCAGCTCCAAGCACGAATCCACGTCCAAACCGCACCCAAACAGCGGTGGCCGCGTGGAGAGAGAAAAGGGGTGTTGAGGGGTTGCCGAAGGGATTGGGGGGGGGGGCATGAGGCGTGTTCTTGTCTTGGAGCACGCGATGAGATAGCGGCAAGGGAAGGAGAACGGGGAAGGGAGAGCAGTAATTGCGGGACTCTCGAGGCGATCCATGGCGGAACAATGGAAGGGTAGTTGAAGGAGAGTGGGGACTACCTGTCCCTCCTATCCACTGGTAATGACCAAGGGATCGAAGTGTGGGAGGGGGGGGATATACCGTCTATTATTGATCGCAAACACGCTTCACGATTTTGCGAAAGGCATAAATGAAAAAAAAGACAAACGGCGTAGGAAAGGTGTCAGAAGTGGTTTGACTGTACAAACCGTGCGAACCGGACTAGTTGATTGATTGTGTTCCTCTGAAGAGACTGCATTTTCTCGGCACAGCATCGCGGTCATTTGAGATGACATTATGATTAATGAGAGGTGCATTGCCCTGCGGAGGAGGAGGGGAGTTGGGACGGTACTTGGGGTCCGACAATGGATATCTTAAGGGAATTAGTGAACTCGCGATAACCTCCGTATGATGACTAAAATTTTATTTTTGGTTTACATTTTTAAAATTCTGGGATTACGAGATTAAAACCTGATTGATCGGAAAATGTTGTGAGCAATTTATTTCAACGCAACGTATGTGCACCGTTAGAAAATTCTTTTATTTTGCAGAGCAATTTTTCTTCAGTTTGATCAGGCTAACTTAATAAGATAGTGCAATTAAATGTTAAATGAGATGCCGTTAACAAATACGGATCCTTTTCAGTTTGGATTGATTCTGCTCTCTGCATGGCTTTAGTTTTCACTAGTCTACATATTCAGTCTTCCTATTTCATTTTTTGTCCCGTTCATTTTTTTTTAACAAGTAGACCAGATATGGGGTCTCCTAGTGATTAACTTCTACTCTCACTTTTATCTGAAAAACCTGTCATTAATAAGTATTTTTCTGAATTTATCACTTATTGAAATACTGCTATAGGTTTTTTTTCTTTTGTGTCATTAAATGGACCAATTTTACTGATTTCTGGGATGTATTAAAAGGCATAAGTGAATAGGATAACGTTGATATTAAAGTACGTATGACTACGGATGGATTTATGCAGCTTAATGAGTCACCTGTGCTTGAAGGCAGACAGCGAACCTCGACGTATGGTGGAATAAGGGAATAACCTGATTCGAAAGCAAAACAACTCTAAAAATGAAGACAGAGAAGGCTTATTATTGCTTTGCTCTCCCATATTTTCAAGCAGCCACTTGCATTGGCTCAGGAATCAGGGCGCTTAAGTTAAGCACAATAAATGATACATAAGGACGGGAGGGATTTTGAGAAGAATGAATGTTTTTTGAAACTTCACTTTATTTAGCCTTGAACAATAATAGCTCAGTTCAGAATGGATTTGATAGTTTTTAGTGGATGTAGAAAGTCAACAAAAAGTCTGTAAAATTCTCCAATTGTAAATAAATACAAGGTTCAGCAATATAACCTCCTTTGTTGAAAGTGTTCTGTATTTGAAAAAAAGGAAATTATGTTGCCTCACCCTGCACAATACTCATCGCCGTGATATTTTTTGATAATGCTTAAGCAGCCCTAAAAAAATAGTGTAATTATGCTTGTAGTCTATAGAATATAGTGGAAAGCATGAAAGGGTTAAAGGCAGGTCCGTGTGCAACAAATAAAAAAACATAGAATTTAGTCTGAAATGGAAATATTTCCAACCTTAATGTAAGTAGAGTCCATTCTTAAGTTCAATTCTCAAGGCATATCCGACTGAAACAGAGTAAAATTAAATTGCAGAGAAATCTTAATGAATAAATACCTCGGGGAGAGATTTTCCCTCTCTACCCAACCGGAGCAAGGAAAGCATTAACTCTTAATTCAAACCCTCGGAAAGGAAAGCAGTGGATCCCAGCAACCCTTGTGAAAGGATGGGGTAAAGAGAGGATCGGGTATTATCTAACTAAGGGAGGGAGAGAGGCAAGGGAGTAGGTATCGATGGTTAAGGCGAGGGTCGGAAAATTATACCAACTGAGACACCTGGAATTGCTGGCGCTAATTTCATTCCGCATCTACCTTCACCAACCTCCCTTCCCTACCTCTCCCCACAAATTATATCACCTCCTTTCCCTCCTCCTTATTCCCGTCTCTGATAGTCGACGAAGCTAGTCCGCTCAACCTCCTAGTATGATTTTCCAAAATAGAAAATTCGTGGGAGACGGGATGGCATTAGGTCTTCTTTAAATATTAAACATACTAAGATGTAACAACAATAATTTGCCACCCATCGCATATTTTCCATCAGAATAGCGTCTTAATAACCTCGTAAACATTTATATAGTTGTGATAAAGTTATTTTATTTGCGTTTGAAAGATACGGTCTAAAGCCATTATCCCATAGCCATTGAATTTAAACGATGCTGATTTGACATTAATGGGTTCTATCATATTTTTGTTATTTTATTTCATATCGCATTAGCTTCGTCTTAAACTCGCACAGAGGAATTTTATTTATTTGGGAATATTTAGGGAAGGCTAACCTTCTTTTTGTGATACAACCACTTGAATGGCATGTGAGATTATTTCCAATTTTGTCGTTCCCAAAAGAATTCGCGTGCCACTACCTTAGCACGACCACTGATTTAGTTGACATCATGTATCAATAAAACATTTATTTTTATCTTTTGTGCCTTTTATTTGCATCAAACCGAAATTACTATTTATAGAATCTTAAATAACAAATTAGATGATCAAGCAATAGCTAGTAAGACAGGCTATGACTTGCCGTAACGAGTAAGATTGAGTGCTTTACTGGAACGATGCGAGAGATAGATGCGTAGAGAGTGTCCATTAGAAAACGAAAGTATTGATGTTCGTAAGATATAGGGAAGCCAATTACAAATATTATAAAAGAAGTAAGATCTGGTGTTTTTCTGGTGCTGCGCTTCATGAATTTTTCTCGGGTCTTCCTCCGGGTCAGGGGTTCCATGTTGGCCGACATGGAAGACCCGAGAAAAATATATGAAGAAAAAATTATAAAAGTAGATATTTAACTATTACAAGTGAAGCAATCTATGCATTTGCATAGTATTTTCAATGGAAAGGGGCATAGTAGTGGGGATTTTAGGGGAAGAATAATGACAGTGAGGGGCAGTTGAAACAACGAAGAGATTTGATGACAGGTACACCAATTTTGTAAAGAAAGTATTAGTAAAAACTATAATATTGAGCGTAGCGTTATTTCGATGTGAAACATGACTTCGTTGAAGCAAGCGTAAATAAGAGGCTTTTTAGATATGGGTGCAGCGGATAATGAAGAAAAACATTGGCCAGGGAGGAAGATAAACTATAAAGTTTTGAATAAGGTGTGCGAAGAACATACAGGGTTCGTCCGGAAAATAAGTGTACTGAGCTAAGGAAAAAAAATTTATTACACTTTTACATATCTTAAGCTAATATTCCCCAAATTGGACCCTTGTGAGTCGATACACTTGTTCCAGCGGCGTTCCTGTAGTTGCAGAGGGAGATCAGAAAAAAAGCAAAGGAAGTGGGTGGAGGAAGTAAAGAAAGGGAATTGGATGGAAGAAGGAAGAGATCTTTTTAGACAGCGTGAAGGCAGGTAAAACTTCGGGAGAAATGATAAAGAAAGTACGCGAGATAAAGAACAAACATGAGGAATTTCTCGCCAAAGTTAGATATAATAGGAGTAGAAGACCATCCAAAAAACTGTTCATTATGCAGTCAACCTTAAATGAATGATAAATGTATGAACTATATTTCACACAGCTTCTTAAGAACCTTCGATTAACTCTAAGAAATGCTGAATCCTAAATAAATAGAGAACGTACTTCAAGCCGTTGAATAATGCACAACAAAAGGATTACCCCTAAGATGGGAAGGTTTTTTTGGGCCACAATTGGTAAGACGCGGGAATAGACCCAATATTTATTTAAAAATTTAACAAATGAAATTAAAGAGAAAATATTATTTTTTTGCTCTCCGAATGCCTCCAATGGTACTTGTGCCCCATTGGGATCGAGCTGATGTACTCCCCTCCACCTTCTTTATAAAATAAATAATTCATATGAAGTGGGATATTGTCCCAACATTAATGCGAAATTGCTCAGAATTGGATGTTTAACCATTATGATTTGACTCATTGAATCCCAATTACCCTTCGAGTGACAAAAACTTACACATTTCGTTCATATTACTAATATACGAGATATAGAATCATATCGTATAAATCTGAAAATTAATTTGTTTGTTTCTTTGGGGGAATCGCCAAGACGGAGTACGGACTCCTAATTTTTTTCCATGGATAGGGTGGGAATACACAAAGTAACATAGGCTAGGTCCAACTTACTGACACTTATACTTTTGCTACTACCCTGCATATATAAAAAAGGCCTATAATACGAATTAAATCCAGTTACGATACGATGTTCGTACGTATAATACTTATTGTCTGCACAGCCGTATTAAAAAAGAAAGCGATTCAATCTGTAATTTGACCTTCGCCCTGTGAGTGATTCCGAAACCAGCCCCTCTAATAATTTTGATAAGCTACTCAGTTTATAATGACAACGTTTTACAAAATTAGCCCTAGGATTCAATATGGTAGCAGCATATTCTAAATGAGGTCTAACTAGGGAAATATAACATTTCTTTTTAATCTTTTTATAACATTACTCCTGCACTCTTCTAATAAATCTTAATTTTTTGTTTCCTGGTCCACATAGTCTCCGTATCTGTTTCATCTGGGAGAGATCTTGAGTGAGGGCCACGTCCAAGTATTTAACCACCAGAGTCCACTCTTTCTATTTCGGCGATTGATTGTTGACGCTGAAAACGAAGAATGAAAGAAGAAACAGATTCAGATAAAATACCGCATTCCCATGAACAATGACAATGCCTAAGTCAAAGCATTTGCTGATGCTTTCGGATTAGGGCGTTTTTGCGATATCATATTTCGTTCGGGGTGAATTTTGTGACGCCACAATATCGGCCGTCTGGAACGAGGTTCAATCGCAAGAGAGTCGACGGAAATCAACCAGAAACCACCCTTCCCTCACCCCTCCATCCCCCTCTCCAGATCTCTCGCCCTGACATCTGTCTAACATCCCTTTCCGACTGACCCGTGGTGCGCCTGACCGCATCGTCGTCGTTAATTTTACTTAATTTTCCAGGAAAGGAAAAGGAAAGGCGCCAACGGAGGTTAACCTTGAGATTAACAGCAGCTCTTTCATGTCCATTTGCCTAACAGGCCGACTTCTGCCATACACCGACACTATTGGCGCCCTTCCCCCCTCCCCCGGGAGAATCGAGCTGGGAACCTCGGAGTAACAGTCCATTTCGGATGTCGATGACAGACACTTCAAAAAGGCATAGGAACAATGACTTGTTTAGAAATCGACTGATGCCGAAAGCTGAAAAATATTCCAAGCTCAGAATGTCTCTGTTGTTGGTTTAATGAGGGAATACCGGTATTGCCGGTATGTTTATTGCACAACATTGAATGCCATTCAAGTTATACCTATTCAAGGTTACTTTCGGGCAGTATCTAATCACTATTTGCCGCTTTTATCTATCTGGAGAGCTTCCTTTTATCTGGATAGGTATATATTTTTATTTCTTTGCAATTTCTGGCATCTTTCATTGGTCTTAACATTCCCCTGCTTCCTCTACTCCGCTTACAAAACATTCTCCCTTCCATAACGGCTTCCAAAATTCCACTTTATTTCATTAGGACCTCCATCCACACTTTCTTTGATTTGTTCCTGAGGGGTTCAAGTCAACTTTCTCTCTTCGCCCGCTCTGTTCAAAACTTTAGCATTTGTCTTCCTCTCTGTCCAGGGCATTTTCTCTATTATTGTACGCATGCACATATTATAGTTATCTAATATACATTCATCCTCTTTCCACAAGAACAGATTTTACATCGCTACGCACCATATCATTTTAATTAACATGTCAATTCTCTTCTCCTAGTAAATATGAATTTCAACAACACCATACATTCTGCAAATTGACCTCGTTAAATTCAAATCCATTCCCGAGAGACTCCACTCGTTAAAGTTTTGGAACAATATTCAAGAACGTATAATTTGTAGAAAATATAGATTATTCTATAAGCAGTATTAAAACGTGTGCTGAGAAACATGAATTTTACGAGCATTTACCAGTTTTCAGCAGACTTCTATTACCAACTTTTGAAGAGCGCAGTAAAATTGGATCTTCAAAATGAAATACACTATGTTATCCCACAGAAGAGCTTTATTGTACGACCCGGGTTTCGTCGAAGATCGACATCATCAGGTACAGAATATTCCCAGTCTGGGTTTAAATACATTTTTCAAACTGTGAGAGGGGGGGGCTGGAGGGGGTGAGGGATTGGATCTTGTGAGAAATTGGATCTTGTTCAAATGTGTGAGCGATAGTTGAGACCAATGCTTGGTCGAATTCCATCATAACGAAAGGGAAGTGAAAAATAAGGTTTTCTTTTCCACAGAATATGTTTTTAATGGCGAATAATTTCCCTCCACTGAGGCACCGTCGGGACTAGAGTGATGCTAGAGTGTGGTGAAACTAGTCGTCAATAAAAATTTATTCTGTGGAAACGCAAAGTCTCATTTTTTTACTCCTCTTTCATGTTGAAATATAGAGGGCTGGAAGCGTAACGTACTTTTTTTAAAGCCTTGGCTGAATCGATTAAAACAAGATAGTAACACCCATCTTATCAAGGATTTTCTCGGTAATCATAAAGATAAAGCAGGTCCGTAAATTAAATCAACGACCGATAGACTAAATTTATCCAGGAATGGAAGAGTTGTAAAGGTCAAAAATATATATTAGGAAACTTCCCAGAGCCAAATATACCCCCGGGAGCACTCTCCCAAACAGGAAGGAACTGCAATCAACGACACTTAATCTATTTATGAGTTGAAAGAAATTTATAGAAATATAAATCCAGCGATGATTCTAAATATATATACTATATTACTAAAACAGTTTCTGGCGTCACTTGGTTGAAATTCTTCATATTGAACTTAAAATCAAACCACTTCGCTTTTCCACAAATAAAATATTTTTATTTACTACCTAGGCTTCGTTGTGGTATGACATCATTAGGTAAAAAATACAAGTCAAACCCAGTATATATAGCTCTGGACGAAGGGGAAGAGGAGGGAGGGAGGAAAGCAAGGATTGGTTGAGTTAGGAAGAGGGGGCGGAGGAGAAGAATTGGTAATATTGATAAATTAGCGGGCTGGGAGAAGGAATTAATAACAATGTTGAAAAAGGTTTTTCTTGGCGTCGGTTAGTTGGCAGAGGAGTGGGGAATGGGTAATGCGAACGGCACTACCTCAACCAATCTCCTCCCTCCCTCCTCTTCCCCTCCGTTCAGAGCTATATATACTGTGTTTGACTTGTATTTTTTACCTGATGATGTTATACCATAATAAAAACCTAGGCTAGGTGAGTATGTGAAGTATAAACATATGTATTTACCTCACATACTCACGATAAACCATCAAATCGACCTTCGAGTTTATAACTGTGCATAAGGTTTTTTATATATCTCATAGGGCTCAGGACTGGTCGTTGACCAATGTACTGTCTTCCCACCCCGAGTCCTCAGGTTCATATCCAGGAGATGACAAGAGTTTTCGATGCATCCCGTTCCTTACCGGAGAGCACTTAAGTGGAGTACACCGTGGGTCTGATGGGACGATAATATGTGTGACCACTTGACGCCGGGTTTCTCTCTCCACCCTTCCTCCATTCCGTGAATGTTCTATTATTACTGAATATTATTATTATTAGACATCTATACCTAATGGAGCAAATAACGTTTTCTGATTGTCATCATGCCAAATAACGACTACATATTTCATAATTATTTTCTTTAACCGGTCCCTTCATGTTAATTCTCCATTGTGACTATCCAGGAGGCACAAGTAACGCGATTTGGAATATTAATAGAGAGAGAATATTGATAGAGTTTTCCTGGACAACTTTAACCTCGGAAAGACTCGCGTACAGTATTGCAATCTTAGGATTTGGCAAAGGATTTGAATGAATAAGACCGATGACGGAGTGACCAATGATATTGCCATCACATATATTAGGCCATATACACTCCTGATGGGAAGGGAATTGAAATTCACCCGTGCATCTAGAGGCCTCATCCACTTCGAGTAGGGTGGGGGGGGGAGCCTATTTCGATGGCTACCTTCATCCGCTACCAATCATAAATTCCCGTCGGACACAAACACACACCCTCCTTATCGGGGGTGCCATTAAACTGGGGGTGGGAGGAAGTTGAAAGTAATGACGTTTGGTGTTATTGACGTGCGAATGGTGTTTTGAGAGAAGAAGGAAAAGAGAAAGGGAGAGCTAAAGGAGAAACTGAGGGAGGATAGAGTTTGATACATTGATTTGCAAAATATATGGTACTCAAAAATGGATTGAACTTATTGAAGATTGAGTATTAACTCTGAAGATTTTACATATTATTTCAATGGTTTTTGTGAACTAGTTTAGCCTCAATTCAATGTAGGCCCAGTACGCAACACCCTTGATTCAACATTCAGTGTACGTACGAGGAGGAAGGAAATGCCGCTAAATTCGACTGTGTCCAAACGTAGGCAAAAAAAAAAACTTCTGACCAACCCCTTGAAGATTTCACCACCAAGTTTATGAGAAAAAAGTATTTCTGTTTTAATTTTAAGTTATCTAGATTGTTGCCATTATTTTATCTTAAATTTATTTTATGAAAATCTTTCTCACCGACAGCTCGTCTCGCATTTTTAGAGAAAGATTTTCCATTCAAATATTAGTTGTAAACTTATTATTAATCTTTAAAGCCTTGATCAATAACAAAAATGAAGTATCATATATATATATATATGTATATATATATATACATATATATATATATGTATACATACTTATGTATATACATATATATATATATATATATATATATACATACACATATATACATATATATATATATATATATGTATACATATATATATATATATATGTATACATATGTATATATATATATATATATATATATATATATATATATATATATTTATATAACCATGAATGAGCATAGCTGCATGTGTACTTCTGTATATGTGCTAATATATAGTAAAACAAATACATGATCTGGTATATTTGCATGCATGGGTCGCCACCTAACGCATCCCAAAGAGTTATGTGCTCCTAAGCCCTCTGTATAACACAAAATACCCTGCAATCCCAAACTAAATGTTCATCTACATCTATAAAATGCTCAGTAAGCCACCGCAAAGGATTATGTTGGGGGTTGTTGGGGGAAATATGCAGAAATATTAATTCATACACGTATTTGAATGTAAGTCAGATAATACAAAAAAACACAAATTCTGTCTAATTACATAATATTATTGACATAATTATTTTAATTAACTTAATAATTACATTTAAGTTTTTTAGTATGTTCTTTCGGGCTCTTGGGTTCTATTTGGCTAGAATTTAGTGCACACAGTGTGTGGTAAGAAGGAGAACTAGAATGTATTAATGACGGTGTCTATCGCTCTTATTTCGTCCCTGTGAACGAATTAACTTATGCAATTCAATGCCATAACAATTCCATTGATGGTACAAGTCGTTCGAAGTAGCACGAAACGTGCCCGTCTCCTTATTTGTCCTTAAATCATTGTGTCGTCTGCATACAACCAAGGTTGTTGCTAACGTCGGAGCTAAAGTCATATCATCAAGAAAAAATAGAATGGGCCGCTTGACATTTTCCTGGCAGGCTTTACTTGTAAAACCAAATTGTCTTTCATGTTCAATCGCCCTTTTATGTAAGTTTTAATAGACACATATTTATAATTGACACACGGCATATAGATACAATTGATGATTGTAAGAAAAGACTCTCATAGATAGCCCGATAAATCGTCACTGTAAGGGTGAAGCAAGTGAATGAGTTGTCAGACATTTCAAAATCCACACCCAACTCGTGAATCCTGAGCATTTTTCATGAGTCCAGAGCGGGAAATGAAGAGGTTAATCCATTATAGCATATTATAAAAACCTTTGCTATAGTTTGCTTAGGCGATTTGAAGTTTCAATAGATCTTAGATAGAATTTTCGACCGTGCGTCCGAAAACAACCAGGCCAGAAAACACTAATCGCATAGTTAATTGCCATAATCTTGGATTATCAACGATAAAATTATTAAGCACTGAGAACGAAAGACTGGAGTGTTGCTACTAATCAAATTTGGATTAAGTGAAGGGCGCAATTTATTTGATAAATATTTCTGACTGAAATACCGATGTAACTGATGAATTTGAAACTTTAAATGTCGTAAATATGCTTTGAGTACTTGTCTGCTTAAGTTGTCGATAAACCAACCTAGACATATCCTTTGTAAAATTTGTTGTCTCAGGCGTAACTTTGTGGAATTTGCATAACATATTGAAATGTAATGAAATAATTGACTTTGTAATTCCACACACTTTATTTAAAAAACACACGACCCAGGTTTCGACGTTGAACGTCATCATCAGGTGGTCCTCATAGAAGCACGCTGGCTATATATACCTTCTGATCATAGGAGGGGGGGGTTGGTCAGAGAGGGAGGTCGGAGGGGTAAAAAAGGTTACAATGTAGCTGGGAAGAAAAGAGAATTACATTTTTGATTTAGAAGAGTGGTAGGTCTAGGAGTGGGGAGTGGGAGGGATACAAAATTTCGTTGGCAAGATCATCTTTCCAACGGACACATTTCAAAATTTCTAACTGCTCCAAAGCATCGAGCCTTTGACCTTTTTCTTCAAAATGAATAATTTTTGTCACAAAGTCACTTTTGTGATCACTTTCGATGAGGTGTTTTGCAAAGAGGGATGTTATGTTCTTATTTTTTACACATGTTTGGTGTTCTTTAATCCTTTCTTTAAATTTCCGTCCTGTTTGTCCAATATACTTTGTGCTACAATCCGAGCACTTTAACTCATACACTCCACTCCTCTCGTTTTCGGGGACTTTGTCTTTAGTGTGAGAGATCAGGTTCTTAAGGCATGAACGACTGTAAAAGGCACATTTAATTTTTTCTTTAGGTAAACTTTTAATTACTTTTTGAGAAATAGTCCCAAGATATAGTATTCTCCGCCATTTGGCAGTGGGATCTTTTACATGTTCGGGGTTGTAAATGTGGCTTAAGGCTATTTTTGTAAGTTTATTCCGGTAAAGTTTATTTATTAGATCTTCTGAATACCCATTGTTTACTGCTAACGTTTTAATTACATTAAGTTCCTTATTTACATTGAATTTTGACATAGGGATAGCGGTCAAACGGTGGATCATTGCATGAAATGCCGAAAGCTTTTGGGTGAAGCAATGCCTTGAAGAGGAATTAATTAATTGGTCTGTATACATTTCTTTCCTAAAAATGGAATACTGTAACCCATCTTTGTCTTTAGAAATGGATAGGTCGAGGAAATTCAGGGAACCTTTTTCCTCTTTTTCACACGTGAATTGTACATTAGAATTGATAGAATTTAGATGTGCTAGAAACTGATCTAGTTGCCTATCAGAACCTGTCCACACACAGAAGACATCGTCTACATATCTTAACCAACAAAATACATTATTAATGAGAGGGTAGGCTGAGGAGAACAAAACTTTTTCAAAATTGTCCATATACATATCGGCCAGGAGTGGGGACAAGGGCGAGCCCATGGCTAAACCATTGGGTTGTTGGAAATAGGTACCATTAAAAATGAAATAATTTTGGCTTAAACCCAATGGTTTAGCCATGGGCTCGCCCTTGTCCCCACTCCTGGCCGATATGTATATGGACAATTTTGAAAAAGTTTTGTTCTCCTCAGCCTACCCTCTCATTAATAATGTATTTTGTTGGTTAAGATATGTAGACGATGTCTTCTGTGTGTGGACAGGTTCTGATAGGCAACTAGATCAGTTTCTAGCACATCTAAATTCTATCAATTCTAATGTACAATTCACGTGTGAAAAAGAGGAAAAAGGTTCCCTGAATTTCCTCGACCTATCCATTTCTAAAGACAAAGATGGGTTACAGTATTCCATTTTTAGGAAAGAAATGTATACAGACCAATTAATTAATTCCTCTTCAAGGCATTGCTTCACCCAAAAGCTTTCGGCATTTCATGCAATGATCCACCGTTTGACCGCTATCCCTATGTCAAAATTCAATGTAAATAAGGAACTTAATGTAATTAAAACGTTAGCAGTAAACAATGGGTATTCAGAAGATCTAATAAATAAACTTTACCGGAATAAACTTACAAAAATAGCCTTAAGCCACATTTACAACCCCGAACATGTAAAAGATCCCACTGCCAAATGGCGGAGAATACTATATCTTGGGACTATTTCTCAAAAAGTAATTAAAAGTTTACCTAAAGAAAAAATTAAATGTGCCTTTTACAGTCGTTCATGCCTTAAGAACCTGATCTCTCACACTAAAGACAAAGTCCCCGAAAACGAGAGGAGTGGAGTGTATGAGTTAAAGTGCTCGGATTGTAGCACAAAGTATATTGGACAAACAGGACGGAAATTTAAAGAAAGGATTAAAGAACACCAAACATGTGTAAAAAATAAGAACATAACATCCCTCTTTGCAAAACACCTCATCGAAAGTGATCACAAAAGTGACTTTGTGACAAAAATTATTCATTTTGAAGAAAAAGGTCAAAGGCTCGATGCTTTGGAGCAGTTAGAAATTTTGAAATGTGTCCGTTGGAAAGATGATCTTGCCAACGAAATTTTGTATCCCTCCCACTCCCCACTCCTAGACCTACCACTCTTCTAAATCAAAAATGTAATTCTCTTTTCTTCCCAGCTACATTGTAACCTTTTTTACCCCTCCGACCTCCCTCTCTGACCAACCCCCCCCTCCTATGATCAGAAGGTATATATAGCCAGCGTGCTTCTATGAGGACCACCTGATGATGACGTTCAACGTCGAAACCTGGGTCGTGTGTTTTTTAAATAAAGTGTGTGGAATTACAAAGTCAATTATTTCATTACATTTCAATAGACATATCCTGTTAGGGGAGGGGTTATAAGGGCAGCAGAACCCACTAACCGAGAGAAGTCGGAGACGGGAGGAAGAGGAAGGCGTTCGCTCGAAGTGAAGGAGTTCGTAGTGGGGTCGACTACTGCGAGGAGTTGAAGGGTAACCTGACCGCAGGTGGTCGGAAGCGTCTTCACTTTTCTCTTCCGAGATACGTAAGTAACGAGAGTGCCCGGGGGCGGGAGTGTGGAGAAAGATGGGCTCTGGAAACGGAGGAAGACGTCGAGGGAAGCAAGATAGGAAACGAGAAACTGTGATGGCGCTTATTCCCATCTTTTCTCACTCTTCATACGGTGAAGGGGGAGGAAAGGGATCGGCATAAAGGGACTCAATGAGGGGAGAAAGGAAGTATGCAGTATTGAAGAAGGGCTTGTGGTGCTGAATGCCAGGCTGTGTTTCTGTTAGGAAAGGCAAGGGAATGATCCTAGCGCCGTTGTCTAGCTCGTATCCATCCAAAATCTAATTTAACCGGTGGAATATCTATAGCAATGATGCTGATGACGACAGTAGAACCAATTAAATGGGTTGCGTAAGAGCCAGCTCATAATTATACTTCTGCGCCGTACGCAGTTTGACACCCAAGAGGCGTGTGGCAGGGGGGATTAGGACATTCTTTAGCTAAATAATACAAGTGTGTTATTTGTTCACAGATAGACTCATTTATCGTAGTTTTTTCTTTGTTTAGCTTTGTTTGCGTTGACACCGTCAATCGTAAAAATTTGTAATTAACGGCAGTCTAACTGTTAAGATAAGTTTTTAATTCGACCTTGTGATTGTATACACATATTAAGTTCGCTGAATACGACACAAAATACTCTAATATCACCTCACCCTTGGTACAATAATCATTGTTTTTACTTTAATAAACCAAACTTTTTAACTCGATTCCGTCAAACAACCCTGATCTTTTCCACCATCTACGTCCCTTTCAAAATCTTCTACCCTCCGGAACTCCGCCCCTCTATTTTACCTGCATCTACTATTCCCGCCTTCTTCGTATTTTTCTCTAGCTTCCCTCTTCCCTTGCCGTGCATAGCATCTGCTTTTTTCACACTTTTTGACGCCCATTTGATTTTTTATATTCTTTTCCACAACTACGTACATCCAGGAAGCGCCAACCCTACGCGTTCTCTTCGCAAAGTATTTTTGGAAAGACCTTTCCGAAAATTAAAAATAATGCTGATTTCAGTAAAAATACATTATCAATTTAAAACTATAATTAAACGATTAATTTATCAATAAGAACAAAAAATAGTGGTGAAATTAGTACAACTAAACCAAATTGATTAGAAATAAATTGTTAATATACCACAACTATTTATGCGCTAGTATTTTAATTTTCTTGTATCTAATTTGACTGATAACGCAGAATCATTGAAACTCGTTTTTCTGAATAAATATATGTGGAAAATCACAATTGAATTATTTTATATCAGTTATTTCTATCGAGAAAATTTAAATAAATACATGAATTACAAAGTAAGAATAGGTTCATAGAGGTGCAGTATATCGAATAAACACCTATTATATTGAAATAAATGTATATAATTATTGGGTTATCATCTAAAAATATGTACATAAATGAAGATACATTAAGTTCTGTTACGCATTCATTACTTACGAACGCAATCATAAAATAAGAGTTAGTCAATACAATACAGATAATTTATCAAATGCAAAGTTTATTAAGGACAAGATTAAACTAATGACTTTGGATTACAAAGGATTAGTTTATTATTTCAAACAACAATTAATAGCGTCAAGTCCTAACGTGAAACGATTTTCACGCAATTTTTGAAACTGTAAAAAAACACTAATCAACCTATACTTAGCCGTTGGAAAATATCATTATTCAAAGTCCATAATTATTCTCTCTCGAAATTGGGAAGGTACATTAAATTACTTTGCTGAGGAAAGGAAGAAATTCTGCTGAGTAAATCGTCGGAGAAGCGGAATAATTTTTATTTGGCCATGCTCCAGATCGGTGTAATCATATTTACTGCACCGATGGATAATCAACGGTGGCGGCGGCGGTGCTTGAACCCGCATCGTCGAAGGGAAAATAAACAGCTTGGGATGATCTAAAATTGCCAGCCTAAGAATTCGTCGTCTTTTTCCTTTTTCTCCAAATCCTCTGATTTTGCACTCTGCCAATCCAAACTGCGCACCAAATGTATCTCAGGAAAATCCCAATTCTAAAATAAACAGTCCCATTCCTCATTTTTAGAAGTTTATTCAGGCCGAATTTAAATTTAGAAGTCGTCTGTTTGCATTCCGGATTAGACTGTTTAAATTAAACCTGCTCACCATTCACTTCGTGACATGCCAAGGACATTACTTTAGAGTAGCTCTGCGATATATCGTAGCGCAATATTTTTTAAAGATATATAGTATCTTGGTCAGGCAACAGCCGAATGGGCTTAAATCTACCTGGGTCAATGGTCACGTAAGATTTTTAGTTGTGATTAAAGGCGTTTTCTATGGGTGTTTAGCTTAAAGAACAATGTAAATTAAAAAATAAACAGTTTAAGTTGACTAGCGGGCTTCTTGACCGGCTGTGGCACTACACGTTTCCATTCCATCTGTCAGGGAGGTCATAAAACAATTGTATTGTGTCGCATAGCGCTGAAAGAGGAGAGCGAGAAAACCGACAACAGATTAGGAATACATTGAAAAGCATTTTTCCTTCGCTTAGCATACTTCAGATGTCAACAAAATACTCATTAAAACATTGATATATTTGATTTGGAGGTTGGCTTTGTAGGGCGCGGAAACATGGTCATTGCAGCAGGATGATAGGTGTTCATTTGAGGCTTTTGAGATGATATGAGTGTTGTAAATAAGATGAAGTGGACAGTTAGGAAAACAAATGAGAAAGAAAGTCATGCGTATGGTGGGGAAGGAGAGAATACTGCTGGAAGAAATCAGAAAGAGACGAGAAAGATGGATGCGGAGCGTTTTGATTGTCGAGGGGATGTTGAAGACTATAATAAAGAGGAGAATGTAAGGCAAACTAGAAAAGGGAAGAAATACAATAGGGATTATAGATGAAATGAAGATAGGAAGGAAGGAAGTGTGCGAATTTGAAGAGTGGCTTATTGTAATGTCTGATATCAGATTATGTTAAAAAAACCCAGGAAATTGCCGCTGTAACGTTTAGCAGCTTAAGTCCATGCAAAAACCTACCTTGAACGGTAGATTTCCGATAGTAACAAATATTTATGCATGTCAAATAAGTAGAGAAAATATAAGAAAGAGTTACATTTTGATGAAAAAGTGTACGATATATGAACAACCATGGGAGTCATATGGTAAAACGTTTTCATTAAAAGTGTTTGATCAGTGCACGAAACTCATCTTTTCCATTTTAAAAATAAGCCGAATTATTTTGCTTCAATTGCCTATGGAAATAAAACAGCTTGACAGTTATAGTTGAAACTTCAACAGCAGTCTAGTGAGAGATGAGACTTACCAAAAGGCAACCTTTTCCGATACTAGGCATACATTCAAACATGAAAACTCGTCACGTGGTGAACAAACGTTCATTCACATGGATACAGATATAAGGGAAAGAGATAGGAACTTATATAAAAGACGGTGGGTAAGGCGGAATGGAGGAAATCACAAGCGCAAAAAAGCTTCCTTGACCGGTGTTCGAATCACGGATATTTGACTTACAATAATCTAATTATTGAGCTATTGAGGAACCGCTGAAAACTGCGGAGGGTTTATAGCTCCCCAACGCCATGTCCTGGCCAAAGAATCGGGGCAAATTTTTGAATAAACCCCCTGCAGATTTAAGTGCAATTTGCATTTCCTAAAAAGCTAGGACATCGCTGTTTTTACCGAGTGTCTTTTTTCACCGGCGACCGATGATGCCTCGACCGCCGGGTTTTGGAGATTGGCACTGCAGGTCTCTCTCGGAGATCGAGGTTCCTATCCTATTTTTTTCGTCCGGCTTGGTTCTCCTAGAAGCGTCAGGTTTGACTCTCAATTTCCTTCCGCCGGGAATGCCTTGCTTTCGTTTTGTTCACTGGTTTAAGACTGACCTTATCCCCTAGTGTAGATCTTAGGCTCCTTTTTGTTTGCTACCACGGGATGCCCGTAGCGGGGAAGGAGTGCACACGAGTGTTGTCTTCTCTCTTTGGTACGTTTGTCCTTTTGGTGCGCTCTCCCTTCTCTCTCACGTTTCCCGCCACGTCTTGGACCGAATGACTTCCGTTATCGTGAATGACATTCACTAATTACTAAATTTTACGCGCCCTCCGGTGAGCAGGTGAGGGCAGAGCGCAAAACTTATTTCACCGGAATTCTTCTTCATTACCTGTACTCGTATTTCTTCTCGGGGAAGACGATCTTGGGTAGGGATTTCAATTTCATCTACCGCCCAGAGGATAGTGCCTCGAAAAGGGTTAGATATGGTAACATACTATCCAAGCAGGGCTCTCTTACTGATAACCGACTCCTCTGGAGAGATTGACGCTGTGGGTTCTTTCTGCGCCGGCCTCGCCCCTTGACTCGATCAAAGCACCACTCTAGGACGCGGATTGACTACATCTTTCTCTCAGGGTATCATTAAAGAATGATGCCCGGAGAGTGGACACCCGGCCGAAATCCTTTTCTGATCACAGCGCGCTGGTCATGAGTGACACATGCCCGGACACTGCCTCGGACGCGCGCGCCCACCGCAGCATCACTGTGAGGCGCGTGGGCCTCCGCTTGCCGGAGGGCGCGGCTACAACCGCGTCAGGGTGTACAAATTGATCCCGGCACTCCGTCCCGGTACAGAGCTCGCCGAATAGGGGGAAAATGCAAAAATCCCATTATCGCATCCATGTCAAGAGGAAAACTTTCGAGTGGCCCAGAGAAAAAAATGTCACCATCTTCTTCTACCGCTGGAAAACCTCCTACGTGAGGACGTTGCGCCAGAGATTTTCCCCACCCAAGTGTCGTCCCTTAAAAATATTATACTCTACCGCGATCTCCAAAAATAAGCACCCCAAAAGTGGCAAAAAGAACAGGACACGGACATATGAGGCCCCCTGACGCCATTCGAGCTTCGGCGCTGGATGAAATCCAACTCCCGCTCCGCCACAGACAGAATCCTTGTCAGACCGTCTACCATCGCCACCTCCTTAGGGAAGCGGCCCGGCACTTCCAAAGCATTCTAAACAGGTATCCTTCATGGAAGGAGGGAAGCACACTCTCCCCCTCTCCCTACGCTGTCCTCAGCTGAACATCCTCAGCTGAACAATTCCTCAATTCAAAAGAATTATGTATGCGCATTTGACAGTCCGCCGGAAGACAAAGCTAATTGAATATTAGAATTAGATCAGCAAATCAAAGGTTTCTTATTTCAGTACAATGATCACGACGTTATAATCGGGGGATTTGGCTGTGCCACATTTATTGACCGGAGCACATATAGTTTTAAAACGGGGGTAAAGACAATTTGTCACTTCAGAATGTGTAAGTGTATGGACATCCGAAACGTGCGGAAGCGGTGCAGGGAGATTTTTGAAGGCCGGGAAAACGTCCGCGATGAGCAGCGATCGGGGCGGCCGAGTTAGAAAATTAGTTCAATGCCCAACCTTTCCAACGATGTACGCAAAATTGGGAATACATTTGATTTTTATGAAAAAAATAGGAGAACTTATATTTCGAATCGCCCTCTTGCTTGCAGCTATTCTGAAAGAGGCCTAATCAATGGCAGATAATATTTCTCTTTGACCTTTTCGTCAGATTTACCCAGTACCTTTCTAATAAAACATAATCTTTTGTCAGCTTGTCCATTTATCCCCCGTATGCTTCACCTAGGTATTTAATTGAGTCTACACATTCCATTTCGGTGCTTCCAAATGCAGTAGGCGTTCGGGAGTGTAATGCTCTTTTTCCAGAAATTTTTACTACGCATTTTTTAAGTTGTATGCCAATTACCAAGTGTCGCACCAACATTGTATAGCATTAAGATCATCTTATTAAGATCATATAGATTTACACAATTCGTTTTAATGTCCGCAATAGTGTCGAATCGTCGCCCTTTCAAGGTTGATTTTTACTTTGGAAACAAAGAAAAAGCTGATGGAGCTACGTCTGGAGAGTAGGGTGGCTGCGGGGTCACGGAATTTCCGGTTCTGGCGAAAAACTGTCACGATCAGCGCCGTGTGAGCCGGCGCGTTATCGTGGTGGAAACGCTATGCATTGTTTCTCCACATGTCCGGCCTCTTTCGGCTCACTGCGACCCTCAGCCTCTTCATAACCTTTTAGTAGAAATTTTTGTTGACGGTTTGACCTTGAGTAACGTATTCGTAATGAATCAGCCCTTGCCAATCGAAGAAACACACCAGCATGACCTTCACATTGAACCGGGAAATGCAAGCTTTCTTTGGTCGCGGAGAATGAGGCCCTTTCCACTGAGAAGACTGGGCCTTTGTCTCAACATCATCACCGTAAACCCAGGTTCCGTCACCGGTTACGATGGTTTTAAGAAACTCTAGGTCGGATAATTTTTCATGCGACGCGCGTCATGCCCAAGATGTATATCAAAATTAAATGACAGGATCCAAAACTAATGCTGACTTCTTCGGATATCTCCCTAACAGTTAAACGGCGATTTGCTCGCACCAAATCGTCGTTTAACTGTTAACCGCACCAAATTGAAATAGTTGGGGTCCGTTGAACTGGAAGGCCGCCCCGTTCGCGAATCCTCATCTGTTGAGGTTCTTCCCGATTTAAAACGACTGTACTACTGAAAACACTGGCTTCGACTCATAGCTTCATCAACAAAGGCTTGCTGAAACATTCCAACCTTCTCCGTAGCACTTCCGCCAAATTTGAAACAAAATTTCACGCTGTTCCTCTAGCTCCTTCATTGCTGCCGTTCCACGCGGGACAAACACGTACCACCGCTACTGCGTAAGACTCGCCGTAAACAGAGGTAACACCTCTCGTTTTGGTCGTCAGATGTGTCGCTAGTTGGCGCACTGTGTCTCGTTTCGATCCGTTGAATGGTTTTGCGCAGATTTAAATCAGTCCGGTCTTCTTTTGATCACAACTTGTGTGTGTGTATATATATACACACACACACACACACACACACACACACACACACACATATATATATATATATATATATATATATATATATATATATATATATATATATATATATATATATATATATATATATATATAATGTATAACACTTAGCACTAGTGGACACAGACAAAAACACAGAAACACACAAAAAAAGAGACTCACTATTTTTCGAATTTTCGGTGGTCGTTGCCACCTTTATCAAGGAGGAGAGGGACAGAACTCTGTCCCACAGAGTTCTGTCCCTCTCCTCCTTGATAAAGGTGGCAACGACCACCGAAAATTCGAAAAATAGTGAGTCTCTTTTTTTGTGTGTTTCTGTGTTTTTGTCTGTGTCCACTAGTGCTAAGTGTTATACATTATTATTCACGTCCGTGAGTCTTTAAAAAAAGTTTTATATATATATATATATATATATATATATTTATATATATATATATATATATATATATGTATGTATGTATGTGTATCTATGTGTGTATGTTTATTTCGTATGTATACATACAGTTATATTTATATAAAGAAAAACAACCTGTAAACATAATCTGTGAACTGACATTATGTATGATTTAAACATCAGCTGTTAACATTCTGGACCAAATAAATTTCTTTTAAATCATAACTTACTGGTTAGAGCATCGGCGCGGCAAGTCGAACATTCGCGGTTTGAGTCCTGGCCGTGGAGGCTTTTTTTTTGCACTTTTGATCTGCTCCATTTCACCTTCCCCATCATTCCTACGGTCGTCTTTTATACATATGTATTCCTACTTCTTTTCCTTGCATCTGTATCCACGTGAATGTGTGTCTATTGTGCATCTGTCTACTCTATGTCTATGTCTACTACACTACGCCTTTGTCACTTTATTCCAAAATTAATCAAATTATCCTAATGGTATCAAATATAATTAACGTCCTTCGCTGAATCCTATGAATAAATCAAAATAATTTTAATTCCACGAATAACTTCGTAAAATAGTTGAATACTCATTATGAAATTTTACTGATAACTAATTTTCTAATAAACTGATGACTAATTTTCCTTTATAAAAACCACCTCCATAAGTTTCGATGAAAAATTTCCTTAAGCACTGAACAGAATCTACGATTTATTAATTTGGTCCCTAAATGTGCAAGTAACCGAGCGAAAATGTCAAATAAAAAATAATCCTCAACGGTCACCGCAGTTTTTTTGACTTTTTACGTCTGAAATTATCCTAGGAATATCCTCAGGGTCATTCGATTGTTATTTTACATCCGCATGCCACGGAAGTTATGAATCTTAATGTGACCTTTGACAGTGGCGATCTTATTATTCTGATGATAATGAGATTGCGTATAGATGTACACTATGCATTATTGTTTTGCTTTATTATAGTTTTCTATCAATCTTAGCCTTAATCAAATTTTATGAAACTGAATTGCTATTTTTGTACCATTATACACGAGTGAACGTTAGTGCTATTGTGGCGTAACAGTGAGGAAAATTTTCATCATGTAATTTCGATTGGTTTTGTGTACCTTCTATGGTCTGACAATTTACGTTCATATGGCAATGTGAAGAAAGGGTGATAAATTGCCACAAATGATTTGTGCGGGTACGGCTTCGGCTGAAATGAAATTACGCACTCGTTGTGCTCGAGGACTCCTGAGATTACTTGGAGATGGGCATCTAACAAGCTGTAACAAGAATACGAATGCGTTGATTGTCGTATCGATGGCGATGCTGGAGATGAAATTGGTACATGGTTCCTCGTAGTGGTGTTATTAGCAGGAGTCAAAGGAATTGAACAACACAAGGGGGTTTCGTATATCCATGTTCCCTGCGCCCAAGTTTGGAGAAGAGGGGGAAGCCTGCGTAACCAATTGAAACTACTTACGTTGTTTTTTTATAATCAAAATTAAAATGTGAAGGCGAAGAACATGTTTTTTCTAAAAACTCTCGGGAATAAATTCATGTGAACGGACCGAAGTGAATATTTTAGTACGCACTTTTACAATCATTTAGGAATGCAATTTATGGAGTGAGATGGAACGGCATCAGAGGTTCCAGAGTTCCGTGAAAAAATGACTGCTTCCCAAATTGCGAACTGCTGGGGAGAATTTCTGAGAAGAATGTTGACGCAGAAAATCTATTTAGAGTATGTACGACGACTAGCTCCGAGAAAGCCCTGGATTTGAAATTCTAAAAGCAATTCGCAGAATACGTAGGATTAATAACTTAACAAGTAAGTATCGGTCGGTAAAAAAAAGTGTAAGAAACACAGAGAATGTATAGAAAGGTCGTGTAAAAAGCCGACCAAATTAAGAAACAATTATTTTGTTGACTTGACTAAGTCCTAACGACAAAAGATATTATATTACAAAGGCAGTTTTCTTATGTTTAAATATGGACGCTTCAGAACAAAATTCGTACGCGACGCAACGCCATTTATTGGTTGTTTCCAAAGCCACTAGATATATTGTTTTGATTCAGTAACCGTTTGTCCAATGCAGCGATGAAAATTTCCGAGATAATAGTTGCTTCAAACAGTTGCAAAGTGCATACTGTGATTAACTGTTTGTTGGCAAAAGTATCAATCATCAGTTGCCCAAATCCACCCGTGATTATTGCACATTTTATTTCCCTAGAGTACTTCTTAAAGGAAAGGTTAGACAATGGTGTTCAGGATTCAAAAATGCCCGCAAAAATGTGCATGATGAAAAGAGGTGAATGGCAGCAGGCCCAGTATCCGGACCGATGGAATCGTCGTTTAGCAAGGGGATCATGGATTACGATTTGATCAAAGACTGACGATTAATGATTGATATCAATGGTTGATGATTAATTGCTGATAAATTTCCTCTTGTTGGACGCACCTTTATTTATACAATTTTTACCGAAAGCTCTGACATCGAAAATTGTGAGCAAAGTGAATAACGACAATGGACGAGTGGACGAGCGTTTTTGAACCGCTACGGACAAGACGGAGATGACCTCTCGTTCAAAATTGAAACAGTAGCTCGGTGGAAAAAGACTTGAAAACTAAGAGGAACGGAAGATCTACAGTGTCAATTGGTTCAATTATGCAAGCAAACTTCAATGCTGAGGGGTTTAAGAATCTGGTACAGCGTTACGTAAAGTGCTTAGAAGTGGATGGCGATTATTCACGAGACATGTGAAATAGATTTCTGTGAAACTAAATGGTCAAGAAAAACTTGTTCTAGCACTCACATTATGATAAAGCGGCCCTTAATTTTCTAACATGCCTGGTGGTATCGTTTATCGCTAGATCTTTATATCTGAGGAAGTATTAGGTTTTTAATAAAAGTAAGCTGTTGAGTTGCGTCGTCCTGCAAAAACACGTATGTGGCTTCAACAGAAAAGGTTTAACTTTAACTCGAAGAAGATAAGTCGGTTCATTTGAACGAGTGAGAATAACTAAAACAGCACGCAGGATACCTGCAAGAACAAAGATGGTAAAGGGAGCGACACGGCGGTGGAAAAAAAACGGGGCTCCACACTGAGAGGACATATATTCGGGCTCAGCTGGAGCGGAAATTCCCGCTGTGCTAATGAGACGGGCTCGCTTTCAAAGGACGGACGTGGATGGAATACTTGGCGGCACACACACACACACACAAAAAATATCAACGGCTTTGGTCGAAGAGCTTTGGAAAAGAAACCTTTTTAATCCAAGTATTGCATTCGCCTTTTAAAGCATTCCTATTGATCTCCTAAGTAGTGTTAACGTAGATTAGACAAGCAACAGCATGCAAAGGGCAAAAAATTGGAATACAACCGAAGGATAAAAACCCTAAGAATGCACTGGAAATATTCCAGAAATTCTACTTCCGTCGTGCTCAGAAATTCAATTTCCATATCTCACGCCCTGATTTTTTTTTTAGAAAACCCTGAAATGGACTAAGTTTATGTTCTCGTAGTCACGTGAAGTTGCGAAAAAAATGTTCCGCCGTTCTGAGCAATGCAATTTTATCGTTGCCCTTCACATGACGTGGCATGTTCCAAGCGTACTGCTGCCATGGAGCCGTTGTAATTAATTGGGTTAATCTTTTAAAAAGCTAGCATCCTCACTGAAGTGTTCGCTCGCATAGGCACGGCGCCATACTCACTTTCACTCACCGGTTACGGCCGCAGTCGCCTGTGCGTGAATCCAGAAATCGTTTCGTCCGCATGATCAAGTTTTCGAATTAAGTGCACGTCAATTCGAATGGCACGCACCTACGCTCAATACTTCGCATCCGTGCGGAAAAACAATATTTTTTCTACAAAAGGGCGATCGCCAACCAACTTGTCAATATACGTATGGGAATTGGTCATGAGCGTTTTCGCTGATGTATATTCTCTCAATATAACGGTGAAACGTAGCCGAGATTTACAAAATTAAAAAATCCTGGAGGGTTCTGAGCTGAAAGAATAGTTAAACTACGAGACATGTACGAAATGTAAGGGACGTTTTCTTTTATTTAAGTATTGGCGGGTAAGACCAAATTTGTAAGAAATTTATTGGTTTCATTTCGAAGCCAATCTATCATTGTTTTGACTAAGGAGTCATTTGCCCGTCGGCGAATGCAGAATCGCAAAAAATATTGCTCTTTACATTATAGAAGTGCGTAAAGTGATTAGATTTTTGAGTGCCATAGGATTAATCATCAGCTACACCCGAATTCGTCCAGAGTTTTGCCTAGTGTGGGTCTGTAGTAATGAATGAAGGATAGATAAGGCAATGGTATCGATGCTTCAAAATCAGCCGTGTTTCACTATTTCATAAATATGGAGGTGTACTGTTTGGTGGGTTATTTTTAAGGTGAAATCGATTTACATTGATGGTTAAATTGTATCAATTTCGTAAAAAATTTTAAAGCTACCTCCCATTTTCCCCAAATCGTCTGTGAAATGGCTTTTTAGCAGGGGAATGATCGAATATTAGAGACCAATGAGCTGTGGGTATGGAGATGAATAAAGAGATGAATAGAGAGGAAGATGAATGATGAAGTGTCGCAAATGGTGGGAGAAGAGGGGAATCCGCGACTAGAAACTCTATAATAGGCCGGAAAACTTGACGGAGGAGATGTTGGGGGATAATATAATGCACGAAGGCCCTGAATGGGTGGCGGAAAATTCTAGTTGAAACGGGAATAGAAACGAGAGAAGCAAGCTTTTTGAACAACACGTAAAGCAAAACAAATTGAAGAGGAGAATAGTTCAGTGCAAACAAAAGAACGTTGTGGAGTCTACCTATGGAAGAAAATAATTTGGCAGAAACCGTTCAAAAACCTACGTCAGAAGCAATATTACCTCGATTTAAGGTAGGGGATCGAGATGGTGCGGGGGCTAACGTACTGGCTTCCCACCCTGAGGGCGCGGGTTCAAATCCCGGCGGTGTTGAATATTTTTCAGAGGTATCTCGATCCCTACTTGAGGTGCTTTGTGGAGGGCACTTTGAGTGAGTACGCCGTCTGTCGTATGGGACGTTAAACTGCGGGCCCTTGGCGCCTTTCGTAAAGAGTAGGCTAATGTCGACGCCGGGTTTCTCTCCACCCTTCATCCTTTCCTGTCCATCCCCTATGGCGCAAATGACCTCAGCTGTCGGTCGCCTCCCCTAAATACTACTACTACTCGAATTAAGGTGATGATATTTAGAAACTCTAATGCTAATACATTTTCGGCGAAAAACTTATGATTGATATATTATTGATCCAAGTTCCACTGGTAGCATTATGAATACGTTGCACGATTTCATGTTATATTTATTTTAGTGGAAACTTTAGCAAAAAAGCTCAGAATAATAACAAAACATAACTTATGACTAAGCATAGGAATAATTTGGAATTTATTTGAGTGTGATGGACGCCTTAAGAATAGAAAATGTTTAGGAAACGATTGATCTGGAGAGGATTCGGAGGGTAAATGAATACCTCCACATTTTATCTATAGAATACTCTCGCGTATTCCTTGAGAGATAGAATCGTACGATATTTCTTTGGAAAAGAAGTTGATTAATGTTATTATATATGAAATTATAAATAGACATTTTCCAAAAATTTATACGGAGTAATATTAAATTATAGACAATATTGACCACCAAGGAATTCAAAGAAAATCCTAAAATTGAGTTTTTTATACTTTTCTCCGGAAAAATATTACCAATTTTCTCATGAAAATTTAGGTGGTAACGTGCACTAGGATAAACTCTTATTAGAGTTAAAATTCTTAGTACTTCTTAGTAGCTGACTAAATGATAAGTATAATTGAAATAAGAACAAAAGGTACTACCTACAATACAAACCTACAATATTCGAATACATTTATTACATAAAGCGCCCAGTGACAAGGAGAAGAATCTTCCTTCGGAAACACAAATTGATTTCATAATGACAAATCCTTCTATACACAGCAGGAAACCAGAAATATCCAAGAACCATTATGCACGCGAAATTACATTTCTTGATGAACCTACTCTCGGATATCAAATAACACGATTAAAAATCGTTGTAGGAGTAGGAGAAAATTGAAACTGAGGAGAAAATTCTTTTTAGTTCCTATCATGCTCAACCGCTAATGCATTCTTATTTTCAAACAACTATCCCCGTCTAATCCCTCAATTGAAAGTAAGCAAAATAAAACAGCTATGATGGATAGCGTAGTTAAAGAACACCCCGAAGCATTCTGAAAATATTCAAAGAGGAGCGGAAAGCAGAGAGATAAGCACAGCTCCCATTGTGAAGGTTGCCGTATTGAATTATCCCCTCTAAGGCTGTCTATTCAAGTAGTAAAATGGGAGCACTGCATGATTGGAGAAACAAAAGCGAGGGAGAATGAGGAACTGACCAATGCGGGGCGTGATAACGCGAACGGATATGGGAGAAGTCAGGAGAGTAAAGAGACAGCGGATATTGAAGGATGAAAGAGAGAATGGAAAGGGGGCTGAGAATAGAACCTTGAGGCACTCCCATTTCAATGCGGGTTCTCTTATATATGCAACCCACTCCGATGATGGTCAAGTCACTCCGTCCCCCTTCCTCAAAAGGGATGCTAAAGCTGGTGTTGGGTGCTTAAATGATATGGTAGTGATGGGAGGGTGGGTGGAAGGGTGGTCCACGCTGAATATTAGCGGCATTGTGGACCAGGAGAGGAAAGGCGGGAAGAGAAAGGTGGGTTGGATCACAGACCGTGTATTACGTATAACCAACTGGGAGAAAAATTAGGGAGGTCGAGCCTCACAAGGGTGGTGTTTGGACCATTAGAGGGGATTTCTACTCGTAATAGACAAGGTAAGATGATCAACTTTACACAGGCTCTCTGTAAAATTTTATCAATAATAGATTTGCTCATCCCAGAAGATACACAGTGAGTATTTTTCAGTTAAGTTCGTTTGGTCATTAAAAAAATTTATATTCGTTAGGGAAAGTTTTAATTGAGAGTGTTAGTTCCATAAAACCTACTTCACCTTTTTAAATAATCGCCGTTCACTTCAATGAATCTGTGGTAACACTTACCGACAGTGAAAACGACTATTGAATCAAAACAATAAGGTCAGCGGCTTTTACAACAATGAAATGATGACGTTACATAATATGAACGGAACGGATATAATGGAAATGGAAATTTTATAATGGAAAATACTTTGAGTGATTTTAGTGGTTTAATCTCATCGACGAAATATGCAAGCACTTATGGTTGATAAATTTCCTGATGACCAATCAATAGAAAGAAAATTATATTTAAATTTCTTTCTAATTTCATGAGAGATTCAATCGTTTAAATGTGTCACCAGGCATGAAATATACGTATGTACCATTATCTATTAGTATTTCATGATAGGATAACTAAAACACCGTACACGAAAACAATATGGTACATCTTAAGCGTATCAATTTATAATTTAAAAAATCTTAAGAAATATACGCATCGTATGTTTTTGAATTCAAAATTATTGCTGTTATTGTTTCTGTTAGATTTTATTATTTAATTAGCGACTAGGTCCGGTTTCGAAGGGCGAACATTTTTAATTGGATTTACTTCGAGGTACAGGCATTTTTACGTGAAATGGCAGTTGGTGCTGTATGTGGAATTGGATGGAGTTAACTGTTAAAGAAATAACTCCAGGTTATAGTCCGAGGCAGCAGTCCATTGACTTATATTGACCCATTTGCCCCTTATGTCCGATTACCATTATTTTGCACTTAAACCAAAAGTAAAAGTTACAATGATAAAATTGGGGCTATCGAATTTTGCAGCAGCTACTTACAATGCATAATGTGCCATCATAAACGTTTGTAAATTTTATAACAAATAGAGAAAGGATGCGAAATGTCCATTGTCTCTACTCATCGAAGGGAATGAATTGAAATTTTAACTCTGAGTCAAACGTGAGCTGCTGCCAATTTGTGAAAAATAAATTCTAAATGGTATTATTTATGAAGAAACATTTACACAGTATTAATTTAATTATGGTCCTTTTGGAGGCGCGAATCAAGTTTTTCTCCGAAATTTTAATTCAGTATGTTTATCATGTTCTATTTTTAATATAGAACTAGTAAATTTAATGCTTATACCGAAGGCGTCGCAGTACCTTATGAGTTAACTCAATTTCTCCTAACTTTAGAGCCGCATTACTTGGGAAAAGATAAGCAAGGAGATGTGTTTATCATTGGAGAAAATAAACTTTGCTTACCATGCAGCCAAACTTAGAAAAGAACATTTTACCGGAATTACCCATGGTGCTGTAGGAAGAAGGTCTTCAATTTAGATTAAATGCAAGGTCAACCCTTATTTTGCCCAGCTTATACAGTCGTCAACTTCATTTAGATCTGGAAAAAGTAATGAAGATAATGCTTATTTTCTTTGCGGGGAGCTTAAAATTGCCATTAGCTCGGAGTGTATTTCCACGAAGTGAACCTTATGGGAAAACTAATCTTTCCTCAGGGTCATTCATCAGAAAAAATCTAAATTTAAAACTAGACCACCGAAGTCCACGGAATTAGCCATGAAAAGACAACCCGTGCATAAATAAGGTGTCTCCAACAGAGGGTTTTCTATTCATTATGAATGAAACCATTTAAAATACTTCGCTCGTTCAATTAATAGAACACATGACTCACGCCATGTCATTCTTAGGGAATGAATGTATTTTTTTTAAATGACACTCAGGGTAGAAAATGGAAATGAATGGATGATTGGTGTCCCGAAAATAAAACCTCGTCACTAAAACGGGCGTGAGATTAGTGTCTTTCTAAATGGGTCACTTAATCACGCAAAGCTTTCACCTTACGTCTAGTCTTGAGAAAACACAACAATACGATATTATATTAAATAAAGAACACAATGTATCTTTCCACAGTTCTTTATTATGTGATCCTTTGTTCGAAGTAAATTTTAATCAAAAACTCATAGGCAAAAAGTGAAATTTAATCAGTATAAAATAGCAACTTTTTCCGGCGGAATATTTCCGGCTAATGAAATTGCCCAGCATTCCTCAAGAGACACTAAAAAATACAAAGTTTCTGTACAACTTAACGGCATGATCTAAGCTTTGACGGAGTTGGAAAGTGCTTTGCAGCACTTTTTGCAAAGTCTATGCCTAAACTCATCAAAATTTTCCTCCACCCAAGTTCATGTTCAGATTTATGCCGAAGACTAAAAGATATTTTACAAACGTATCGCGCTGGAGATTCTTACTATCTTCAGGTTGCTCTAAATAGGATTTCGGAATGGTGCAATATCTGAAATCTTGTCTTGAATAATGAAGCTCGTCCAGTATTATGCTAAACTCCTAAAAAATATCCCCTTTGAACCTCAACTGCACCATTAATTCAATATCACTGAAGGGCTCTCCCTCAGCAAAGGATATGGCGCTTTAAAGGATATTTTAACTAAATTTCTCTAAAAAATACGAAGTGGTCTTCTATATACAGGGTCGCACCCAAAGGTGGTAGGACTGATTTTCTCTGGCGCGAACGGAGCGGTGGAGGGGGCTCTTAGCAACAGACCGACACCAACCTCAGTCGTCTGCGGGCTGTCGTTGAGTGAGGACCCCGATTTTAGTAAAGCAAGTTTTTTGTCCGCGTCGAAAAACAAAATGAATCTGAATTTAGAGCAACGTTATTCCGTGAAGTTTTGTGCGAAACTCGGGAAGACGGCAACTGAGACCCTCGATATGATCAAGCAGGCTTATGGGGACACTGCCTTAAGCCGTTCCACAGTATTTGAGTGGCACAAGTTGTTTAAAGAGGGTAGGGAGCTCGTTGAAGACGACCATCGCTCCGGACGGCCGTCGACGGCAAGAACCGACACGAATGTGGACAGAGTGAGGACACTGCTGAACACAGACCACCAGGGGAGACTGTGAATGCGAACTTTTACGTGCAGGTGCTCACCCGCCTCCGAGAACGCGTGAAAAGAGTCCGACTGGCCATCGCAAACTGCTGGGTGCTTCATCATGACAACGCGACGTGCCATGGCGCGCTCGTCGTCAGACAGCTCCTGGCCAAATACGGCATTGCCACGTTGCCGCACCCGCCCTATTCTCCCGGTCTGGCACCACCGGACTTCTTCTTCTTCCCCCTGATGAAAAGACAGCTCAAGGGACGACGTTTTGACTCGATAAAGGCCGTTCAAGAGGCTTCGACGAGGGTCATCAACGGCATCCCCAAAGAAAATTTCCAGCGGGCGTACGGGGAATGGGGGCAACGTTATACTAAGTGTGTAGCAGCTCAAGGAGCATACTTTGAAGATTATTAAGTCGATGTAAGTATATCGTCAAAAAAATTCTTGTAAAAAAATCAGTCCTACCACTTTTGGGTGCGACCCTGTATTAAACATGCATATCCTAGGAAATTAGAGATCCATGAAAACTAAAATCGTACCTTTCAACTGTTAGCTCTTCCGACTACTTCGTACTGCTCTTTAATTTCGTCGAGGTCAGCTCCATCCTCCAATCTCAAACCTTTCAATAGCGCAACTAAATGTTTTGGTGAAATGGCAAAACACTAAAGTTGGCCCCATTTTTGTAGTATATCTACTGATGCCATTCTATATTCACTTTACATTCTAAATCTTCCTATCACGGACTCAAAGTTAATTTATAACAATTCTTCACTCCACATTCTTTGCCTTTTGTGTCGTTCGGTAAGCATTTTCGGTGCTCACCAAACATACAACTTGCGATATGCGATATTGCGGTATGTCCCCAACTATCTTATGATTTTGGTGTGTCCAACAAGAAAATATTTATCAGCCGGAGCATTATTTGTCAATCGTTGATCAGATTGCAGGTCTTGGTCCACTTTTTGAACGATTTCATCGGTTTGAATACTGACCTGCCACTTTAAATTTCATCATGACATATTGCGGCGATTTTTGAAGTCCTGACACCATTTCTTATTCTTTTCTTCAGTCAATACTGAACCTTACCTTGGTACCACTCCAGATGCATTTCAGAAGCTTATGATCGACCCTTTTGCGCACAAAAATCGAATCACTTGGCAAATGGCGTGAGCAAAAATTTACCCGGACATTGTAATCTCTGCGTTCGCCGAAAGGCAAAAACGATTACTGAATCAAAACAATTACCTCAATGTCTTCGCAAACAAAATTAGATGGCTCTGTCATGCGTAAAACTTTGTTCTCACCCGCAAATATTCAAATATAAGAAAACGGGTGAAATTTCTCGAATATTATTGCAGGTTAATTCCAACATGTTGTTTAGATTTATCGAAAAATCAAAAGAGATTTCACCGTTCGGGTGCTTTTCTCATCACTTCCTACCCCAATCACAAATGACCTGATGGCTGATTAAATTGAGCGGCAGGGTGCAAGACTAAAATCGGGTCCCATCGTTGACCTTAAAGCTCCTCGCGAAGACGCTGAGGACTAACTCGAGAGCGGAATAAATATTTTATATTAACTGTTAAAACTTTTCCCATCGGACTTGGCGAACCATGCGCGGGCGGAGGAATACTACACGTTCATATAACTCTCCGTTAACAACTTTGCGCCTAACCCTTCTTCTTTTTTTTTGTTTCCCTCCTCCTAGTGCCATTTCCCAGGAGGTTATTCCGCGTGTGCGCTCGGGAGGAGAAAGACGATGGGCGGGCGCACACTCGCATGCATCCATCCATCCCCGCAGCCGACTCGTCCGACCTGCTCATCACCCTCGTGCGCAACCCACTAGCATTTTCCGCATTCGACGCTCCCGGTCGTAATTGCGTGGCACCGATGACTCTTTGCCCGTCGCTTTCACGAGAGAACATTTTATGTGCCAAACGCCACTTGAATGAGAACATGACCTTTCGTCACACGAACTCGCAAAAGGGATGGGGAGAGAGGGATTTCCCGGTGCAATGAAGATGGGTTGAGACAAGAGGAGGGGGGGGCAAAGGGAGGTTTGGGTGCAGGGGGGACTTCTCTCCCTCTCTCTTAACGGCGCACCCCGCGGCGATATGCGCTCTTCCCCGCCCCCTAAAAATGCACGCCACCCGTCTTCATCGTCTTCATCATACCTAGCGGAACCAGAGGAGGTAAAAAGAGACGAAGATAATCTGGAGAGGAAGTTGAAGAATAAAAATAAAAAAGAGAATGGTTGAGCGTCTATTTTATGCACGGGACGCGTGTCCTAAATAATAGCTATTTCGGAACAAGCTCTTTTCACCTCATAAAACCCTTAAGCACCCGGGGCCATGTTTCATCCTGGTGACGTGGTCTTCTGCATCAGTTTACTGCCCGGTCTACCCCAAATGGGAATTTAAAAAAAAAAAGAGCATCAGTGAGTGGGCAGACGAAAAAGATTTTTTTTAAACCTTAACTCAAATGAACCACCGAACACGTGTGGCGGCAGTCGGAAGAAACTCCACAAGAGGAAGAGGGCCAGGAATTTATTTATTTACTTATTTCATTTTGGGATGACTTAAAGAATGAGAGGATGTATTAAATAAAAAAAATTAGCGACGAGAAGGAGCATTAACGTGATGATTCACGGGAGTAGAGCGGAAACGGTATGAAGTAGACGGAGGCCAGTTGAAAAAAAACACCAGCAATGGACGGAGGTGTCACAGAATCATTCCAACCAGGGCCTTGCCTTAATACATGTAGAACCTTTATTGCCGTAAAATCTTGAGCAAAAACAAGTCGAGCTCAACTAGTATTTTACACGGAAATAAACGAAGAAATGTCGATCAAAGGAGCTATTAAAAGGATTTTAACTATAATAAAATAATGAAACAATTAGATGGAACGAAAACGGAAGTCTACTGCTGACTAAATCAAAACCATTATGAATAACGCATGATAATGAGATTAAAAATATATTTTTAAATGATTTTCTACCAAGATAAGAGTTTGGTCATAAACAGAGCATCAATTGGTCGTTGGACGTTACCAATTTGATTCGGATTAAGAATCCGACGAGAAAAATGTTGAATTCATCGTAAGCCTTCGAGGAAAATGTTATCAACGCCACGATTACGATTTTTAGATAATAGTGTTGAAAAATAATCCGTTTTATTTTTAAAAATAGAATCAATTTTAATTGTTAAATAGGTAATAAGTTAGGAATGCAGTGTAAAATCGTAGAGGGTGAAATTTTCATCGACTCATTTCGTAAAAACTAAACCAATTTTCAAATTTATAATACAATTTGCACAATCAGGTCATATAAATTATTTTTCTGACCTCAGTTCAACTAATATGTGTCTCACAAATTCTTTAATAAACCAACAATAAAGCTATACTCATAATACCGTCTACATATCGCTATCGCAAAACCAATTTGCAACGCCTTTCCCGATGCGAAGAATCACCATTGAGTAATAATAATAACATTAATTCAACAATATAAACATGAGACGAATCATTTGAATCATTTTTAACAACGGCACGGGTCGAGTTCAAAAATAAAATTACAAAAAGTTTCGCGTACGCAAATTTTTAACCGCTATACCACGTTTCACGGTTGGTCAGGAACTTTGGTTGAAATCCAAGCATTCCAAACTGTGTATCATAAAATAAGTATGACTACGCAATTCGAAACAAGAAAGGTTGACCTCATGTTGTTTACCGGGAAATGTAAAGGTTAAGCCATTAGCGTCTTTGGCACGGAAGGAAACAAGCAAAGGATAAAAATAAACAAGAAAATGAAAGGCCCTAGTCTTTCGTAGGTAGTAAACTCTTCTATTTAACTCTTCTGGAGCACTTAAAGTCTTATCGCTTCATATCTTCCTCCTAAATAGTGGAAAAGTCTGCTAGGCTAATCGTTTAGTGCTGAGTAAAAATTCGCCAAATTTCACGCGCAATTTTTAATATGCTTTAAAGCTCTTAAATATGTTGCCTCTTTCATTAAAATGTGTGATATTCCATGGTAAATTTAGATAAAAACGGATATGAAGTGAAACCATTCAATTATGGAACCGCTTAAAGCTCAGTGTTTGTTTGCACCTAAGAAATGTCAATTATTTTTGACAAATATTTCGTATTGATTAATTTGAAAATTTTCATACCTTAAGTGGGCGATTCGTGGCCGAAATTCTACACATGGTCAGTCTCCCTACATTATAATGGATAAAAAATTAGCCAAATGACCACAATACACCTTATTGAGCGAGCTCATGATCTTTGTCTCAGGGAATGTCACCTACTCGTACTTTTCCCGTGGTCTAAGACGGACTTCATTCAAAGGCACCCACTGACGGCAAATATCGCGACATTTTTCATGTAACCATAATCCTCCGAATAAGTCCTCAAAATTACCATTTTCATTTCTATGATCCACTAACTCATTCGCTGATAGATGACTGCTGTATTATCGTTCTTTCACGAAATCATTTTATTTTTCTCATATTTTTTCCTGCTAATTAAATATTCCTCACTTAGAGCTTTCTTTCTGGTTACTTTCCTCCTGGTTTCTCCTCATAAGTTGACATTCTGGAATTGAAACCAGAAACTTCTTTGTTTTCCACGCGGCTTTTATTATGTAGGAACAGGTTTCATCAGATCGGGTTTATTCAGCGGGAACACGTTTTGACCAGCACCAGGCGAAACCCGGGTCGCTCTCAATAAAACTCATGTGGAAAACAAATTATGGTGACTAAATTGCGATACAAACATATCGATAGATATTGACATCAGATAGCATACAGATTTTACGTCTTAATTGTTGACAAAGGTTTCATCGCTGCTTCTAGAAACATGTTCAGATCAGGTCATGAGATCTGAAGATACGTCAAACTCGGCAAATCTACAAAACGATGAACGCATCGATGTAATTCGCTACAAACGTACCCAGAAATCCGCCGAAGGGAGTGTGGTGGGGGATGTCAGGCAGCCAACCATACATGCAGACACATGAGTTCAGGCATGAATTTGAACATATGTTTGAAAACATACAAAAACGCTTCGGCAATACAATCATTAGGAAAGAGGCGGGGAATCCAAATTTTATAGGCACAAATGATCACAAATTTAAGATAAAATACCGGGCACAGAGGACAAATAAAAAAAAATTTTCTTTTCTAAATAGAACAATTGTTGATTGGAACACCTTACCTGCAAAAATATTCGAGCCCTTTCCTAACAGAGTGTATACTTTTAAGAATAAATGTAAGGCATATATGTAATAATTTGATTGATGTGTGGTGTATGGTATTATATGTAATAGCTTAATTTTTTTTTAATTTATCTTTTTTTTTTCTTGCTGGTTAATGGTTGTAAATGGGATGGGGATTCGCTTGTTTTGTTAAAGAGATTTGTGTTTTGAAGTCTAGTTTTATGTATTATCTTTTGCGATTATTTGGGACTTGTGTGCCACCTGACAATGTCTATCAGCACATGTGTATTTTTAATAATAATAATACATAATAATACATTAACGAAGTCATGATAGGTTAATTATTACATCATGTAGATTTATGTGTGACAAGCGTAATGGATTGGCAGGATTGTAAAATTTTATGATAATCTGAGCTATTCTGTGGGCACATTCTTGATATAATCAGTAACATTGATACTCAAAGTAAATGTTTAAGGATATGTCACCGGGAGTTACCATTAAATCGAGGCGAGATCCAATGAAACGTCGACAGAGCACGAATCTGTCCTCTGGAACATCAACCAGGGGATAGAGTCATATTGGAGGTCACCGAATTAAAGGTATACAGTCGAATGCCTAGGTCAAATCTGCGAATAATGTGTTCCGGCGAAGGTGGTAGTCAACCTTTTCCACAAAACCCTCTCGCCCCTGCCTCATTCGCACCATTGAGGCTTGTTTACAACCGTGCCGTTGGCTCCTGCCTTCACTCAATCCCCCCTCCCTCTCTCTAACGCTAAATATCCTCACTCGCCACCCCTATCCTGACCCTCCCCTCTAACCCAGCACACCCACCCTTCACTTCAAGCGGAAATGGACCCTTCCTCTGGCAGTTTCAGTCACACCCCTCTCCCCCCCGTCTCGTTAGAGCAAAGGAGAGTTAGAGGGAGGGAGAGGTATAGAGCTAGAGGGGTGTAGAGAGTGATGGAGAGGGAGAGAGAGAGAAACAGGAGAGAAGGATTTACCCTTGCCGAGCCGCGAGTGTGTTTTGTTAATGGTTCCTCGGGGTGGCGACGGAAACCTCTCCCTGCCGGCCACTCAACCAAATCCTTTTGGCAATAAGTACTTGGCTCTAAGCACGAGGTGTGTTTCAAAAGAAGTGGTCGTTTTCTTATATTTAATTATTGGCAGGTTGTAACAAAGTGACACGCATCATGCAGTGCCATCTTTTGTTTGTTTCCTAAGCCATTGAAGTTATTTATTTGATTCAGTAACTATTCGTCTGTCGGTGAATACGAAGATAGAAATGTCCGCAAAAATCGTTGCTCCCTACAGTTGCAAAATACGTGCTGTGATTCAAATTTTTTGCGCAAAAGGATCAATCCTCGGCTGGCAGAATTAATTTATTGGGAGTTGCGCCTAGTTTATGGACCGACAGTAATTAGTGAAAACATCATGTCGAGACTTCAAAAATGGTCGCATGGGCGTGATGAAGAGCGCAGAGGCAATCGCTCAAGCAAGGTTAAACCACTCGACAAGTGGACCAAGACCTATGATCTGATCGATGATAGATCATTGTTGCTCTGGCCTCTGATTGTTAGCATCACTAATCACAGGATTGTCACGGGAAAGCTCGGAAATCACAAATTGCTTACAAGATGGGCGCCGAAAATGACTACCGATCAAAGCATGTTGAGTGGATGATTGTTTTTGCACCGAGAATGAGATGAATCTTTCCAATCGTTAAACTTTAAACAGTGGCTGGATGGACCAAGGTAAGAAGACAACGAGGATCTCATGACCTGGTTCGATTCCCAGACGGCGAACTTCTGCGCTGAGGGATTAAAGTAATTAAAGAAAAGGGCGATTATATATTAAATTAAAGTAGGTTTTCAAGAGGCTAAAACTGTCATTGAAAACTTTTTCAAACGAATATATCTTTTAATTGTCTCAACGGATCACAATTAGGAAATATAACCCTCGTGTGTTTTCCCTACTCGCAGCGGGGCTGGTAGAGGTGCACTCGAAGAAACCGATTTCACATTGACGAAAATTAGTGATCACGTGAATCGCTCGCCCCATATCACCTATTTTCCACTCAAAGATTAGAATGAAAGTCTGTGAAGATCAAGAGTTTGTATTTTGCATCGCGCATGCGCCGTTTTGTTTTAAAGACCTTGGTGATTGAAATGTGGCTCCAGCAGAGGTCGTATCGCTCATTTTCGTAATGAGTTATCCATGCGAATATTTGTTTGTTGTAGATCTAAACACTTTCCCATTCCCAATCCATTTCTTCATTCTCTCATAGCTCCTTCCATCGACATTTTTGATACTTGCTCTTTTCCATAGCTAGCCATAGGCCTTCCTCAATAATTTTTCCAGCACGCATGTTTTCTTCAGTATGACCAGAAGTAAACTCCCATTCCATGGAATGTGCCGGATTTGTACTCGTCTCATTTTTATAAACGTCCTCTATGAGCTTTCCTCTTCACCTCCTTCGATTGAATCCATTGAAACTATCTTGGATTCGCCTGCGAGACATTAATGCAGGTATTTTTTCATCAATTTTAAATATTAACTCTTACAATAACACATGCATTATAAGTTAAAAACTTTGGCACGAAAAGCCTTTCAAGTCCAGAAAAGAACTCCAATATACATGGATACGATGCAGGAATAAAAAACATTTCCATGTTCACCCTGCATCTACATAATACCCCGCAAGCCACCGCTAGGGCGTGTGGCGTGGGGTGTTAGGCCACCACCTGAAAATCGGAACACAACCACATGCAAAATCAACACATAAATGCAAAACTATACCCCCCGTGGCGTATACATTCATGCAAAAATCCTTTCATTTTACACGCATGCAAATACATATACTATCATATAACAAATAATGGCACATTAGGATACAGTAAGAAATGTATCCAATAACGTGCAGTTTGGAATTTAAGAAGGCGAAATTCCACCACGACATAACGGTCTCATCCATTAGGACACAGGCAGGGAATGTGACCCAACCCTAGACGATATGAGCGAAACAGCAAAGATTCCTACCGCAATGGTGTAAATTTGGACAATTATTTGCCAAACACAGCAAAATATTTAGATTATTTTACGATATTTAAAAAAAGTAAAACTTTTCTCCTTGGAAAACCCATTTCAGCCTGTTGATGAATTCATTGAGCTTTTATAGAAAAACTCATAGGAAAATTATTCTTTGTGTCCATGCCTGTATTTTGAAGAGCTATGTCATTTATATGCGTGTTATTGAAACAAATTATAATGAATGCTATGAAATAGAGAATGAACATTTCTGAAGAACATAAAACAATGCCATAGATATATATACATATATATATATATATATATATATATATGTATGTATATATATACATATAAATATATATATATATATATATATATATATATATATATATATATATATATATATATATAAATATATATATATATATATATATATATATATATATATATATATATATATATATATATATATATACACCACGAGACACCACTATGGTGGGACAACAGAGATGTTAGAACACTAGTCGCGAAGAAAAGATAGGAAGAAGTTTCTTAAGAAAATACATGCATTATGCTTGCTAACAGTGTTTCGATCTGTATCCATCGTTTACAAGACTGACGCAAAGGAAAAATTAAGTCTACATGTAGAACAGTTTTCTCTCACTCGTTTGTCAGAGTCAGTGTAATCTTATGATTGGCAGCGGTCAATGACTTCATTACTCCCTTTACTCTTTGGCATGAACTGGAAGACCGTGTAAATTATACAACAATGTGTCCTAATCTGACTGTAATCAAGTCAACTCTACCAATAAATAACATTGATACTATTTTATTTTCCGATTTGCATCATCGAAACATGCCGTCAAACCAGTTGTATTTATTTTAATAACGTAACCAAAGTAACAGTTTATTGAAAATCGATTAGTATATACAAGAAACATTTTAGCAAGGAAACTGATTAAGCAAGGACGACTTGTCAGTTCAATTTTGGATCGAGAACCAAGGTCATCATTAGTGAAGGATCGAAATCGAGAAGCCCTGAAAGGTGAACTTGCATAGCATGAGTTCAGAATAAGACACAAGATGTGTATAACCAGGATTAAAAAAAAAATTAAATTTTATGAAACATTGAATAAGATTTACGAAGTGACGTGCAGGGGGCTGTAAGTATAGGAGGGAATAGGCGCAAGGAATTGTAGCGCCTTCAAATCGAGAACTTATGTCACTAAACGTTTTCTGAAATAAACCGTAATGCAAGAATGAACACTTTGGAGTGAGGAGAGAGAGGTGGGGAGAGTGGTGTGGGAAGAGCGGGGCGGGAGAAGGGGATGCTGGGTGAAGATGAAGACTGGAAAATGCTGATTCGAATAAACTTGGCTCAGAAAGGCAAAAAAATCAGTTGTATCACTTGTTGGTAAATACGTGTATTGGTTCAAAATCTAACTAAAATGATTAACTATCACTTAACTGCTATTAATAATTAAATTAGTGAACTGATCGTCAAAAATCAGCTATTAAATCATATCAGTTACCTTAATGTGTAGCAGTTTCCATGCATATCTATTAAAATGATGAGAAAAATCCAGATTTTAAACAAAATTCCGTGTTAGGGCAAATATTAAGGAATATAGGAATTGTATGCATTCAATAATTTTATGTGGTTTTCATATTTTTGTTTGAAACCGTTAAAAATCTAAAAATATCAATTCGTAGCAAATTACAATTCACTACTCCCCTGTTAATAAAATATATTTCGACCTAAATTTCGGCGCTACTTCGTCACATAACGCTGAAAACTAGGTCACCATATGTTTCATTTGCAGTGGAATAGTGCATTATTATTTGCTATCCTATTTCCTCTTCTTTCACAATATCACATCTGATTAAAAAAATGACGAAAAACATATTTCCTCGTCTTCATATTCGCCATTTTATAAGCATTATCTGTGACTCCCAGTTCCAAGGTGTCGAAAATTCTCTTCTGATAAACCTTGTTTTGACAAAGAATTACATGTCGGTGAGATGAAGATAAATTAAATAAAAAAATAACTCAACACCACTTCGACCCGTATTTGAGCGTCCTCTGAAGGGCCTCTTTCTGCCTTTACCTTCAGCTTTTGGGAATTTTACAAACAATATACAGATTTATCTTCCTTACATTCTTTTCCCTCCTCTTAAAACGTCCTTTAAGTTCCAAATAATTATCCGCCTCCATTTTCTCACCCTATTCCTCGAGAAATCCCGTTCTTCCTCCCCTATTCAATTTAAATTCACTTCTTCCTTCGACAAGCAAGCTGAAATCACTCTTCCTTGAAGGTATTAACGCCTCGATTCTTTCTTTCGCTTCAAGTGAGATACATTCATCCCCCCCCCCCAATCCTTCGGAAAGGAGGATTTCTCCTTCTCAGAATCGTGACCGTTTAAATGTTAGAAAAGAATTACTCGGGTGCGGAGAGGAGGAAGAAATGCAACGAATGAACTTAAGACGATTATTTTCCTTTTTCGAGAAATAAGAAACAATAAAATAACACTCCTGATTTAAGTTTTTTTTAACCATGAATTATTCTGTGCTGAGTGAGCAGAAGATACGAAAGACTTGCCATCGTCGTCGGTAAAAAAATGATTTTTTTATTGAGGAAACTGTAGGTTTTTCAATCCATTAATTTAAAACAAAATTAATTGATTAAAATATTGGAGAGAAAATAAATTTTAAAAATGATTTCACATCATGATCGTCGATGGACACACCGATTATGATTTCTCGAAAGAAATACAATGGTTTTAATAAATTTGATTTGTTTTTAATCTAAAAAACATCCAAGTCGTTAATCCAAAGGTCGGTTTGAATGGTGTGGTAGAGCTCATTTAGTGCTAAGATCAACGGCGTATAAATTCCACACATCACAGTAATTAGGTGGGTGAGTTCCTTTCTGTATGGCCTATGATTCCACAGGAAGAACTAATTCCCGAAATGTCGCACAAATTATGAGTGAAGCTGAGGGTGATCAGGGGCGTGCACGGGAATCGAACCAAGGGCCTATGGTCATTAGCGGAACCTCATAGCTCGTGGACTACCCTGTCTTATACAAGGGCATATTTCAGTATAAATTGGTACTCCGCATGGCACAATTGCTAGGCCTCGTTGTTGAATTTCTATCTAGTTACGGTCATTGGCCGAAGATATATTGACGTGAAAAATTGAATTACCCCGAGGCAACCACGCTCCTTAACTAATGAGAAGTTTACAGAAATTAACAACAATCGGAAAACTCTTGGTTTGTAGTCAGGAAAAATTATTTCTCGATGCAAAGTTGGAATAAGATGTACCTGAAAAGCACCTGGCACTTACAAGATGGTGAACTAGCGCAAAACTCAGCATATACATGATGAGGATAAGAAAAGAAACTTTGCACTTCCACATAAAGATTTAATACTTCACGACCATGGATTCAAAGTTTCTTTTATACCCTCATCGTGAAGGAATTCCACAAAGTTAAACCTGAAACTGTTATGCTTATCAGTATATTCAGACTACGGGACTCATAAGCACAAATATATAACCCCGTGATAATATCCTTGAGGATAAATTTCGAATTATTCCCTTCAAAAACCCATTCCCCTCGTCCTTATATTAATTTTTTCCTAATTTGGACAATTACAAATTATATCCACGTATTGCTCATATTTTTAAGCTGTTATAGAAGTCTCAATAATTGGTAGAATTGGTACCGAAAGGTGTTAATTGTAACTTATCGCACCAATTGATACTTCTTCAGTCGTTACGATAATTTTTTAAATAACTATTTCTGAACATTTTTGGAACGCTGATTTTCTTGATGAGAAACATTAAATTGACAAATATGGTCGACATCCTATTCTCTCCATTAGCCATCCGGCTAATTTATTCTGTCGACGAAATCCAAAACATTTTATCATGAGCGAAAAAGAGTTTTAAAAAATCAACAAAACACGAAGAGACCGGAACTATTTCAGTGGGAAGCGCTAAAAAACACGACATTATTAATGTGACGCTGCGTAACGCATTAATCGAATAAAACCAGTCACTGACCGAGCATCCTTTCATCCCCTCCCCGTTCCAGATAAGGCTATTAACTCTCTTGCCCCCCCTTCAACACCCGTCCTCCTATACAGCCAGATCCACCAAAACCCTCCTCTCCACCCCCCCACTCCCCCCCCCCCCCCAACCCTCCCGTCAGCCATTTTCTCCTTCGCTCCTTCGGCCTACCCATTCGGCCGATCCATTTTCCCAACGGTGGTTGACTATCCTATTTCATTCCATCGAATTCCTCCCCGGTATTTGTTCCCCATTCAGGGCGGTCCCTTTCATCACTCACCGTCTCCGCTTACCCCGTCCTGAGACAGAGAGGTGGTGTTGATGGTGGTAGAGTGGAGGTTGCTTCCAACCAGAGTCCTCAGCCTCTCCAATTCCCACCCCCGAGCAAATTAACAGCCAACACCAACAATTTATTTTTATCAGAAATAGCCACTAAGAGCCTGGATTATACTACATGGCAATGAATGATTCCTATTAATGTTAATCCATCGAATTGCATTTTCGAAAAGTAAAACAAACTACAGTGGAACGAGGAATGAAGGAATCATGAAGGGAGCTACATGGAATGCAGAACTACCCGTCACTGGGAAGTGTATGTTTATAAATAGGAGCGATTGTCATGGGGATTGCATATTAGAGGATAAAAATCACTATGCATTGGGCAGATTTTAGTATTAAAAATGTATATACGAAGAGAAACGATGGATACACATAATTTTTCTTATATCAATTTCATTTTAAGTTATCTGTAACATTTCAAACTCTCCGATAGCATTTCGATTTCCCGAGTAATTTTTTGGTTCTTCCAACGGTTTAGTAATGCCTTCATCATCATGTGGTGCGCCCACTCTTTTAATTATTCGCCACTTGAGGGCGTCTTCATAAGATTTGGATATAACTTTACTTCCAACACCAATAAAACCAATGCTCTGGTCTTATATTTCTGTGGTATATATTTTTTTCTCTTAGAGATAAGAGCTCTTTAATGCCACTAAGCTTGCCAGCCACGTTATAGAGACCGCTAATGGGAGATGTTAGCAATTTAGACGGCAGATATGGTGAGCTACGGTTTATGAGGGGTGTATTCATTTGTGTTTCTTATGTACTCATTACGTAAACATGCCAAAATTCAAAATATGTATACCAACGGACATTTCTAACAATGCATCCCCCTCCCTCACATTGCTACACCTCCCCTCTCCCTCCCGTCAACTTAATTACTCACTAACATCGAACAGTACGGCGGTACTGACGTCTTCTCGCTCTCTAGTTCTTACCGCTCCACGCTGATGGTCACCGGCTGGCCGTAATAAAGTCATTGGAGCTTTCTAAGTGTCTTATTATTGGCTATAGGAATTTAACTGCCTTCATTAAGTACTAATGATCAATCATCGATTGGATCGTAGCTCTTGGTTCATCTGTTGAAAGATTTGCTCATTCTGAATACAGGCCTGGCCTGCTATTTCGATCTTCATCGTGCACATTTGGGCGGCCGTTTCTTGAATCCTTCACACAATTTGCTAACATTTCCTTCGCTCATTCTTTAGGTGCATAAATTAGGTACTATATCCGATGAATTAGGGTACAACTGATGATTGGTCCTTTTTCTCACACAAATCTAATCACTGCACGTTTTGATGGATGTGTGGCATTCTTTAAATTAGACTAAGAAGGTGGCAACAGAAGGTCAACAAATATAATTTGGTCCTTTTTCAAAGTTGTACAGATGATTTTGTCGTACTACCAATTTTAGACATATCATTCATGGTAAAAAAATGCTCAATTGAACGCCTAATGTGATAAAAGGATAGAGTAATCGCTTGGAAAATGGACTATGCTTGGATCGGCTGGAGAAGTGACGAGATGACGTAGGATCCTAAGAGAAGGGGATCCAAGCAAGCAAGAAATAAGAGAGCAGAAAAAATGACTAATCCAAACAACAGAACGGAAGCATTCCTCGGAATCATACGAGAAAATTATTGCCGTGAAAACATTGTTCCTCAGCCACCTTTCTTTTTCAGTTTTGGAGTACCCTACCACTACGCTGTACAGGGCTACTCAGGCCTTTTCACTCATTCACCTCCTATAAATAATTTACTTTTTAATTTTATTTAATAGTAATTTCACAGCACATTTATTGTGGAATAACTTCTCGAAATCTTTCCCATCAGTTCTTTGCATTCATAGAATCTCCTGTCATCCACTTCAACATTTAAAAAAATGCATAAAAATAATTCAATGCAAACAATTACAGTATTTAAAAAAATCAGAGAACGAGGGGATGCCACGGTAGCTCGCTTGGCTGAAGCTCTCAGCCGGACATCTGGGTTCGAACCCCGGTCAAGGCGAATGATTTTTAAGTTTTGAAACTGTTGCATCATCTCTTAGTTATACTCGATGTGAGCACCAAAGAGAAAATAATACAACCACTAAGGGCAACGTACAATTTAGTTTTTACAGTACCTACGTGTATTTTACCCCATTCCAGTTTTGTCATAATTTCTCTTAGTAACCGTCAATGTTATTATAATATGCTTATCGTAGCGTTCAGTTCACTGATGGTGAAAAATCACTATTGACAGGGTATTTTTTAACCAGCGAGAAAATGTTCCAATGCCACATGACTGGACCGGTTCACCGCTTTCTCTCTGAGCAATAGATGTGCTCTCTCGTATTTCCAAACTTAGAGAAGGATTTATGGAAATATGAATAGTTTATTTATGATTGCCCTTCCGAGTTCGTCTCAGAGATTTCAATTATATTCGATGACTACGGTTGAATTCCAGTAAGAAAACTCTGTTTTCATAGCGATATTAAAGAAAAAAACCTTGGCAATATATTTTAATTATAGGAGTACGAAGATCGGGGTTTGATTAAGGCCCCATAATTGTGAGAGAGAGAGAGAGAGAGAGATCCGGGAGACGACTGTCTTCCGAGGTGAAGAGCCGTAATCTTTAAGTACGTAAGTCGGCACCGACCTACTTCGCTCGCACACTAGAGGCGAGTGGTGGGGGGGTGGCTGAGTGATACTCGAAGTCCATTGTGAGTGACTTATAAATAAAACAGAATTTGAAGGACCGTCTTGAAAGAGTAATCTTAAGGAGGCGTGAGGACTGATTTATTTTTTCACCTCCTTCTTTTCCTCCAAATGCTAATCAATCTACTGATGACTCTCCTCATAAAAGAAGACACTCAACTTGGCCCTATCTGATCACTCATTTTTTCCTCAACCTCATCCATTTATCTCAAGACTCTTCATTCTTTCTGAACCCTAACTTGCCCCGCTATCCTTAATCCTCAAGGAAGGTCCATCTTAAGCTCTTTCCTCGAAACTCTACTCTCCTCTCTTTCTAGTCCCATATCCCATTCTCCGATTCGACCCAACTTCAATCCGGAATTTCACCTCCCTTTCTCAACTCAATTGAAAGCATAATATCTCACAAATTGAAAGGTTGTAATACTAGAGCATATCCAGCGAAAATGCTTGTAAATATTTAGCATATAAATAATTAATTAAAAAATAAAATATATGTGGGTCTGTTGGAGGAAATGAAAGGAGGTAGAAATTAAACGGTATTGAAGAAAGGTTTGTATTGTAGATTGGGTTGTTAATTTGAATCTTACTAGGTGAAGTAATGCAAAATTTCCATAAATAATAAGGTATAAATAGGGTTAGGTTTCAAATAAAATTAACTCTCCATAAAACAACACCAATATAATTCATAGACATTTCCGATATTAAAATGAAATGAATGAACAAAATGGGTCTTAATGTAATATTAAACCTCATGGCATTATTTGCTGCTCACTTTATTTGTGCAAATATTAAATGATAAAAATGAAGATAAACAACGATTCATGTTTCAATAAACAACGTGGGTGACAATCTACATCTTTATCGCACATAAAGGGTAAGAAACATAATTTACGAAGATTTCTGTGAAAGGATCATTAAGTTTTCAAAGTATAGTGAAAAGTTATAATGACGGAAAAATGATCAGAACGCAATATTTCTCTATAGTTTGACTTCTCAGAAATTATTAAAAATCAGAAATTATTAAAAAAGTAATTAAGCGATATATCAGAAAAAATGTCTCGGTCTCTGAAAAACTGCTTTCTGAGTACTAATTAATATAAAATTCCGGCCGCGGTGGTGGTGAGGTCGCCTACCAAATGAGAGGCCGTGGGTTCAATTTCCACTAAGGCTCCACATAGGGCTTGGATGTTTGTAATTGTCTTTATTTTAAAATGTAGGGATTAGGTGGAAGATTGGACTATAAAGTCTCACTCTTCCAATGAAGTCATTAAAGAAATAAATACAAATAAAATTCTAGTAAAATCAATACAATTTAGCAGGATTACCTCTGTAGATTCAAACAATTACTCATCATTGAATGTTTAGGAACAATCTCAATTAATGATTTCACTATCGTAGTATTTGGAACGGGGTTTGAGTAGGTGGCAGATAAACTCGTCATCGGGATTAGCGTATTCTCCGGACGAAAGGCGCTTGGGGTCATAGAATTAGCGCTCCATCCGACGGACTAAACATATGAATAACATACTCTGACCCATGAACAAAACATAGGAATTAAATCCAATTACACCTGTAGGGATAAATTGATCCGGCGATGGCGGACAGAGCCGCTATTTTAGTATATAAATCGTACTCAATTGTTACTAGAATATAAGAGCAAGAAATTCAGTGTCCCTCCACGTTCACACTTTCCAGGAAATATCATTACAACTAGTATTTACAGATTGCTTCCAATCGCATTTGCGTGCTGCGTTCTAGCTAACCAAAGCTGGGAAATTTCACCCAGCGGGCCCGCTCCACTTCGATCTTCCTAATTGAGGAGATAATAAAGGCCAGCGGTCAGGGACCTCTATAAAGGATTTTGGGCCCTTTGACATCTTAGTTCATCGCTAAAGGAATGTAGCCATGGGTCAGATCCCATTCCACCACCCAGCAAGCTATTAGAGTTTGTTGTCTCAGGCGTAACTTTGTGGAATTTGCATAACATATTGAAATGTAATGAAATAATTGACTTTGTAATTCCACACACTTTATTTAAAAACACACGACCCAGGTTTTGACGTTGACCTGATGATGACGTTCAACGTCGAAACCTGGGTCGTGTGTTTTTAAATAAAGTGTGTGGAATTACAAAGTCAATTATTTCATTACATTTCAATAAGCTATTAGAGCTTGACCCAATTTAATGTGGCGCATGAGAGGCGAGTGTCGAGCCGCCCTTAAAATTTCACCGTTTAGGATAAAGTTAGTTTGAGAAGCATAGTTACCACTCGACCTTCCTTTTTCCGAGTTCCTAAAATATTCGTATCATAACCATCAAGTACGCAGTTTTTTAAGATGCTTGGAGTAACTTTATAACCGTTGATCAATCCCACATCGCCTCACATACATTCCCATATCAATATCTCAAGGAATTACGAGGCTGACTTGCAGGGTACTCTGTATCGTATGTCTCGTATCAAAACATCCTAAGTTTACATTGATTACAATATGTAATTACCATATTAAAAACGATAATCAAATATTTCTAGGCAATAAAAAGTCTATTTGTTATTGATTACATCTTTCATTAACTTTTTATTTATATATGTACCCTGCAAGCCACCGCTAGGGTGTGTGGCAGGGTGTGAATACACGCCAGACTAATTTTAACCCGAATATGACCCTACCGCGGTCGGATAATGTTATTATGATCCCGTTCGTGGAAAAAATGACATCTTAAATCTATCTGTTCTACACTTAATCTCTTTTTAGACTTGGATTTATTAGGCTTAATATTGTTCAGCAAACGTTCTATTCCATTTTATGAGATTTCAATTTTGGGTATCGGTTGACCGGCACGATTTGGTAAGCTATCGGAGGCATTCGGTGTGATACTGGTGAAGGCAATAGATGGGACATTGACATTTCCACCGATAATAAAGTCGCTACATATTGTGTTGGGATAAAACTCTTTTCATAATTCTGATCTACTTCTAGTATTGAATTGTATCTGTCGACTGGCGGTCTATAAAATGCGCATACATTTATTCTTTTGGATTGAGGACTTTTAATTGAGCACCAAATGCCTACACACCTGGAGGCCTCAGGCGTGTAGTGAACACCAAAACGGTTCATGGGGTTCCTACACGATTGGATCGCCGGTTGAAGGTCGACGAAGGACATCCCGATATCCCTGCAGAAAGCACCCAACCTCCGATTTATGGCTTCCACTCGGCTCCAAACCAGAGGTCCACGATCAATTCTCGGGGCAAGGCTGGAGATCGAGAGAGTCACGTCAACCCCATCGACACCACGCACCCGCTTCACTTCCGAGTTAATTTTCTTAAAGAATTTAGAATCTCTTCACATCCACGGTCCACGGCATCGTTGACGCCAACATGAGCCACGACCCGCAACCTGGAACACTTCTGTGCCCGCAGCCGCCGCTCCAACCGTCTTCGTCAACGCCGCTACTAAGAATGCACCATCTGATCTCTCATGATCTGCCCACCCCCTCAATGACACCAATACACAACTGAATTTACTGATGCCTATCAGTAGAATCCCCCCTTCCCACTCTGACGGTTCATTTAGGGTGGTGCTCTCACATGGGCGGAGGTAGGGGCTGCAGATATCGCTGGGCTGTCCTCCGATAGCACCTGTTACCTGTTGGAGACGGGGATGAGTTTTGCCTTCGCATCTCCCATCCCTAGCGATAACTTCCCCCCACTGTTGCGCGAGAGCACCTTCCATTCCTACGGTCTCCGGAGTGGCACCTCTCCCCCATCAAAGGATCGTACTCCGGGCGACCTCTCGATCCCTCGGCCGCATGTTGGCTTCGGACGAATCCGTTGGCGAGGCGAGTTTTCGCAATTCCACCCTGAGTCAAGACCTTCCGCGGAAGAGTAACCTTTCCGTCAACCTTAGACCGAAGCTCACTCACGATACCTTCCAACGCAGCGATATTGGCTCTTAAAACCACGCAATCACCGGCACAGGCGTGTATCGCGACAGACGACCCAATGGAAGCAATTATAATTGAAATGCAGTAATATGTAACTATGTCACCACAAAGTCGTAATATTTCCTTTTCCTCACTGAAAGTACTTGTAAGTGGCCAAAATTCAGCCAATTTCTACCAAAATTTCAAAATTTAAGGTCATCATTGAGAAACCAGTTCATTGCATTTAAAAATATGATTACTTTTCTCACCAAGTACTGGAACTGATATCTAGCGGATTCGCCTCCAAGTGTCTCCCTTCGCACATATCCGGCAACCAAACGATTCTATGCTATTCTTTTATCGATACTAATTTTCAGAAGGAAATGATCTAGACTCGCAAATGTATCCTTATTATGAATTAATCGATTGCCAACATCACGCAAGCAAAAAAAAAAAAAATTCATGTGATTTTCGTTCCCGCCTCTCTCGGCCGTATCTCATTGTTTCGTCTTGATTGTTGCATTCAGTGAAGATCGCCAGAAGGAAACAAACGAGGGTATATTTCTCTCGCTGTCAGTCGCTGCTTTTTATTTCCCGCGTAATCCGAGATATCAGTCGATATTCCGACTTCACATGGAACACCAATGACGTTATCGAGTGAATTTCGGATTTGAGAGAGCGCTTTGGAAACACGACCTGGATGTGACAATAAACAAAGAGAACAATAATCTGAAATCCCGAGTTTAATTTCGATGTTTTTTCATTAATTCCGAGCGTGAGCAACAACAAGAAAAAATGAAGAGCCAAATGCGTCCATAATATAGTATATGTGATCCAAAATAAGTTTAAGTGGGTCAGACTATGTAGTTAATATTCTCCTCTACTTCCATTCCCAATGCATTTCCATGAAAAGGGTAAAATTATAGATGAAATAAATAAATAAATAAATAAATAAATATATATATATATATATATATATGTATACATATATATATATATATATATATATATATATATCACGATTGTACGGAAAAACTCATACGAGCGGCACAATAATTGGCTGACACAACATAACACAAATAGAAAAGAATAGACACATATAAAAGAACACTTACACGGTAAGTGTAAGTGTTCTTTTATATGTGTCTATTCTTTTCTATTTGTGTTATGTTGTGTCAGCCAATTATATATATATATATATATATATATATATATATATATATATATATATAACACTTTTTGAAAGTCTCACGGACGTGAATAATAATGTATAACACTTAGCACTAGTGGACACAGACAAAAACACAGAAAGACACAAAAAAGAGACTCACTATTTTTCGAATTTTCGGTGGTCGTTGCCACCTTTATCAAGGAAGAGAGGGACAGAACTCAGAGGGACAGAGTTCTGTCCCTCACCTCCTTGATAAAGGTGGCAACGACCACCGAAAATTCGAAAAATAGTGAGTCTCTTTTTTGTGTGTTTCTGTGTTTTTGTCTGTGTCCACTAGTGCTAAGTGTTATACATTATATATATATATATATATATATATATATATATATATATATATATATATATATATAGTACAATACACAGTAACACACAATATAGAAACACAAAAAAAGAAGAACACTCACACGTTATTTCTTGATATTTCGACGGAAACAATCCGTCTTCCTCTGAAGATATAGAAGTAATGAGTAATAAGTCATTACTTCTATATCTTCAGAGGAAGACGGATTGTTTCCGTCGAAATATCAAGAAATAACGTGTGAGTGTTCTTCTTTTTTTGTGTTTCTATATTGTGTGTTACTGTGTATTGTACTATTCGGCACTTCTGTGTTACGTCTACGAAAGCATATATATATATATATATATAGATATATATATATACGGTGTATTATATTCTACACTTGGAAAATAATATAATATATAAAATTATACTCCTACAAACCAAAGTAGAGGGTACGTGTATGATAATATACTTGTAATACGTAATATACATACAATTCCAAGATAATACTCTAGTTCCTTCATAGCAGGGCCTTATAGAAGAGTGTTTACCACTTCAACTTCTTCGTCACGCTAAATTCAGATGCAAAATGACTTCATGCAAATTACATATTTTATTCTTACCATATTTCGATTATTTTAGCGGCACAAAATGTTTTAAATTCTTAGATTTCAAGTTATTTACAAAAATAAAATAAGTCAACTTCATTTTAGCAGACATGAAAGCTCATTAAAGGTAGGAACAATATTATTTCTACATTTAGCGGCTAATCTCCGGTAAAGAAAATGAATCGTGAAACTAAAAGTCAAATATAACACAAGCGGTATAAGGTCTAAAGTCCTTGACTCTAGCCGATCTATAAACAAACGTTTATCATTCGTGTATCATTTAGTGCTACTAATTACTGAGAATACCCATGTGCTAAGAGACATCAGGGATAGTTAAAAGAGGAGCGAAACATTCGATGAATTCGGAAAGGTCACAGAAATCAACCGGCGTTTCTTACGTGTCAAAAAATGTTTGAAAACCATCATAATTGCACATCCTGAGTGAGAAGTGATTTATAATGCTTCTTTAAATTTGGATTTTCTACATTTGTCCGGCAAATGGTGTTCAAGTTAACTTAGGTTACAATCCTAGTGGTGGATTTTCGTCATTGATATTCGGATGCCTACATGAGTTTTGCATGCAGAGTAGCTGAACAAATGCGTCTATTCCATCAGATCATACGTCAAAAATTCAGATCCTTTATCCTTCGTGTTTAAATCTAAAAACGGCGATTGATTCTTCCCCCAACATCCGGATAGTATCTATCTATCAAACCCAACCCAACGGCTTCCTAATTTGAAGATTTTCCGAGCTGTCGTTCAAACAAATGAGAGCATACGAAGTCAATTACATATTGAACCTCTATGATGTTGTAAGTGTATATTAACCAAATCTACATTGGTTGGATATATCGCTTCTACATGTACTCAATAACCCGCAAGCCACCACGAGGGCGTGTGTCGGGGGTTGCTGGGACACCACCCGTGATTAAGAAAGAAATAAATAGAACCGCATGCAAAAACCACACATTTATACTATCCACGAACAAAACCTGGTATACATTCATGCAAGAACGCTTAATCCCCACACACATGCAAACACTCTAACTACCAACTAGCATACACATGCGCCGACAAATATACCTAATATTTTTAAAATGTTTAATTTTTTCCGATTTGTAAATTCAGTGTTTTTAATAATTGTAGAATGACTTCGGTTTCTTACAATGGTGATTTCTGATTGTCCGGGATAAGAATGAGTATTTGTACCTATCTGTCCTGGAATCTATCTCCCTTAGTTTATCTTTGTGGTCTGATCTACCTAAGTAGTGTGGGGCCATTAGAATTCCTTCAGTGTCATAGTTAAACTCGTTTGTTCTGAACCTTTCTAAAAGTCTAAGCCTCGCTTGTTCTCTCCGCACTTCATCTACATCTACATCAATACCCTGCAAGCCACCAAAAAGGTGTGTGGTAGGGGAAACTTCAAGTGGTTCCCAGCCTAAATCCCCTAAGATACCTGTCACACTTGTGTTCTTATCATATCAATTTTTAACGAATCTGTCGGATTTTCTCTGGACTTTATTTAATTCATTTTGCCAAATTTTCTATAAATGTCATTAAAATGTGTGAGATTAATTTTAGAACGGATAGATCTAAGATATCATTTTTACGACGAACGATAAGAGATCAGAATACCTGTGAGTGACCGCGAAACGGGGAAAAGGTTTTCTTTTATTTTTTTTTTAATTCTAAGCAGCACCTCGCCCCTTTATGCATTCCAAGTATATTGCCTTGATCTCATCCGGCATTATTTATTGTCCTCCTTGCTATGAAAATCTCCTATCGTATGCGTAGAAGAGTATATCGAACGTGGACACTTAATAGCGCGTACTTATCGTTACCAAGATCTAAATTAGATGAATAATTTTACACTATGGATTGCAACTAAAAATTAAGAAAAAAATGTAACCTGTTGATGTAGGATGCCTGGTGTTTAATCACAACCCTTCCTACTCGCAAGCTCGCAAGGTATCAAGTGGATGAATGAATAGTGATGAAGGCAACTTTCCCTGAACTCGGGTCTTGAAACGCACTCGTGAGACATTGTGTGGTTTCCAGTGATTCAAGTCTCATTTTCATGTTTGTCCATCGACAAATAGACGCTGATCTACCCCCCCCTCACTTCCCCTCCTCCTACGCATATTTTCCTCTCTCCTCTCTTCCCCCCTCAACTGCGCCCATCCCGGTCTATGGAGGGAGGAAAAGAACTGTGCATACCGAGGCGGTGACATCACTTCCCTTAAACCTTCTTCCTCCCTCTCTCTCTCTCCCTCGCATTCTCGCCACCCCTTCCATCGCTTTACGCCCCTTTCTCCCTCTCTCCTCATAACCTCCCCCGTCTACTTCGTCCATTCTTTCAAGACGTTTCCTCCTTCGTCTCCCACACGGCGCCCACCAAGGAGGCCCTTACCCCCGTGACGGTCAATCCTCAACCCCTTTCTTCCCTCCATATTCCTCATACTGCCACGAAACAGCCTGGAAGGACGAAAGCGGATGAAACTCATGGCTGGATTAGTAATAAACGTCGCCGCGTCGGAATTTTCGATATTTTTGCCCCGTAAATAACCCGTGAAACGCTCAGGCGCATCGCACACCGTTAAAGCCTGGGAGGTCTACAGCTGTGTTCAAATATAAATGCCATCTTTTACATGCATTTATATATATATATATATATATATATATATATATATATATATATATACTTTTTTCTGTGAAAGCATTGTATTTTACGAACAGTCATCGCGATATCAATGTTCACGCCGGTCTAGAATTTGGCATGCATAAAAACAATGGAAAAGATTGTGTTAAACAATACATATAATACCAATAAATTATGTATTCAAGTAACGGCTACGCCTGACTTCGCTGGACCAATTTATTTTTACGGATTGTTACAGGATTAAATCCACATTGTAGGCATTTTTACGTGCGTGGGCAGTTTCATAATGGCGGCGACGTGTGTGGGTTCCTGATTTCACAGATGCTATGAACAAATGCGATTTGATTATGCCATGAATCAAAGCCACAAAAAAGTTGAATGCGAAAAAGGATGCACGTTTAAAGTTAAATCTTAAAGAAATTTGGTTATTGAATGGCGCGGTAGCCGTCCACTGAATATATGATGAATTTTTTTTTAAGATATCTTTTTAAGAAATAATTAGGCAGTATCCATAATATGCGTTTTTAAGTGATTTCATAGCTAGAGAAAGAATGCGATAGTGTATTGGCCACTCCTCATTGAAGTGAGTGAATTGAAATCTTATTACTCAGTGAAACCTCGCAACTCTCTGTGTCTGAAGAAATATACACAAAAAATCGATTTTCTAAATCTAAAATAATTTTTGAAAATGTTTCCAAAGCGGACCAAGTCTATGTTACGCTGTGTAGTTTTACACTATTATACAAATTATTAAAACCCTTACTCCGTCCTTCTTGGCGTGACGTGTCCCCAAATAAAACAAACAAATTATTTCAAGATATATATATATATATATATATATATATATATATATATATATATATATATATATATATAGATATATATATATATATATATATATATATATATATATATATATATATATATATAGATATATATATATATATATATATATATATATATATATAGATATATATATATATATATATATATATATATGTGTATGTATATATATGCCGTAAATAAGATAATTGCAATGATTGGCGCACAGAGCACACGGTTGCTTGTAAAAGAATCATTTATTTTACAATTCCAAGTACACGAGACACGGTGGAAAAAATTCTCGAAAATATTTAAAAAAATGAGTAACAGCATGATGCTGTTCAACCGGGCTAATAATCTCTATATTAGAAAGGGGTTACGAATACTACGAACATAGATCTGTTCCCTTTAACAGGTTTTAAACTTGAAGCAATAATTTCGCTTGTAGAACCATTGAAACATGGTATTATAAAGTTGTTACAGTTTACTTAGCTTGAGGTCACACGTAGTATAAATTCGTTGTTTGATTGCTGCTGTGTTTAAATTCCCGAGTCTTCCCGGATATCATTTTATCTACTAATTATCATTCGAAAATTTTATGGAGTAAATACTGCGTAAGTATTTTTAGATGAAATAACATTATTTTTACACTGGATGTAAAGTAAATTGCTATCAATGGAAGAACGGAAAGAATGAATTGGCCAGGAAAGAAAACAAGCGAATAAGTTCTAGACATAATGGGGGGAGGAAAGTCGGCCAATGGAGAAAATTGAGAATGTTGTTGGAAAACATTCGAAGAAGGCAGGACAAGTGGATACGAGAGATATTTTAAGGCAATGGGTTGCTGAATAGTGTAATAGAGGGGAGAACGATCCTTCGAGAACAAGATAGAGGGTGGAAAATAATAAGATTGTTGTTTGAAATTGAGAGAGGTAGAAAGCGAAAGGACAAAGTATTGCAGTAAAAAGTATGAGATGAAAGAAGTTTTTTCTGCAAAATATGACCGTGACCCTGGAAGCCACACGCACAAAGCCACACACACAAAGCTAACATGTGTGATACGGATTCAACAGTAGCCATACAAAATGGAAAACTTACCGTTATTCTCATCCCTCATCGTTCATGGAAAACTGATATCTTAAATACATCTGTTCTAAACTTAATATCTTTAATTTTCCTTACATGATCTCTCCTACCGTAGCACGATGAGGGTGATAATACATTTTCAACATCGTTGCTAAAAAGACATCCTTTCAATTCACGCAAGAGTTAAATCTGTAATTTAACCTTCGCTTCGCTAGTGATTCCCAACCTAGCTCCCCTAATAATTTTGATACTAGAGGAGCAATCCAGCATCTTGAATGATAATTCTTAATTTTATCAATTTAGTGAGGGCTTAGGGGCAAAGCAGTGCAGTACCAGGGACCTACCCTAGCGTAGTGAAAAATTACCAGCAATAATCCAAATATTTGTTACAAGTAAAATAATGACCTAGGGTTAGAACAAGCCTGGTGTCGTTTCACGACATAAAACCACATCCCATCCCGACGATTTTATCTCGGCTACCAGAGATTTTAGAAAGAGACGTGCGAACGGAGACAACGATGCCGTCTGCGAAATCCTCCAAGCCTCCACATTGGCCATCACCAGGGACATAGTGGAGTAGGTGTTAGCCGGTTGGGATGGACACAAGCCTGTGTCTCCTTGCGGTGGGAAGGGAGGGGCGATTACGTGGAATCGCCGGTCGTCGCTGTTTCCCAGAAACTACCCCGTTCACGTCTTGCGCCACGAAAACCTGTCTCCGCCTTACTCCTTCCCGAAAGGATGCACTGGTCCATCCCGACCTCATTGATCGGCTTTGAGATTGGATCGCAAAAAAAAGAACGTAACGCCGTCGGTTCCAAGTACGTGAACAAAATTCGTCTCCTTCCAAGGGGAAGGAAAACTTTGTGTAATCCAATCTTTGCTTATGTGACACACACGAGTACTCTACGAAAAACTTATTAAATATATGACTCGCATTTTGAACTTCATCAAATATGCGTTAAACCTGACGATAGGGCTTGAAACTCATGTAGTGCCTAATAATAGTTGTGTGCAAAAACCAAACTATTGTGTTTCAATTCATTATGGAAACTACTATGACTCTCTCATAAATTTCTTAAATCAAAGATCGGTCACTTTTAGTAGTAATGAATAAAATAGATTAAATCTATTGAATACGATGGAAGGATTTCTATTTAGTGATAAATTTGAGAATGCCCGTTATAAGACACGTCCTACCACAAGTTGGAGAGTTCCTGTGAATATAATTGAATGTAGAACAGATAGATTTAAGATGCCACTTTTCCCCCTAGTGATAGGGGATCAGAATAATACTATCCGACCATACGAGTGGAGGGGGTGAGAAAGTACAAGTAGTTTGTGTTAAAATCATTCTGGTGGGTAATCGCGGCCTGACACACACCCAAACGGTGGCTTTCAGGGTTCCATGCAGATAGATAAACATTCAGAACTGGAAGTAGTTATCAGAGGGAGGCGACTGACAATGACGGATTTTTATGTGAATGGGGCAAGAATGGATGGAATAGAGAATCCCGGTGTCGCGTTGTTCTAAGTCTACATCTCGTAACGGAGGACGATAATTGGATCATCCAATTACTAATGAGCAAAGGCTAGCACTCTTTCACTAGATTTAGACTTTATTTAACAGTCTGTTCCAATTCCCTGCATCACCATCAGGTCTACCTCACACACAAACGGTGGTTTCCAGGGTACCATGTCTGCATTTATGTAATAAAGTCTGGTAATAACATTTAAGTCTATCGGTGAATCAAAGAATTACTTAAGCTTATAAGGCGTTCATAAAAAAGAACCAACCACAATCGTCAAAGATCCTAAGGAAGCAGATCGTCGGAGTCGTTCGGAGCATGACACACTAAAAATGAAAGAGGTGAAACATAGGAAAAGTGAACCAGCGAAGAATAAAAGCCTTTGAAAAATAATACTGAAGAGGAGACTGCTGAAGATAAAGTGATGGGCTAAAGTGAAGAGCGAAGAAATATGAAGAAGAGCGGAAGAGGAAAGGACAGTGTGGAGAACTAAATGGCTTGGAGGTGAGGGCATTAGCCGATTTGAATGGTGAGCTCCAGCAAACCAATCTGAGGATTGAAATACGGATGATGTTGTCATTGGAGTCGTCGGGCCGAAGCGATAGCCGGCTAATTCATAGATCGGGGGTCGTGACGTGAATGAGCCTTGCGCACCAGCTGACTCCTCTTCGGCAAAACCTACACATGAGTCAAGGCATTAAGGGATTCGCGGTGTAATACGGATAACCGTATCTGCAAGTCAACCCGACGCAAATTTACCTTGGACGAATTGTTGGCCTCCGCACTTTACACGGTGTAGCGAAACTTACCACATGTACCCCTGATTTGATGTTCCGCGGAGGAATGACATAAATTAAGAAATCTCATGCCTTATTTGTTTGCGTGATGGAGTTGGTAGACGACAGATCTCATTGGCAACCGTCAGGTTGTTGTGGCTACACTTTATTACGTCATGATAATCAAATTGGTAGTAGAAATGCCGATGGGCAGGCGCTAGTTATTTCTCATACTGAAAAATTTGTTCATCAAATTTCAAAGAAATATTCCACCACAAGTATCAGGAATTTTCTCGTAAAATACTTTAAAATCTTAGGCATTTTAAAAATATTTTGGGATTTAATATAAAAACTAATTTTTACCCCACATTAATGTCAAGCGTTATTGATCGCTTGATTTGAACCTAATAATTTAAAATTTTCATCCTTGATTTATCTTCAATAAGATCCGTATTAATAAAATGAAGCATTGATTGCTTGCGTATGTCTCTCTAGGGTCCGAAGTGGTAACTATTCTCATTCAAAATTATCTTCCTATGTGAAAGGCTAGTGAAAGCTGTGAGTTAACTCATGGGAATTGAATTGCATTGAACTTATGCTTCAATGTAAAATGCCTTGTTTATTTTCCTGGGTAAATTTCAATTTTCCTATAGTGAGTGAAGTTGAAGTTTAAAATATAATCAATGCTATATCAACAGCAGAAAATAGCCGAGAATAAAATATAATCTCATAAATTATTTCATATAAAAAGGCGCAGGCATCTATTGATTCAAGACCCTCAATAAAATACGCCATGATTTCCACTAGTAAAGCTGACAATGCATGTGCTAGGGCATCACTAAACAAATGCCGATCTAATAAAACTTACGAGGGTTGTCTGAAAAGTATCCGACCTCGACATGAAGATGACAGCTCTCTTCAACAAAATCTATGGCACATGCACATATATATATATATATATATATATATATATATATATATATATATATATATATATATATTACATTTTTCCAGAACGTCTGTATTGCTCAATAATTTTTCCCTCGAACTAATATATATTTGACAAATACAAGATAGAGTATGAGCGAATGAAAAGCATTCTTTGCTGCAGGTTTCCATACAATATCTTAAAATTTTCTAAACGTGCTTTCATTTCCAGAAAGTAGTTTTTCAGGAAGCATATAAGGCTCTCACACTTCAACTTCAGATGCATTTCGGCAAATTAAGTCTTTCTGAAGATAAAGCAATTACTTCGTTGCGCAGTGAACAAAAATGCACAACCTAATAGATATTTTCAATTGACTTCAATTGGTGGTTGACCAAGGTTTACGCCAGTCTTATATTTGTCAAACGACAGAATATTAATTTGTTTGCGACTAAAAGAACTAGCTAGCTTCGTAAAAAAAGATCTAACCTAGACCTTGTGAAGAGTTGAAAATAAAAAAAAGTAGTAAAAACACACGAAAAAGAGCGGAAGAAAGTGGATCGCCACAGGTTATTGTAAGAGAAAGCATGCAAAACGGTGAGAGGATACAGTAGCAGGGGGTTATTTAGTCTCCTTACCGATATCACAATGGAAAGAAGAACTTGAATGCTGGAAGGAAATTAAAATTTCGACCGGATAGCGGAAGATAGTATACCTGTATATTACAATTGCTTAGCAGTGAAGCTATCCACTGATAATCTGGGATTGCGCATTTTCATTCTCTCAATATGTTGTTGGAAATCAAAGAAAATATTATGTCCCCATATTTATTAATGAGAGAACTTTTGGAATCAAGGTTTATAAGAACACTTTTGAATTTTGTTGACATCATATTACCATCATTGATTCAAATGAAATAGAAATATAGTAAACTACTGATACTAGGTACATTAATTTGTGGAAATTCATTCAGCGAGGGGTTTTAAAAGATCAGAGCGACTGTAAAATAATTTTAAGTTAATGAAGTGTGAATATGTTTCCGAAGCATTTGATGTAGATTCAAATCATGTAGTTTCATACATAGAGGCAATGTCTTCTAATCACTTGAATAATCCCCAACGCGTTCCATTAAATTGGAGTAATTGCTGTCGTATTATTTTTGTTTTAGCTCACTGTTTCATACACATATTCCCTGTCGAATTTGGCATCAGCCAACTTTTAGAAAAGGAGAGAGATGGCAATATTCAATGAACAATGAGTCGAGCGCGTTGATCCATGAATTTTGCCCATTTTGAATGCTCTCTGAGATGTAAAATGCCTAATCCTACGTTCCAAACGTGATTCTCGAAGAGTTTTCCATACTTTGCTTACCTCGTATCAATCTTTACATTGCTGTCACTGATCGTCACTGTTAAATGAATTTTTTCACTGGCGAACACATGGCTTTCTGGCGCATGAAAAAATTTCAAATAGCAAAATCCCCGCATTATATATATATATATATATATATATATATATATATATATATATATATTTGTATATGTATTTGTATATATATATATATATATATATATATATATATATATATATATACGTAGATACTCTATAGGCCGTTTTCTTAAATGAAATTTACGAGAGATGGGGGTATTATTGGAAATATCGGGTTGTTATGCAAATGTACAGGTATATCACAGATAGAAAATTCAACAGGAACATTTTACACTTATATGATATTATCATATAGCTTTTTTCAAATACTCGTATTTGAGGAAGGATATTGTCACCAGGAAGAGATATATTCCCTCCCAACAAAAATATTTAAATCAGAATAAGGGAACACTTATGGCATGCATTATATATCGGTTATATAAAGGTGTCAATTTATAATACAACCGAATTCTCGCAAAGAGCCTTTGTAGAAAGCTGTTTTGAGTGAAAATACCCATCGATCTACGCAGGTCTTCCAAAAAAAAATGTTTAGAGTGCGACTGGAACCGAGGACTAGAGGAATACCCCCAGAAGAGCCCAAGTGACGCCCGGGTTGCATATGGAAGGTACGCTCAACTACGGTGGGATCAAACCACACAGAATACTCCGGTTCAAAAGGAAAAGAATACTCCTTCTCGGGGAAACTCGCTTGGGTTGAGAAGAGAGGCGCATGGGGGATGTTTTCTTTTTATTTCGGAAGCGATAACATATCGAGAATCTGTATTTATTTCAAAGGCTTGGTAAAAATGCATCCTCCATCAAGGGAATTTCCTAAGGGCGTGAGTGCAAGATAAAAATCGTTACAGTTATTGTTCCTGCGCTTCTTGTGTTTCTTTTTTTCTTCCTCCTGCAGTGGGGTGTGCGGGAGTGGAATGATAACAATGGCTCGCTCGCGTACGACAGAAGGGAAGAGAGAGAGAGGGGGGGTCTGAAGGAATATCAGTCCCGGCGTGGAAGAGACGGCGATGGGAGGGGGAGGGGGGAAGCGGTTAGAGAGGTGAAGAAGAGGGTGGGGGGAGGTGCGCGAGAGAGAGAAGGTGCGACGCTTCTGTCCCGAGAATCCGGGCGCGCGATGCATTGCAAAATGGCCTTTTATCTTTATTCACGTACACGTTCATTCCCCCTTCCGCCCTCGCCCCCCCCCTTCCCATCCATCCAACCTCCACCCCCGCCCCCTTGAAGCCAAATCTCCCTGCGCACACCCACGGGTCGATTTTCGAGACTTACAGTGAAGCACTTTCTTTATTTTAATTCTCCTGCACTTTATTTTTCTCCTCACGAAAAACTTGAGCTCGCGAATCCTAACGACATTACTTTCGAACACCTTTTGTCGAGTTTTATCTCCTGCCGATAAAAGAAAAAGAAGTACAACTTGCGAACTGCCATGCACATATTGTCACCAAATTATGTGTCGTCTGTATATATATACATATATATATATATATATATATAAATATATATATATATATATATATATATATATATATATATATACATGTACATATATATATATATACATACATGTACACACATATATATATATATATATATACATGTACATATATATATATATATATATATATATATATATATATATATATATAATGCTTGTTCCCGTTGATCATATCAGTGCTATCCGATTGAAGCTCACTTAAGAGCAATCCACCGTGAGAGTATAATTGTTTGAGCAAAGATTTCGAGTGGTTGACTTTTGTTGCCACTTTGTTTTTTTTCTTGAGTACTTGAAGACGTTCATTATTTCCACAAGTCCTTGCTACCCTCCCCGTCGCCTCTTCTTATTTTTGTCTTCCTTAAAAAAAATTTAGTCGCAGCGATGGAATTTCCTGTGACATTCTCAGAGGAAAGAAAAAGTTGGGGAGAGGTAGTACTCACCAGGAAGAAGGGAGATTAGAAAACTGAGTTTCAAATTATCCTCGCAACACCATCTTTAACATGAAGAATCAGTAACGCAATGATAAATTTTTCCCTCGCAAAATAAGATGCCACAAATATTTCTAAAATTTCATCCAAGGAAATTAATTCAGCTGTTTCGCTTCAATTATAAGTATGCTCTTTGATCAGGGGAAATGTGGGAACCTTTTTATCGTCCTGATTAAAAAAATCATTGAGGAGCATATTTTGACATCTATACGTATGCGCTATGTCGCGACAAGTTGCGGGTTGGTGTGGCAGGGGGTGTTAGGACACCAATCATTCTACTTCTACTCCACTATTTCCTTACAGACATTGAATGCCACGATTCACAGTAAGGCCAAATGGAAAGATTGAGAACGCCGGATGCCATTCTTGCAAAATCCATGGTACGCAGTAAGAATCATTATTTATATATGTTCCACCGATCAAGGTAGGCTTTGGAAGGACGTAGCCTGTACAATTGTACAAGACTACAATGACTTGCCTCTCCTAACAAAAAACAAAACCTGACAATCGGACAGTACAATAAGCCCCTCTTCTGTATACCTTTTCAATGTTTAAGAAAATACCGCTTGTAAATAAATAATGTCGCTACTGTTTTGGATATATTTTACTCTTTCCAAGTCACCTTTCAATTTTTCAGCTCGCTATTTATATGAGATAAAGATAAACATTCATATTTTTCAATATCAGTTTGATATGTAATTGACTTGTCATTGCAAATTGTAAGAGAGTAATTTCAGCGTTGCAACATACATGAGAACGCTGACATGGTTAACAAGGTGAAACGGCTGCATTCTACAATGAATGAACATAAGAGTTCATCGCTTAAGATTTACTTGTGGGATAAACCACATAATTCAGACGGGAACAGGACTCTGCCGCAGACTAAAGGAACACCGGTGAGGAATGCAAGAAAAATAATTTAGACTCTGAAGTGTTGGAGTACTTACAGGGTTCGTCCGGAGAATAAGTCCTGGGCTGGGCGCGCCGCTCCAGGCGCGCCCAGCACCGCTCTGACGGGCTGCGATTGGAGGGGGGTATGTTGGCAAGCGACGCTGAAAAAGGCAGTCGGCTCTGAGCCGTGGTGTAGTGAGGAGCTCTGTTAACGCGAACCTCCACGCTCGACCCACGTCACGGAACGCGATGCCGAAGTTTTTGGAGCAGCGTTATTCCATCAAATTTGCGGTAAAGCTTGGGAAATCGTCCGTTCGTGGAGGGCAGAGAAGAGGTCGACGAGTCTTCGAGAGGTTCCCGATGATGCCTTCGCGGGAGCGTTCCAGGAATGGGAACGCCGCTGGAACAAGTGTATCGACTCACAAGGGTCCTATTTTGAGGAATATTAGCTTAAGATATGTAAAAGTGTAATAAATTTTTTTTCCTGAGCTCAGTACACTTATTTTCCGGACGAACCCTGTATGTCCATAGGGAGAACACGCAGGGCATGGAAAAATTGATAATTATATCCTGTTTGATACATCTCTAGATTATTGAAGAAGGCGATAGAAATATGTTGAAAAGCACCCGAATGCATCCATGGAATCGGAAGACTGTTTTTATAACTATATAAATAATTATATAAATTATTTTATACACTATACATTTATATCAACAGGGTGCGCTTAAAATGTAATGCAATAGAATTTTCCCGCGCCGCTTCTATTGGTTGGAGTTGGATGATCAAACCAGTTGAAGTAGGTGGGGGGAGGGACGCTAAGGTTCGCCGCGAAACCAGTCTCAGTGCTCTCTAAGCAGTGGAGGCAGCAGGAGGTCAGTTATTGTAAACCTTTGTACACCGACCGTGTCACGACAAGAATTGATTCGACGACAGAGTAACGTTACAAGATTACTAAGTTTTGTGCTAAACTGAAAAAATCTCTTGAGGTGACCAAGAAAATGATTCGTTAGACTTACGTGGACTCTGCTTCGTCCTATTCACAAGTTTCGAGGTGGTGGTTAAAGTCTTTAAGAAGGGCCCGAAATAGGTTCACGGCGAACAACACTCTGGGCGGCCGTCAATCAGCAAAACCGACAACAATGTAGCTCGTGTTCAACAATTGTTGGGCTCTGTCCGTCAATTGAGTATCAAGATGGTTGCCAAAGAACAGAACTTGTCGTCTACTGTTTTGTTTCTCATCGTTACTGAAGATTTAGCGATGAGAAAGAGTGTGCGCCAAGCTGGTGCCCAAGGTGTTTGCCACAACGCGCTAGAGTCCGCGAGTTCCTGACCAAATACCAGGTGCCAACGCTACTCCACCCCCCTATACTCCTGACATCGCCCCAATAGATTTCATTTTGTTCCCTCGGATTAAGGCAGCCCTGAAAGGAACCCGTTCCTCGTCCATAGGAGAGATCCCACCAGACGTGGTGAAGGTCTTGCGAGAGGCCCTTGAAGACGCCTTCCAGGGAGCGTACAGGTCATGTCAGAGTTACTGGAAAACAATTCTAGAGGCCCCAAGGACAGTACTTTGAAGAATTTAATGTGTTTATGCAAATCCGCAAACAGGAGGAAAGGAAGAAAGTTAATTTAATTGAATTGACCTCTTTGAAACAGCCTGAGGTTTTTACAAGGTTTTTTGTCAGGTTGCGGAATTCTCATTACCATTGACGTACAAACTCTACTTAACCGAAAAATTGTAAAGGTACGTTAGGAATGAACCCAAATGCATAATATTCTGGTACAAAATCTTTCCTCCCATCTTCTGCGCTTCTCGGATGTAAAAGCTCTTCCTGTATTTTTTTCCCATTTAGGCCTCGAGCCGTCTTCCTCGAAAGCAGCGCTGTTAAATATATAAACACACACACACACGCACATTATATATATATATATATATATATATATATATATATATATATATATATATATATATACATATGAAATCTCCCAGCATTCCCCTCAAACGCGATTCCAACTCGTTCAGTCACGCCCTCCGACATTTTGAATGTCTTTCACGCTTCGGCGTCGTGTTAAGTCGTGCTCCAAGGACATATATCACCGCGCCGCCTGCTCCTCTTTTCTAGGGCGACAGAAATTGCTGGGAGGTGGAGGGCAGGGAAGTGGTAAATGGTTTGATGGTGCCTCTTAGGCAACGGACTGACAGCAGGGGAGGTTTTGGAGCTGAGACAGAGAAATAGGGAATGGCGGGGGGCGGCGCGAAAAGCAAACATTCACCATGTCCCCCTTTGCCCCTCCAACATCCCCTTCCTACCCTCCAACTCCCTCTAAACCCTCAACAAACGCCCGTCTCACCCACCCCTCCCCTTTCTCCAGTCTCGACCTCCCTCCCGAACCGGAAGGACTAAGGCGCTAATAAAACAGAAGAAGCGCGAAATGGAGCCATCATTCCGACTCGAATGGGTGGAGGATTCTATTTCTGTTGCATCACGGGAAGGGGAGGACCAGGAAGACGCGCCGCCGATGCAGCGGCATTTGGAAGTGCCCTCACGAAATAGGTCCTCTGCGACGTAATATTCCCCGATTTGTTTCCTTCAGTCTAACTTCAGGCGTTCGCCTCCCCTTGTCTGTCCATAAACACTGGTCTCGTAGGCATAAATGTTAAAGATGAACGGGCCGAAAACCATAACAAAAAATACTTCCCGATAATATTCACTTTCCTGATTTCACTTAAAACTGATTTCGTATCGAGCTAAAAATCGTCCGTACACCCCCAAGTTTATTCTATAACTTTTCATCGCTCAAAAAGGAGTGTCATAAGCAATTTATATTGACCAAATATGATCCACAGTCGATATTCATAAAGCAAGCAGAGAAAGCGAATGATTGTGACTCTTAATATTAAGATGAAAGACCCGTGATTATATGGAAAATTATATAATTTTCAGATAAACTCAAGGTTGGAAGCATTAATTTAAAAATAATGAAAACATTTATACACCGTTTATTAATGCTCGAAGAAAATGCCCGTGTTCTAAAAATAGCATTAACTAACACGGCAGATGACGCGAAAGGTCAATGTCATTTAAATTTTAAAGCAGAAAAAGAATTATTTCCTTGAAAAGAAAGTCTTACATTTGAAATTTCCGTTTTCTTTCTGCTGATATCAGATCAATCCGAGATCTACCAAAATCTTCGTAAAAGTCTCTCGGCTTAGGGCTCATTTACATTGCACGCGAACCGGAAATCCGATCACTACCAGATTACTTGTGTTCGTGTTTAATTATAATATATTAAATGTTTAAGACTAGTAAAGAGAAAATTAGAAATTGAGCTATTTTCATTTATCTTGGTGGTATAGTGCCGACTGAATTAATTCCTTCACACGAGAAAAAGAAGAAATTATTTAGCATTCCATTGGAGAACTAGAGGAAATCATCGAAAAAAATGGTGAGGTTACATCCTTTTTTGAAGATTGCGGACATCATCGCGGCCCAAACAAAGGCTTTAAGAAACGCTTAGGATCAATAACCGACGCTGGAACGGGATCGTAAACACACCCCTCCGTTTAAACGACAGTACTGAGAATAGAATGCCGCATGCCCGCTCAGCTGAGGCGCGAGATGGCATGTGTGGTTTGAAAGAGGAACCAAGGAGGAAGGGGAAGTGACCTCTGAAATGCAAGTTTGTTTTCAAAGCAACATTTTTATATGAATGACCTTTCCCTCCTTCAAATAAAAGGGTTCGTGAGCACATGCGGGCACATCTACATTTTTAGAATAAGGTTTTTCATGCTTGCAAATGTTCATCATTTTCAATATGAAATAAAACACTTCCTTTCACTCACAGAATTATTCTCATGTCCATCCCTCACCATTAGCTAACTTTCCTCGGAGATATTTATTTTCCTCCTGCTCACCTGCAATCAAAAGAAAAAGTTTAATCAGGTCATTTCAAAGCAGCAAACCATGAATAAGGATGCAACAATTTCAGAGTGTAAAAATCATTCGCCTTGACTGGGATTCGAACCCAGATCCCTCAATAACCGGTCAAGTGCTTTAGCCACTTAAGCTACCGAGGCGTCCTCTTAAACTCTGAAATTTTGGGGCTTTTAAAGGAACAAGATGTTGTGACGAAATACCGTACATATAGTACAATGTCACAGGCATTCGTAGTCGTGCGCAAGGCGCCGCAGTCCACGAGGTTAAAAGCCAACTTTAAACACTTATGGTGTTTTCACTTTGACAAATTCCAAAGAAACTGCGGGAGATGCCGCAACAGTAACTTTTAACGGAGTCATCCGCTAATGTGCATTTCAATGCAACAATTTCAGAGTGTAAAAATCATTCGCCTTGACTGGGATTCGAACCCAGATCCCTCAGTATCCGGTCGAGTGCTTTAGCCACTTAAGCTACCGAGACGTCCTCTTAAACTCTGAAATTTTGGGGCTTTTAAAGGAACAAGATGTTGTGACGAAATACCGTACATATAGTACAATGTCACAGGCATTCGTAGTCGTGCGCAAGGCGCCGCAGTCCACGAGGTTAAAAGCCAACTTTAAACACTTATGGTGTTTTCACTTTGACAAATTCCAAAGAAACTGCGGGAGATGCCGCAACAGTAACTTTTAACGGAGTCATCCGCTAATGTGCATTTCAATGCAACAATTTCAGAGTGTAAAAATCATTCGCCTTGACTGGGATTCGAACCCAGATCCCTCAATATCCGGTCGAGTGCTTTAGCCACTTAAGCTACCGAGACGTCCTCTTAAACTCTGAAATTTTGGGGCTTTTAAAGGAACAAGATGTTGTGACGAAATACCGTACATATAGTACAATGTCACAGGCATTCGTAGTCGTGCGCAAGGCGCCGCAGTCCACGAGGTTAAAAGCCAACTTTAAACACTTATGGTGTTTTCACTTTGACAAATTCCAAAGAAACTGCGGGAGATGCCGCAACAGTAACTTTTAACGGAGTCATCCGCTAATGTGCATTTCAATGCAACAATTTCAGAGTGTAAAAATCATTCGCCTTGACTGGGATTCGAACCCAGATCCCTCAGTATCCGGTCGAGTGCTTTAGCCACTTAAGCTACCGAGACGTCCTCTTAAACTCTGAAATTTTGGGGCTTTTAAAGGAACAAGATGTTGTGACGAAATACCGTACATATAGTACAATGTCACAGGCATTCGTAGTCGTGCGCAAGGCGCCGCAGTCCACGAGGTTAAAAGCCAACTTTAAACACTTATGGTGTTTTCACTTTGACAAATTCCAAAGAAACTGCGGGAGATGCCGCAACAGTAACTTTTAACGGAGTCATCCGCTAATGTGCATTTCAATGCAACAATTTCAGAGTGTAAAAATCATTCGCCTTGACTGGGATTCGAACCCAGATCCCTCAATATCCGGTCGAGTGCTTTAGCCACTTAAGCTACCGAGACGTCCTCTTAAACTCTGAAATTTTGGGGCTTTTAAAGGAACAAGATGTTGTGACGAAATACCGTACATATAGTACAATGTCACAGGCATTCGTAGTCGTGCGCAAGGCGCCGCAGTCCACGAGGTTAAAAGCCAACTTTAAACACTTATGGTGTTTTCACTTTGACAAATTCCAAAGAAACTGCGGGAGATGCCGCAACAGTAACTTTTAACGGAGTCATCCGCTAATGTGCATTTCAATGCAACAATTTCAGAGTGTAAAAATCATTCGCCTTGACTGGGATTCGAACCCAGATCCCTCAGTATCCGGTCGAGTGCTTTAGCCACTTAAGCTACCGAGACGTCCTCTTAAACTCTGAAATTTTGGGGCTTTTAAAGGAACAAGATGTTGTGACGAAATACCGTACATATAGTACAATGTCACAGGCATTCGTAGTCGTGCGCAAGGCGCCGCAGTCCACGAGGTTAAAAGCCAACTTTAAACACTTATGGTGTTTTCACTTTGACAAATTCCAAAGAAACTGCGGGAGATGCCGCAACAGTAACTTTTAACGGAGTCATCCGCTAATGTGCATTTCAATGCAACAATTTCAGAGTGTAAAAATCATTCGCCTTGACTGGGATTCGAACCCAGATCCCTCAATATCCGGTCGAGTGCTTTAGCCACTTAAGCTACCGAGACGTCCTCTTAAACTCTGAAATTTTGGGGCTTTTAAAGGAACAAGATGTTGTGACGAAATACCGTACATATAGTACAATGTCACAGGCATTCGTAGTCGTGCGCAAGGCGCCGCAGTCCACGAGGTTAAAAGCCAACTTTAAACACTTATGGTGTTTTCACTTTGACAAATTCCAAAGAAACTGCGGGAGATGCCGCAACAGTAACTTTTAACGGAGTCATCCGCTAATGTGCATTTCAATGCAACAATTTCAGAGTGTAAAAATCATTCGCCTTGACTGGGATTCGAACCCAGATCCCTCAATATCCGGTCGAGTGCTTTAGCCACTTAAGCTACCGAGACGTCCTCTTAAACTCTGAAATTTTGGGGCTTTTAAAGGAACAAGATGTTGTGGCGAAATACCGTACATATAGTACAATGTCACAGGCATTCGTAGTCGTGCGCAAGGCGCCGCAGTCCACGAGGTTAAAAGCCAACTTTAAACACTTATGGTGTTTTCACTTTGACAAATTCCAAAGAAACTGCGGGAGATGCCGCAACAGTAACTTTTAACGGAGTCATCCGCTAATGTGCATTTCAATGCAACAATTTCAGAGCGTAAAAATCATTCGCCTTGACTGGGATTCGATCCCGGGTTGCATTGAAATGCACATTAGCGGATGACTCCGTTAAAAGTTACTGTTGCGGCATCTCCCGCAGTTTCTTTGGAATGAATAAGGATAACTATAACATAATATGCAAACATTAATCACAGAACATTAATTCCAAAACAAGGGTGGATATCGATCGCAACAAGATCGCGTCTGTGTAAGTATTTATAATATCAGGTAACATCTAGCCTAAAAGATTTCATTGAGCTTGGATTACTTCGACGTTGGAAAAACAGCTGGGTACGAGTTTTCTACCCGAGGCTGACAGAGTTATTCATGGGTTTTCCATTCCCGAACCGGATTGCGAGTAGAAAACACTTTACGTTCAATACGACATCCATAATATGGGAATTTAAAGTTTCCTTTTTGGCAGCCAGCCTTCCTTAGGGATTGCACCTATCCAGACGCCAGATGTATCTCCACTTTTCCTTCAATGATTAATTAGTGAAGCTCAAAAATAGACTACACCCGAGAGGAACCGTGAGAAGTTCGTTCCACCAGATGAGCTTCATTAGCTTTGCACGTCGATAAACTACAGAGAATGGATTCTTGAGCACTACAACGATTTACTAGTGCACAAATTCAGTCAATCACAAGAAGATTTAGAGTAGAATTATGTAATGTGGAATAGTCGACTAAACTTTAAACCTATCGCAAGTTAAAATAGATTGGGAAGGTTAAAAGTCGTGCGGTACTTGACTGGATATTTGACTTTCTCACTGAAATATTGCTACCCCCTTTTTGTCCAAAACTAATATTAAAACAATAAACTCTGGTTCAAAACCCATCAAAGGATGACGACCTGCAGTTAAGAAGATCAAACATGATCGCGAACGTCCTTCCTTTGGTTTTCCATGTTTTTCACATAAGTTTTGATCCAGAGTTTATGAACATAGGGTTTGTTCCAAAAATAAGTGGTATAAATAGAGAGGGAAATGAATTGCAGATGAAAGTACGAATTACTGAATTTCTTCAAATAAGCACTCCCTCACTGCCCCACACCCTAGTGGTGGCTTATAGGAAACTAAAATATCAAAGTACGTAAGTTCCTCTGGTTCATAGACACATCGATGCTAGTACCTCAGCCGGTGGTGGTACGCATCCTGGAAGGCTATAAGGAAAGGAAACCTCGTTCAGGCACACACACTTTCACGGCAGTGAAGCAGTGTTGAAAGCAGTGTTTCCGAACCTAAGGGTTCAGGTTCAAATCCTGACGATGGTAAAACTTTTCAGAGATAACAAATCCCAACTTGAGTCATATATGAAGAGCACTTAAAATTGAGGGCGCCAGCCGTTGGTTGGGACTTAAAATGCAAGAGCCTTTGACGCTTTTTTTATAGTAAACCAATGGTGACAACGGGTTTCGCTCCACTCTTTCTCTGAAATTAGTTTATCATCCTACATATACACTAAATACAAACCTATTCCTAATGAGCCAAACCTTAGCTGTTGGTCCCTCTCTTAATAGCTACGTATCAACTCGAGTAGAATGTAGCTTATTACGTTTTTGTTAAAATTCTTAACAAAATAACGACTGAAAATAAAAGTACAATCTGGAGCAGCTTCCAACTTAACGAGATATTTTTAGTGCCTCAATACAAGTTATAATTTTAATTGAGGAATGGTTAAAAAGAAAGTCCATTAATCACAAAGTCATAAAATCCTCTGGGGATAATCGCGTCTCTACATAAACATTATTAGCCTACTTTTTTTAGCGACCAAAAGCCGTTTCTATTATTATTAGGGTTCCCATTGGCAGAGTAAAATCTTTGAGAATCCTGTTTTATTGTTTTCCATCATAGGAACCCTTTTTACCGTTAAAATCTACCGCAGAACTCGATTCCACTGCGGCACGTTTTGCGAAGGCTCCGGAAAGGCCAAAAAATACTTTCCTAACTCATTGAACGTGATAAAACTATTTATTTCACTAACGTCTTCAGCCCATGATACTTTGTAAAACTCTTCGTGAGGTACAAAACGCCAATTTTCTTCGTAACGTCCGTGCTTGCTTACTTATGGCCCTTTCAATAGCCCATTACTTTCTAATATTTCCCGAATGACCTTTCAATCTTCTGTGATTTCCCTTCATCCTACCTAACTACCCTAACCTTTCTTCGATTCTATCAAAAGCATAATTTCCTTTTTCGGATTATTTTTTCCCCTTTCTCTTAACGTCGTCCAAAAAAACCGCCAATCGAAATTCATTATTCCATATCAAAAAATGTTTAAATTTATCACCAATGTAAGATTTTAATGCAATCCGTTTATGAAATTTAACGTTAATATTATATTATCTCCGCCGAGATCACCTTCCATAAGTACTCAGCGTCACGTAAATAATGAAATTCTCCCTCCCTTACTAACTTCCACATTTACATTTGGGAATTCTACCTCAACAACATTATCATTTTGCCTGTTCCTACCACAGTGCATAATTCATATCAACCTCTATTTCAACATTCTGTCTTTCTATTCCTCTAGAATACTATTACATTTATTTTACTAGTGGCAGTGTAAACAAATTTAAGATTTCAACTATGGCGCACTAAAAAAAACTAAGATTGTTGGGGGGGGGGTGGGGAGAGTTGAAAAAATGAATGAATGAAGGCGGCTACGTGATGAGGCGGAGCTAGACGGGTTTAGAGGGATGTCAGAGCCGAGGAGGAAGGTCGGAGAGAGAGGGGATGAGGCGGGCACGGTTCGTGAGCGCGCGCGTGTGTGTGTGTAGAGCATTGGCTTTGGATGTGGGCTGAGGGGAGGAGAGGTTTGTGGTTGGGGCGGAGAGACAGACTGGTCAAAAAGAATGAAGGCTCTATGAAGACCGAGGGATGGAGGGGAGAGAAAAAGGAGGAGAAAGGGAAGGGAACAGAGAAAAGGGTAGACCGTAGGGAAGGGAGATACGAGATTTCCGTTGAAGGCCGTTAAAAGAGCAGAGACCCGTAATTTCGCCTCCATTGACGAATCCATAAAATTAAATTGGCAGGGAACGCGCGGCCTCCTTCATCCTGCAGAAAGAAAACCACCCCTTCTCTTTATGATTTCTCCCCACCCTTCTTCCCACCCCTCATGTGCCTCTCCGCCGGATAACCACCCTCCCTCTCTTTCCCCAACTAGAAATCCGCCTCCGTCACCACCCCCGCACACGCCGTTAAAAACCGCCCTCCTCAACCTTCCTACTTCCCCATTCCCTGGCACTTTCCAGCCTGCCCTCGACCCCGCTCCAGCCCTTCGCCCCTCTCCAAACCCCCACACACCTTTCCTCCCCTTAGGGATTCCCCTCCCAAGCATGCAGGGCGCATCACGCATCGGATTTTATCTCCGGGGCATATCTGACGACTGCATCGGCCAATACACAAAACCCCAGAAAATGGAAAGGGAATGACGTAACGCGAAGGTTCTTCTCGATATATTCATGCCTATTTTTTTTCTTTCCTCCACCCACATACCTTCTTCTTCTTCACCCCCACCTCCTTCGCCCCCCTCCGCCCCCCGAACCGCCTCCAGCGACCGATCACCCCTCGAACTTTCTCGACACCTATTCCCGGATTCTCCTTCTGGCGTCGCCGCGAGAGAGAAGTGTTTTCTTACTTCACGTTCTCCGCACCGAAAGAATTATGGGCAGGGTGACAGGGAGCTGACGCATCGGCGTCGATTGACGGGAACAATCAGGAAAGGGGGATGGAACGTCGAACGAAGTCATCTCCATTTTGTGGGATCCGTATTAATGAATAAAGTATTGCCTGAAAATTGACGTGAAAATTATGTCTGTCAAAACATTTCACGCTCGTCTTAGCTATACTCACAGCTATTGGAGGATCAGACGATGAATCGATAATAATTATTAGAATTTTATTCGATAATTATTTTTACATATGATATTCAAATGAAAAATTAGAGAGAAGAAGGGTTATTTCGGCGAGTTTTTGAGAATGCATCTAGCATTCCTAGCGATTATTTGGGACCTTTCGCAGAAGAATCTAATTGGGGGGTGAACAGGACACTGAGAAAATCTGCCCGTTTCGCGCAGACGACTGTCATAATGGACAAGGAGAAAGCGTCTCAATATTTTTAGACACATCGTGCAGATCAGAGGTGAGGCTAAAAATTTTATTGAAGTATAAATCGCGCTAGTTTAACACTGATACGAATTTAATAACCCTAGTCCTGTACGTATGGCCTCCTTTTTGGTATTTCAAACATAATGTGCTGACAAATTGATCATATTAAGCTTTAAAACTTTTTTCTACGTCCTAAAATGAATGCCATTTCGTTCTAAAAGGTAATTTTTTCATCTTCCCAAACCTTTAAAATACCCCAGCATAGGATCACCCTAGAATTAAGGTCCGCTTTTCGTCCAATTTCCAGCCACAATCATCGCTCATGTTTTTGTTACTCGTTAAGTGTCATGTGCAAGTTTACGTAACAAGATATTGAATTTGTTATTTCTATGGGAACACTAAAGAACTGTGCATTTTCCACGGAACTGTTGATGATGAAATACGACGATCATCCTGGTAAATTAACTCACTATACTTAAAAGGCTGACTTATCGTTTACGCCATGCTGGTCATTATGGTTTCAGGCTAATTAATCATTAGCGAAAGCACACTTGACCGAATTACCGGCATTCATATTCATCAAATAGTGCCATCAATATTAAATTAAAGTCAACTTAATTATAGCAGAAGCTGAAATATCGCTCCAAGGGAAGATTTAGTTTCTAATTACATACCTAAATCAACTTTTAGGTATGATCAAATTTAGGTAATAATCAAATAAATCTAATTAATTTTAACTTGACTCAGGACCCAAACTGTTCCTTTACTTCGTAGATAGCATCTTTGTAAGGTAGGTTGTCTTTCCTATTCTACTTGTTTAAGTAATTGACAGAGCCCTATTATATTCACAAACGTAGTCAGGTGAGTAATCACCCCCTGCCACACATCCCTATGGCGGCTTGCAAGGTACTACATAAATAAATAAATAAAATAATTAAAAAATCGGGGTAATATTCAACAATTCAGATATAGTGTGGATGATCAAGATTTAATTAGCCGGTCAGAATAAATTAAAATCGTTGCTGAGTGGATCGGAAGGCCAGCGTGAAAAGTATGGGATGAATTAAATACAAGCAAAAGAAAAGTTCGGAGCCCTTTGAGAGAGGGGAAAGCTTATATCTTAAGTATTTCATCGAGTCCACACATTAAACTTAGGTGTTCCCAAGGCCGTAGGCGTTCGAAAGGACATTACTCTTTTTCCAAAATTCATCACTAAAAACTTTTTAAGTTTAACTTAACTTTAACTTATCGCCAAGTATCGCGCCAGCGTTGTATAGTATTTAGGTCATTTGCTTAAGCTGCTTTCTCCTGAGGATTACGGATATCTCTGTAAAGCGCTGCATCGCCGGCAAATAAACATATTTTCCTCGTGACTACGCAATGTATGCCGTTTGTGTAAATAAGGAATAAAAGAGGTCCGATAACAATTGCCCGGTGAATACCTGGAAGGGTTTCTACTGCATTAGACGTGACCTCATATAAGACTGCTCTGTGTACCCGACCGTTCAAAAAGTCTTTGATCCAGCCCAGGATAATTTTCTGTCTGCCATATGCGTCTAGGTCTGCGATTAGTTTACTATGAAGTACTTTGCCAAAAGTATTTTTATAATCCATAGCAACCGTATCCACTGGAGAATTGCTCTATCTCGAACTAAGGGTATCATAGAAAATAAGCGCAAATTTTGCATGATCTACCCTTTTGGAAACCGTGCTGATTTTTGCTCAATAACTCCTGACAATCGTGGTGTCTCACGATTGAACAAATTACTATATGTTCCATAACCTTGCATGAAAAGAATGCGATGGAAATGGGTCTGCAATTGCTTGGATCCTCCTTGTCCCCTTTTTTGACTTGGCCGTTTTCCAATCACTGGGAACATCGTGATCTACTATCGAGGATGGAGTGCGGACTAGAATAAGGATGTTAAGAAAAGGCTCGTTAGAACTATGATATGGAGCGTGGTTACGTACGGCAAGGAAACATGGTCATTGAAGCAGGATCATAGGCGTTTGTATGGAGGGTTTTGATATTTGAGTTTGGAGAAGGACTGAAAAGGTGAGGTGGACAGAAAGTACAGGATTGGACTGAATCAACTCTCTAGTTTCAAAAAGTCACTATCATAATCAAAATCATCGCAGATTAATTAGCGGAGTAGGTGTAGTGGCGTTAGCGAAGGGAAATAACCCCATTTTAGAAGTTACCATGCAGTAGTTTGGTGACCATCGAGGCTTTGTCATAGAAACGTTCTTGAAGAACAATGATAGTATGGTGACGATGCAGAGGGCACTGTGGTCTAGTGATGAGGTGCATTTTAATCTCTCCGGCTCAGTAAATAAGAAAAATTTTCGTTACTGGGCGACCGAGAACTCTCGTGAACTTCACCCAAGACCTCTTCATAGACTCAAAGTGACAGTTTGGTGCGCTGTGTCCACCATAGGCATTATTGGGCTTCACTTTTTTGAATCTCGAGGTTCAACTGTTACTGTGAACTCTGTGCGCTATTGTGTGATGCTGGAGAACTTTTGATTCCCAAAAATGGAAGCGTATGGTGATGAATATGACCCAGAAGCCTTTTGGTTTCAACAGGATGGTGCCACTGCTCATACCGCCCATCTTTCATCCCAAATCCTGCAAGAACAATTTCCCGGCCACCTAATCTCCTTACGAGGGGATGTTTGTTCCATGGCCCCCTCGCTCCCCGGATTTGAGCCCATGTGATTTCTTTTCTTTTATGGGGATATCTCAAAGCTGAGATTTACAAAGTTTGACCAAGGACCTTGGAAGCTCTTAAGGAGGCAATTACGGATTTCATCGCTAGTATAACGTAAAATATGCCGAAAAGAGTCATCGAAAACTATTTTGAATGACTCAAAATATTCATCCCTCATCAAGGTCGTCACCTGGATGAAATAATCTTCAAAACCTAATGAAAATAAATGGCATTAGATTTTGTTTTGAGAAAAAAATCTTTTTTTAATTATCATGGTTGATTTTTTTTACAAATCACCCGTAAAATCAGGGATTCCATTCTGCTTATTCCTGGAATACAAACAAGGAAGTGCTCGATTTGGTGAGGGAGGAGAGGAAATCGTTGGGAGAAACCCAAAGCAGGCAGGAAAGATGGATCCAGAGCAATTTGATAAGCAGTGGTACATTGAAGACTGTGATAGAGGGGAGAATTTTAGTCAAATGAGGAAGGGGCAGAATTTGGGTAGGGATATTGGACGGAATGAAGGGAGGAAGGAAGTATGCAACATTGAAGAGGGGCCTAATGTACGAAATTTGGATGTCGGGCTGTGGTTTCTTAAGAAAGACAAGGGAATTGTCGCTGTACCGTTTGGTGCGCCCATTCAAAACTTAACCGATAGAGAACCGATAATAATAATAATAACTATTATTTCTTAAATTTATTAGTGTTTGAATCAAAATTTTGGCAAGAGAGACAAATGTTTCATATAATCTCCGAGGATTTCCCTACATAGAAAGCACGCAAATGGCATACTTCTACACGGATTGATACATTTCTTAGGAATATATTTTTATATCCCTTGTTTTTTCTAGAGTCCAACTGATATTGATTACAAAATTCATTTATATTTTTTTGTTTAATTATAGAGGAAGTGGGAATACATAGAGATTTTAGCTGAAACTAAGCCAATTTATATGTAAAGAGTTTTCTAACTTTTGTTAGGAGTAGAAAAAGACTAGACATTGCCTCCATTCAAAATTACGATTCTCTTTCTGAATAAAGATCCTTAAAACTCATTCTACGCATTCATCCACGCTATTACCTAAAGTTTTTCACGTCCTCCTTATCGAGGTCTTGGAATTGCTATGGCTATCCATTTTCAAGTAATTGCCTAATACGAAATTCCGCATGATTTGAACAAGAGACACAATTTCGCTTCAGCAATGCATAGAACAATGCCCGTTCAGAAACTACAGCCTCGGCATGCAAAGATAAGGCGATCATGTTTTTCCGGCGGCGTATACCAACGTGTACAAAATTTCAAGCTCCTCTCGCCTACCATCTTATCTCAATCGCATATCTTCACCTCTTCCTTTCATTCCTTTGTCGAGGATACGAGAGAGGATAATGTCTGGTCTACCCTGATAACGGATCCGGCTTGATTTTGCCATACTTTACGGTACGACGTACTTAATAGACTGCGGAGGTAAAGATGGAGCCCTGATGACTCGAGGGTCATCCGTGACTTTATCCTGCCATCCAGTGGTCCAGCTTAAATTAATCTAAATCAGGCTGAGATTAAAAAAAACAAGCACATATGTTTGTCGAAATTACACTTTTTTAAGCATCGCATTAAATACTAAAAATCGTGTTCCTTTACAGATGGAAAATATCGTTTCGGAACCAAGCAAACATTGGAATTCTTGCTTCATCTTGAATCATAGATTTAGAAAAGATGAGATACCGCGTCCAACACTCACGTCAGAGGGATATAGATACGGTTTCACCCACATGTCACGTGATATTGGTAAGTACATTATTACATATGTAAGTAATGGATTTTAAAAAATCACTTACGCACTAAAGGGATTTCCACCTATGTTACGATTTGGATAATCACACAAGTGAGTCGTTTCAAGAAGCATTATTAATTTATTAAAACTAATAGATATTTATATAAAATGGAGAAAGTGGAGTTGACATTATCAATAAAAATATTGTAATAAATAAATGTTGTTTGAGATTAGATATTATCTTCTTATTTCGCGTTTTGTAAATCGATCGCTTTGGCGCTAGTATCGGGATTATTTGAAATATCTTAAACGTTTTCCATCCTTCCGTTGACTTAAACGTTTAATAGCTACTAATTAAATCAAGGTTTTCTACTATCTCACGAGTCAAAAATTGAATCAAAAATACTTACTGGAGTTATCTACGCTTGGATTGCCCGATACGATGTCACGTGACATTGGTACTCTTTGGCGATGATGGCGGTATAACCTATGGTTCCTCAGGATGATTCAATTAGTGCCCTCATCTTTCTGCGAAGGTCCAATTCTATTTCGTCGTTTTCTATTTTCGTTCACTCCGCTAATTGACAACTTCTTCGTTTTGTGCTCCAGCTAACTGTATATTTTCATAACTCTATCATAACTTCTGTGGCACCACATTCGTCTTCTTAGCTCTGTTGATTCTACTCCCAAAGCTTCACTTTCGAATTAAAGTAATCTTTATTCAAAATTGTTAACAAATTGATTATTTTAGCGCTATCAGCCGTTAATTTTGCACAGAATCAATGAGAGAATCAATTTAGACCCGCAACTTTGATCAGAACATTCGGCAGTTCTATCGTTTCAATTCGTGAAATACTTTATACGTACGTACGTGCCAAAAATAAATAGAATAGAACCGGGAAAAATACTATTGTAAATGAAAGCACTAATTACTAAAATTCTTAAAAGCAGCAGCCTATCGCTTTGACACACCGATGCCAGCGCCTCTGCCAGTCGCGGTAAGCTTTCTGGAACGCGTCAACGGGAAACTCGCGTTAAAGCACCTTGTCACGGCTTTTTGATGCTATGCACCGTTCCAAAATGGTGGTCTTTCAGAGTCTTCTTCATTCTTGAGAACAAATGTCGTCAGTAACTACGTTATCAAAAGCATTAGGGTTAATTTCGCAGCGGTCCAAGAGATTACGTGATAAGTATTGTCACATGAGCAGTCTTCTGATCCCATGCCAGCACCTTGGGGACCATCTCGGCACACACCTTTCTCATGGCTAAATCTTATGTAGGAATAGAATGCGCTGTGGGTTTTGGAATAACGCATCCTTCTCCTGACATTCTGGCACACAGGTTTCGACTGAAATTGAGCACGTCTCCCACATTTTGTGCATTTTCGTCGCACTGTGTAATTTACTGACGTCCAGGGCGTTCCTCGTCGTCAGCCTCCTCTCTACCCTTCCGTGACATCTTGAGCCAACGCTAAAACATTACTTAAGACAGTGCATCATCTCCGTAAAAATCCTTAATTATGATCTCCGGGCCCTATTTTCCAAGTTAGCACAAACTTTTATCGCGTATCGTTGCATCGAGGAACGTGGTATCGTGGATTAGTTACTCGACCAGGTGTCAAGTATAGCAGCGATCCGACATTAGAACGGCCCACGAACAACTAACGCGGGTTTACGTTGCTTTTCCTAGAACACCCATTACATTTAGATCATAAATTGCACCACTCCAGCTGTGCAAATATGCGGGTGAAAATCATCCCTTATATATTTGGGGCAGAAACTCGTAACTTCATACGCTTGAACGTAGCCTTTAAACATTTTTCTTATAACAATCACTAAATTCAACTTCCACATCCCGTTTACATAATGGCTACCAATAAATTACTTGCATGTCTCCTAATTTAACTATCCTTCACAAAGCTATCATAAACGAAACCACGTAAGAAGTAATCATAGCAAATATACATGTACTATATGTACGAAAAAGACTGAAGACGCCTTTCTGCGCTTCTAAACGCGAAACGGGACTAAAAAAATGACACTAGCGGAATTTTCAGGGGATGATTTATAGGGATAAAAAGCGACCAAAGGCTTTGTAAGGTTTCAGGTTATTTCTTGGTGGGAGAGGCTTATAAAATTAAGGGTTCAGTCTTTTTCTATTCAAAACCTTCCACGACCAGTGGACCCCCGATTACTATTGATTAGAAATGGGCATGAGCCAAATATATATATTTAAATGCATGAAAAACTTAAATGAAAATTAAAACGAGGTAAAGTATCTCCAATTTATTAGGCTTGGGAATTATTTAATACGTATATTACCGGTAACTCCGTGAAAATAATTGAACACTTTTTCGAATTTTTGACATCTATGTTTTTTTATTTTGTCATTATTTTGGAGTACTAGGTTTTCAGGAAGACAATAGATGAAAATACCTCAAAGAAGTTAAAAATTCTACGCAATTGACGAGACGATGAAATAAATTTTCTCATTGAGGAAAATTTGAAAATAAAAACCAATTATGTTTAAATATCTTACCTTTTATATGATATACATTTTTTTCATTTTAAATTACAGGTCACTACAATAAGAGTGTCAAAATTAAGACAGTAAAGCGTCAAAACTAATTACATCTACTGAATTATTTAAAAAATCTCCAGTTTATAATCTAAAGATGTAATTATCATAAGTGGAATTATTACAAGCCGAAGATAAGTTGGTATATAAAGCCGAAGGATGGTTGGCAATGTCCATTTATAATTTATATCAATCATTGATTTTTATTTCAATAATTAAGAGATAATTACTAAATACATAATTGATTGTACGGCAAAGATTATTGGATCGTTGGATTATTGGATGGAAGTATTATAATGATGATTATTGGAATGGATGTTGGACAATACTGAATTAGTTTAAATATGGGCAAAACAATTCTCTTAAAATGAATAAGATACAATCAGTGTCACAGTAAAAATGATGGTTTACGAGCACATTTCAAGAAGATGAAAGAATTACATTGGAGTCTGTGCGCATGCAGATTACAATATTGAACCGATATTTTCGCTGTTTTACGTCTTCAAAATCGGCGAACAACAGATAACTAAGTAGGCCCTGATTTAATCTAATTTGATTTAATAACAACCATAAATTGTAATTTTAATTATGAGATTTCTTCCAAAGAGTATTTCGTAAAAACAAATTGGCAGAACAGACTTGTTAACTATTTTACTCAATTCTTGCCTTTTTACTGTGCTAAAAGTTTTATTCATTTTATATAATATATATTAGGTGATGTTTTTACTGACTTTAAGTGGTTAATACCCATCTTTTTCTACCAGGCTTTTCAATGATATTCATGGGTTTTCCAGAGGTATGTTAATAGATTTATTTCCATAGACGTGTATCATTTTGATTCAGTACAGTTAGTTGTTTATATTTCGGTCCATTCTAGTCCATAAAATCGTTTATACATCTAAATTTAGAGCTCAGTTATTGTATTTACGGTATTCTGCGGTTATAATGGCGACATGCTGAGTAACTTAATGCAATATAAGTAATGTTCTGCCATTTTAATATGCTTTTTCAGCAGGAGTTTGAAAATCGTGTACAATCATGCTAGATTTGGATTTTTTGCCAAAACCTGTACCAAGTTTTTGCGAAATATTGTACTAAATAACCAATATTTTACCCATTTGATGAGTGTTTGGGATACGGACGGACTCTATAGTGCTTTCTATGAACATCTGCGTGCTTTGGACCATTATGCAAAGATAGAATGTGAATAAATACTCTTGGCACGCGGAAGTAAGTTCACTCATGAATTATTATATAACGTTAATAAAACGATTCACACGCTCGAGACCCAAGGATTAAGTATAATAGTTTACAAATCTGTTCACCCAATTTCTTTTTACGGACCACTCTTTGGATCTAATCCCGTTATTGCAATTACAATTTATGGTTGTGGTTAAATCGATTGGTACTACTACCACATATTAATCTGTTTTTAGCCGATTTGGAGGAAATTAGTGTTTCTACTAGTTTCCCTACGTTTACCACGATTGCCTATCTCAATCTCAATAGTCTGAATACTATTTTTTTAGGGACACATCACGCGAACACAACACGGAGTAAGGGCTTCTAATGTTTTGCATAAAGAGGGCAAAATACATAAAACAACGTAGGCTAGGTCTGATTTGCATATGCGTAATTTTATGGAATATGTTCAGGTCGAAAAAATCGATTTTTTTATGCATAAAATGTTTCACACATAAATGGCAGCATATTTTTCAATCAGAATAAAGATTTCTGTCAAGTAACTTCAATCGGGACCGAAAATTAAACTGCCGTATTACTGCTCCGGAACCCCAATCATTTATAAACGAAAGTTATGATTCATACCGAGAGATAAGCAGACGATTAAAACAATGTAAAAGAGCCGCTGCGGTTGTCGATGGTCACCCATTATTTATTTAAGAGTGAGTCAATTTGCTTATTTTAATTCAGTGTTTCATTGAGCCCGGGGAAATTAAATTGAATCCGTCCAATGCATCTACAATATTCCGCGCGCCCACTGACGACACCGTGATGAAGAAACTGCCCACGCAAATAAAAATACCTGAATTGCAAATTGAATTCGGTCACAGATGCGCGGATAAACTGGTCCGGCCAAGTCGAGCACAGCCGCTCGTTTGAGTTTAACTTTCATTTGTTCTACCATTCCCTATAATCTCTTTCGATTCACTCTTTGTCATTCATTGTCTTGTAGATTTCATCACTCCATGCTGAATTTTCTTTGATAACATTCTAAGAAAATTAATCCGATCCTATCTTATTTCCTTCACCCGCCACTCATTCTACTAAGAAGACTTTAATATTTATCTTTTTGAAATATTCAATTAATCAAATAACTCGGGGAAGATTGATAAAATGGGTAATAGATTTGAAAGGAATCCTCCCCCCCACCAAGAAAACAACTTTAAGTTCTCTAGTCAAACTCAAGTTTCTTGCAGGCGATTATTCTCCCTATCCCTTCTTTCGCCCAAATGCCTTATTAATTATCCTCTCCCTTAAGACTAACATCTTCCTCATCCATCTGCTCGCCGCTTTTATCCCTATCTGGCCCTCAAGTTTTAACGCATCCGGCTTGACTAGCAGCTTCCTCTCGTCCATCCTTTCCTTCCATGCCCGCCCCCACACCCTCGACCCTCCCCTATCCTCTCCATCCTACCCCCTCCTACCTTTATTCCCCTCGGCCGGTGGATGACTCTCGCAGAATGTGCAGCCATCATCACGATTTTGTCATTATCCCACCGAGCCGCATACCGCAATCGAGACGTCTCGTGATGCAAGCGCCACGTCAGATTTTGCCTCGATGACATGCGTGCGCGCCTCAACAACAATTCGGGGCCAGATTCGATTATCGGAGATTGTTTCCTTTTGTGCTACACGCGTTTTCACTTTTTTTCATGCGAAGCGCAATTCACTTCTGCAATAGTTGCCTCCGCGCAACAATGAGAACCTCGGGAAGAGCCTGCGAAATTATTGCACCGCAACATTTCGATTGCGATTTCCTGCGAGGAACGTTAAAAATCGTCACGCTTCGTTATTGGAGACGTTGAGAAACATTGAAAATATGCTAAAAGATATTCCATCGGAAGGTTTTTCAACAATGCTGGATTACAATATGTTAATAAAAGCTTTGGATTTCAAGCAAAAAATGTATTTCATGCTCACGTCTCTTCGTGTTTGATTTTGTTTACGGGGGATGTGAACAACGCCTCCCCTCATCCTCCTTCGCGCACGACTACGAATGCCTGTGACATTGTATGTACGGTATTTCGTCACAACATCTTGTTCCTTTAAAAGCCCCAAAAATTTCAGAGTGTAATAGGACGCCTCGGTAGCTTAAGTGGCTAAAGCCCTCGACCGGATATTGAGAGATCTGGGTTCGAATCCCAGTCAAGGCGAATGATTTTTACACTCTGAAATTGTTGCATTGAAATGCACATTAGCGGATGACTCCGTTAAAAGTTACTGTTGCGGCATCTCCCGCAGTTTATTTGGAATTAGCCTCCCCTCATGTTAAGCATAGATTCTTTAAAAATATTTTTAGATATCGATGAAAAAAAATATATATATATATGTATATTTATATATATAATACATTATAATACATACATAAATACATTTAAATATCAAAATCAAAACCCTTTAGCCCCTTCTTTATAAGAAGTACCTTTATCATGTCCATACCTCGATAACATTTGACTGACGTAACTGTTTCCCTTTGGTCACTTCTTTTTGTCTGCACGTTTAGAGCCATTCGTTACTCTTTCAACCGCTAATTCTCCTCTATAGCTTTCCAATCTGACATAATCCATTCTTTTACGTCTCAATAGAGAAATTTGTTGAATATTCTTATATCAACTGTGAAATTCATTTTAAAAAATGGAGAAAAAACTGACGTTTTTAAGTTTTATAATTTTCCCGTGCTACCATTTAGCTCTAAATGGCTGAATATTCTTCTGCCGGACGCAATACCGGTCGTGACGTTCATTACCCATGTTTCCAAACAACTGTCTGTCTTGTTTTTGAATTGTGGTGAAGCAGAAAGAGGGCTGTGATTAGCCAATTTCATCCACTTCCAATGATAGTTTGGAGCAATGCCCTATCTGGTAGTGTACTTCAATTTAATTGACATCAATATGGACTACATAGCATAAGCGTATCCTCGAGATTTGAATGATGTAAATTAATCGGGGAGATATATTTTCATTGGCAATTAAACAAAATGAAATGTAAAATCAACAATCAGCATCTTTAATTTCAACTATTCCGTATTTAAATACAACCATGGTAAAAATTTTAAAATCGTCAACGCAAAGTGATAACCTCGATAATCTACTCTCGTGGGAGCTTCGTGTATTTCGCCTGCCTTTGATCACCCTTACATGTCTCCCCACTTCTTTCGTATATTTTGCGATACGTTCATTAAAAAATTATATCAAATAGAGCACTACGTCTAATCATCATTCAAGCAGTCTACCTAGTTATCAGAAGAAATTTCATAAATTCTTGATTTTGGTAATTTTTTTAAACATAACTTTTTCTCACATTGCTGAAATGTTAATTTTTAACTAAGTGAATGGCTTGGACTTTTTTTTAACTTAATTATTGTGATCAAGTTATTTTTTGGTAATCTGTAATTTTTTCATTGAATTTCGAATCAGATGTTCGTTTCGAAGTTTTGCTTTCTTATCGCACTTGCGATAAGTCGCATGATTAGTCGCATGCCTCAATTTCACCTATGTAATATTTAAATGCTAAGAGCAAATTTAATATAAGTCTTTATATACTAGTATTTATATAAAGATATAAAATGTCTTTTATCTTCGTTAGGTCGGAAACTTTTCAGACCACCCTCTTACATTCATGCGTATACACGATTGTTTTTATAATCATTCATTATTTACGAAAGCCACGGCCATCTCTCGCGAATTTATGAAATTCATCGTTGAAGACGAAACAAAGATTGAACTCTTTAGCCAGTGTAATGTACGTAGATCCATTGAAAGGGCTGCGTAGAAAATAAAGAGCAAATTGACAAAAATATGCGTCAAAGCTCATCACTGATATCATTAGCAACTTTAATGGATACTGACAATGATATGACTTGTTAGCAAAACGTTTTGATGGTTTTGCTAGTTCTTTCACTGGCGTGAATACTGTTGCCGTTTGATCAAAAGCTGTCATAAATTTATAAATCAGTGCATTGGTAGAATGGAAATGAGCCATAATTTATCATTATTTCACGATATTCTTATAGTGGCATTAAAGTTAGGCCTGACGGTTGAGATATGAGCTGGAGGGACATGAATTATAAGATGGCATATTCATTTCCCATAAAAAAATATCTATTCCTCACGCAACTTAAAAATAAAAAAAATGGAAATAAGTTTTGTAGCATGAGAAAGTTGGAACAGATGGCAAGAAATTCTTGGGAATGAGTACATGTACAATTCAATCCTGATAGATATGATTTGTGGACCAATTAGGCTGGCGGTGATTAAGAGGTTCCTTTATGGATAACATAGAACAGATGTTCAAGGGATATTCTTTTGATGGAACCACGCGATAAGGCATCGAAAATTGTTTTCTTTTGAGTGGCGTTTCTTCAATTATCATCGGTTAAGACTCTAAATTAAGATGCGCGGCTCGGATTAATCTCATCCGTGCACGGTTCTCATGTTCTGGCACGCTGACGTCTGAAATTACGAACTACCCAAGAGATGAAATTTAAAAAAAATTAAAATAATACCTCCCAAGAGTTACTACCGACATGTTGGAAGCAAATATGAAGTATAAATTTTGATTTAAATGGCAAATTGGTCTTTTTTACGACTGGGTAACGGAGGACAAAATAGTTCATGAAATTAAGCAAATATCATCTGTATTAATTCACTTTTTGTGCTTAAGGAATTGTTCAACAGATTCAGGCTTGAGGTCGTGGAAGTTCATCATAATGAAATAAGGACAATTTGCACTTTTCCACAGTTTATGTGGAAAAGTGCAAATTGTCCTTATTTCATTAAGGAATTGTATTATTATTATTTAGAGGTTAATAGGAACGAAGTAAGGGATAAAGGATGGAAATTAAAAACAAGAAAACAATAGTGATGAGACATTAAAGTAAGGGGAATAAATCCGAAAAAGTGGAGCAGATCATGTATTTGGGTGGTATATTAGAGGAAAAAAGGACGACGTATTCAAGATATGTTGAGATAAGACATGCATTGACGAAAGAAGTGTTTACAAGACGAAGAGAATTGATGCAAAGTACACTCAGTAAATATGTGAAGAAAGGATTAGCGAAGACATTATGATATGGAGTGTAGTCCTTCATGGATCCAAAATCTGGTCAAGGAAACATGGAGGCAGGAGAATATGCACACAATTCAAGAGGCTTTTGAGTTGTCCGTGGAGAATGAATAAAAACATATTAGACAGAGGTGAGATATAAACGCTGAAGTTTTAGTACCCAGGGAGAGGAAGAGGTTTAAAAGAGGAAGTTGTTGGGGGGGGGGGATCTGAAAAAGGCAGAATAATGGGCTTTAAGAAAAATTACAAGGGCGTACCATGCAATGTTTTAAGCCGTGATGCAAGGGATAATGTGGGTAGTGTGTGAGAATTGGAAATATTGAGTTTCTTATACAGCATGAAGGCACGCAGAAAATGCGAAGAATTGACGAGGAATACACAAAGTAAACGAAAGAATGCGCTCGTGATTCGTAGAAGACGGAAGTCGATTGGGACGACATAGAACTTACCCAATAATAGAGTTAGATTAAATTCTATGAATATCTCCATATACTACAACATAGGAGCATTAATTTTTTTTCTAGGACAAACATCAACACGGGGTAATGGGCTAAAAGAGTGTAGTAATCCTTTGGTTTTTTCAATAAAAATGCACGAATAACCACATTAATGTTTCTCGGTCTACTTAAACGAAAAATAATATCGACAATAAAATAAAAATTTCGAAGACTGAACAGGAGCAGAGATATACGTAGAACGACATGGGGGAGATGAAAGTGTTTTTCTTTTCTTCTAGGCAGTAAAGAGCAACCGATTCCACAAAACTGAATTCCGGGCTTCCTCGAAGGAGAAATTGTAATGGAAATATTATACGAGCGAACTTCATATTTTTTCGAATTCCCCTTTTTAGGAAAAAACCAATATAAATCTCCACCGGCGACGAACGACACATTCGTGAGGGATTTTTCCCAGCACCGACGACGCGCACGCCTCTCCATAGCGACGATGCTCACGGGAGGGTGAGGCAGATCGAAAAGTTGACAGTCTCCTTACCATAGCTACACAAACACCGCGTGGGTCACTTGAGTCCTCTCGCATGGGACATAAATAAAACAAAAGATGTCGAGAGAGAGAGAGAGACCGAGTCGACTGCCGCGTGCAGCGACCGTCGTCCTTAAAGGTAAGCGGCACGAGTCCTCACGTCCGGGACGTGGGCACGTGTTTACACGCGGCGATGTGGAGCGGACGCACAGGCGGACAGAAAGCCGCCTCGGGCTGACAGTTGTCCCTCCCCTGCAATCTCCCGGGGAAAACGCGGGGGTCAATCTTCACGCTGGAGTCGGATATGTGAAACAATGCATCAGGGGTTGAGGGGGGTTGGGGCAGGGGGGAGAAAAGAGGGGTGGAAAGGGTTCGCAGATGTTCTCTGGGGTCAACACTGGGTTGAAGGTTAACAAGACAGCTCGCACGCCCCGCGCGTGACTTTACGGAGAGCGAGAGAAGCACTACGCGTTTTCACGTTAGACTCCGCCTCGCTACGTTGCTGGATTTCCGTAATAGATCAAAGATAAGGCTAGAGAGAGAGAGAGGAAGCGAAGACATGGGGTGCGTTTACCAGAGGTGGCGTATGGCGGGGAGGGGACTTCTGTAAAGCCTTTTGCTTCGTTGAAAACGCCCTCTCTCTCGTGCTATAATAGTGAGGATGTTAAAGCAAAAACGACCTAAGGGTTTATCCCTTATGTCTCAACCTTCATATCGCAACCCAGAAATAATGGCCGAGCAGAGGAATCTTCGCTCCTATTGATTTTATTCCAATATTTTATCCAATACAAGGCACAATTGTTACATCTTCGATAAAATAAAAAAATATGAGCTAGCGTATTTTGTACCAAAGTAATCGAAAATTTTAAGTGGAAACAAATGCCTTTTTCTTACGAAAGCCTCACATTATGGTAAAGATTCTATTCATAGAATTCCAGATCCACTGAAAACCACGAGCGCCATTTGAAATGGGATCAGAGCGGTTATGCAAACAAATATTTCATAGTTATTCAAGAGGCAATTGTCTTTAGGCATGCTCGTTGACCAAAAAGATTTAGATTACTACATCTTTCTCTGTACAGTACGAGAATGTGAAATCATTTCTCCCACGCAAAAGTTTATTTCAAGCTGAGTTTAATGGTAATCTGATGAAATATCCAAATTGAACTGGTTTTTCAAATAGTTTGAACTGTAATTAATGTCACTTTAGGGACCCAGTGAATGGTCCTCCGTTTGCGTAACTCAATAAAGCATGTATATTTTTCTTGCATATTAATTGCACTAAAAATTAATTTAAATGCTATTTAAACAATGTTTTATGAAATCAGCATCATCATGTATGTATATGTATGTACATATACATACATATACACACACACACATAAATATATATATATATATATATATATATATATATATATATATATATATATATATATATATATATAAAACTTCTAAATCGATTGTTGCCTTGTGGAGAGTTTCATTTCATCATTTCATGAACGTGCGTAAGTAGCCTCGTCAAAAACAGTTAATCTTCACTCTTTTTTTAAATCTCCCAAACTCTTAAGCGGGATAGCATCATTGGTGGAAAATGCACAGCAATGGAAAATTTAGTGACAAATTATTAAGACTATTTAATTCCATTGTCCAGTGTCATTTAGAGAGCAATCATTTGTAATGTTCCAAATCAGAGGCTGCTAGATTATTTATCAGCCGTTTGGGAATGGCACATATGAAAATCATTTGTGGCAAAAACTGGATTATATTTATGGAAACTTAAACCTTTGAACCCGTAATTGAAATAACCCCTGTAATTACAAACGAATGGGAAAAAATTGACCCTTATTTCGAGTTTAAGCAGGATTTTATTTTTTTTATTTTCTAGCGATGGAATACATTTTGAATATTATCAAGTGGACTTAGAGGCATTATTTAATATAAATTGTATTATTCTGTAAAAATATACAAAATGACAGCAATAAAATGACTAATTTCATCAACTCGATTTCAATCTAATAAAGACGCAAGGAATAATGCGCAAAATTATCCAAATTTCAGGATGATACGAATCTTATTTTGATATTTCCTTGAGAAATATATGAATGAAATGTCAACAGAATATTTATGATGATCATACTTAAGAAATGGATGGGATCAGTGAATCAAATGACACATTCAAAGGATCCACGCCGCTGAAATGAGACGGAGAGGTGAGCAATGGCTCAGCGAACAATCAAATCCGCAACTCACTGGAAGTAATGATGTGATACAAGTAGTGGAACCCTAATTAAACACGCATGGAATCGGAACCACATTTTAAAGATACGGAATCGGTGATCCATGGCGGCATATCAGTGATGTTTCCCAAACTGATAACGATGGGCAATTGGTAAATACCCGCACGCCATGATTGAGTCATTTTTTCTCTCCTAACATTAATTTTCCCTAATCACGTCGAAACCCTCTTCCCCCGCCCCTTCCCCCCAATTACCAAGCGCATACTTCCAAGGATTACGTGAGGCTTACCTATTTCGCTAAGCGACCGTGTAGGTAAACCCTGGTAGGTATCTCTAGGCTGAATTAATCACCTCCACCGCCATGCGGTCGGTCGCAGATCGAACACAAAAGCGGAACGAGACGAACAAGACTCTCCCACCATCGATCATTTCCCGCCGAAGCGAGAGAGGACGACCATAAACGGATACAAGCCACGTCGCCATGGTGGGAGGGGGAGAAAGGAGGGGAGGGGGGGGGGAAGAGAGAGACTATGACCCCGATATCAATCTTCATTGATCCGTTAAAGAGATTTACGCGTCGGGAACGATCCCCGAAGAGAGAGAGGGACAGAGTGAGTGCATCATCCGAAGACTCCGTCAGGTTGGCACGGCGGACCGTTGCGTGTGATTCGTGGGATTGCGCAGCGCCAGCCGGAAGGCGCGAACGTCCGAAAAAGAAGGAGATTCCGGTGAAATAGAGAGAAAAGCAAAGACAAAAGAAAACAAAAGAGAAGCGCGTACGCGCGTGAGCACAAAACTAACGAAAGAAGGCTCGCGCGGCGCATCATGCGTGGGTGGATTATACAAAAGAGAGAAACTCTCTTGCCCTCTGTTGACGAGTGGGCGAATCTTTTTCAGATTTTTTTAAAGAATTATTTTTTATAAGTAAGTTAACAAAACTTTTGTATGAATATATATATATATATATATATATATATATATATATATATATATATATATATATATATATATATATATATATATATATATATAAACACAGATGTAGATTTTTAGAATATAGAGACACAAAGAAAGGACACTCACAATTTGTTATTTTACGTTTCGACAGCACGGCTGTCGTCTTCAGAATGGCCATTCTGAAGACAACAGCCGTGCTGTCGAAACGTAAAATAACAAATTGTGAGTGTCCTTTCTTTGTGTCTCTATATTCTAAAAATCTACATCTGTGTTTTTATATATTTGTGTGTCGCCGAAGAGCGTTCCATTTCGAAGATATTTTATATATATATATATATATATATATATATATATATATATATATATATATATATATGTATTTTTTAGTTTTCTACAGCATGTTTTTGTTTGGATGTACGTATGTTTGTAGGATTGCATGTAGTTGCATTTTCTAATTTGCGGGTTGTGTCCAAGCACACCCCGCCAGACACCCTTGCTTGCGGGATATTATGTTGAAGTAAATGTAGCAATGTTCAGAACACATGAGTTTAACTATGGTAAACAGGTAATTATTATTGTCCAACATTATACACGGACATAATGAATAACTGATTGAAGCACTTTTCCACTTGATAAAATTTTTATTTTACGACCGGGTTTCGATGTATTACATCACCATCAGATCAAACCTGTCCCTCTTGAAACTACTCAATTGATTACATGGGCAGGTTAGACCACAAAGGTAAGGGAGATAGACACCAGTACCGATAGATACAAATATTCGTTCTTCCCCGGACAATCAGGAATCATAAGAGTCAGAAATCAAAGTCATGGTAGAAATAGTAAGAAAATTCAAATTACAAGCGAGGACAACATTTAAAGGAAGCGTAGACACCTAGTGAATTCTTCGGTGCATATGCTTGTGTGTATTAGTATCTTGAGTATGTATTTGCGTGTGTGTGGGTTTGTATGTCCGAAGTGTAGCACGAGTGTATAGTACGTCTGTGTGGTTGTGCATCAGCATGTCCTTTTGTTGATTTTTTATGTAGTCGCATTTTATTTTTTCCAGGGGGGTTCTAACACCCTCGCTACCCACACTTTCGGCGGCTTGCTGGGTAGTGTACAGATGTTTCCTATATGCAGAAGACTACGAGAATCGTAGTAGTTAACGCGTGGGCTTAGAAAACGCATTCTTAGGACTTCCCTCTTCTAGTTTCTTAATGAGGGAGGAAGAACCGAATGAAAGTATGAGAAAAGGTATGAAGTGCTGAGTAGAAGGAGGCATGGAGAAGGAGAGGAAGAGAGAGAGAGCAGGATGAAGTGAAGGATGAAAACAAAACGGGGCTGAGAGGTGAGAGTCACGTCTCGCCCACCAGTCCCCCGATTCCATATACGGACAGTCGAGTCTTGCCTCTTTGAGGGCGTTGAGGGCGGGGGGTGAAAAGGGGGGGAGGCCGGGAAAAGGAGGGGAAGGAACGCGGGGAAGATGACGTCACTCGTGAGATTGACATCACCAAGACTTCGGCCTTAAGAGGAGAATGGTAAGGGGTGAGAGGGAGATGGGTGGGAGTGGTCTTTCGAAGTTTACGGTGGATTATTAGCACGAATGTAAATGAAAGGCTTGAGGTGAGATTGAGAAACACAGCCACCTTAACAGCAGTCAAAGTGAGTGGAATTAAGGGGCCCTTATTGATAGAAAAAACTTCAACACGGAAGTACCTTCGACGCGGACCCGAATTTCAATATCCACTTGTGAAGATATTTGATGACGGCGGTGTAAGGAAAATCCTTCTGCGTTTTTTTATTACTTCTCGTAATAATACAGTATTAATGCTCAATACTCTTTTGTACGCTATCGAGCAAATAATAATTGGAAGGTCAGTTTCGGATTACCTTTGAGACAATTGCAAATTAAAGCATATTGGTGCCGCTAGTAAGATTACTTATCTTAGTATTTCAATCCGATAATTGTTCACCTGTAAAATTCAATTCTCCAATAGCCAATTCTCGTACGTCCTGACAGCTTCTGCGTATTTATTAAGCCACTTTAGCATTTCTTCTCAATAGTGGTCCCTTTTCTCATCTTTTCTGCCCTTTCATCTTCTCAGCATGCCCAATGAGAATAAATTTCTGTCCTTTTCGATTGGTTCTTCTTTCAGAAACGGTACACGCGGATATTTATCGTGTAATCATTTTTATTCCTTTGTATGTTCATTACTTCTCTACATTCATTATAGGTACACAGGTTGAATAGAAACCGAGGGGTTCGCCGGACATATTTATCCATTACGGTTGTGCACGTGAGCACTTTCTTCACCACGATAACGTCTATGTGCTCGCGAATTGGCAAATGCTTGGCACGGATACGATTTGATTTCCCCGCGTATTATATGAAGACTGAAAGCAAGCTAATTCACTTTAAAAGTTAACTCTAACATAAATAATTCGAGGCTATTGGATTTGGCAGTAGAATTTTAACTAGAAAAAATTGCTGTTTTGAAATTAACCCTTGAGGAAATAATTCGAGACAATCGAATTTTGCAGCAGCTAATAACAATCTTTTAAGCGTCTTATCAGCTTTTATTACGAATCATAACACGCTTTTAAATCATGTAATGGCAAGAGAAATATTGGGATACTTTAACTGTCGCTCCTCATTGGAGTGAATGAATTGGAATCTTAATTATGAGTTAAACATCTACTGCCATCTGTGTGCGAAAAACAGTATTTTTTCAAGAAGTCGATTTTACCGATATCAAAAATAATGAGGAAGTACTTGGTATGGTGGGCGAAGAGAGGAGTTTGTTGTGAGAAATCCTATGGAGGCAGGAAAAGTGGATGAAGGGGGTATTGACCGGCAGCGGGATGTTGAAGACTGTAATTGAGGGGAGAATGTTAGGCAAACGAGGAAAGGGAAGGAACAGGATAGGGATGTTAGACGGGATGAAGGGAGGAAGTAAGTACTCAGAGCTGAAGAGGGACCTGATGCAGAGTAGGATATTGTGTTTTGCTAGGGGTAACAAATTATTTAATTATTAATTATGTCCATCCAAAAACCTACCTTAACCGGTAGATTACCTAATAAATAAATAATGAACATCCAAATTGAACCAAGCCTATATTACTTTGCGTATTTTTTACATTATTTCTTATGGCCGGAGCAAGCTTCCAGTTCGTACCGTCTTCCGCTCTGGATTGGGCCGCTGGGTAACCCTCATGCATGCTACCTCTAAAGGTCGTGGGTTCGAGTCTCGCTTCGAGCATTCGTGTTTACCCAATCTAGTGTTTTAAGGCCCTGCAAAGCCCCTGATGACAAGTCAAAAACTTATCGGAATCCCAAGGGGCACACAAGGCCACTGGAAGCGTCAGGCGCGCCAAAGATAAAAAAGTCTTCAATAGAGCTCATATGAGTTTGTGTGTAATGTTGGCCCCAGGCACATTCCCTCTTTGACGCGTTACTTTTCGAGTGGAGGATTTTCCCATCATCTGTTTGCAAAGAGCCAAAAGTATCTCTATCTGTACATCACACCTCACTCAAAGGAGAGCTGGTCAAAGATGTGAGGTATTCAAAAATATATTTTCATTTTAGGCTCCCCATATCTTACTTAATTAATATGGTTTGCCGAATGCTTTGCAAAATATCAAATAAAATATTACGATAAATAATAATTCATGGAATACTTGAAGTAAAAATTGAATTACACAGACACTGAATTTTCGGGAAATTCTAAAGAGGATTAAGCTGCCAAAGATTCAAGCAACCTTCTATAGTTAATTTAAAAATCCACAGTGTTTAACCAAAAGATTGGTTTCAGATGTGAGGATTGTGCTGATTTAATTCTAAGCCACACAGATTGGGAAATCCAGACGTTAAAAATATATTAGGGGAGCAAGAGACTTTCGCTGTGTGGTTGCCCAGGCGGATCTGTCTCCATATTGCTGAAGAGTGTTCGGAAATATCAGTCACATGAACGATGTGATTTGAAGGATAAGAGGGACCTACTTTGCTAAAATAACATGGAGACTGACACATAGATACTCGGGAGCCTTTTAGGTACAATGGAGAAGTTAGAAACAATGTAGGCGAGAAAACTGAAGGGAAGACGTCACTAGAAGACCAAGATACGAATACACGGATCAAACTAAGAAGGACATAAAACAGAAAAACTATCAGGGGGTGAGAAAATTGAAAGTGAATACGGTAGAACTGAGGGCTGCAGTAAGTCAGTCTTAGGATTTTAATATTGATGTTGATGTGGTATTTTTTGGAGTCTTACCGAAGTACCTCGCTTCCTTAACTCCAGCGACTGCAGGAAGTATGGACTCCCGTTAAAATCGCCGTTCCTTGTCACCGCGACACATCGCTGACCGGGGATCTCTTATCGTAGCTAATGGAAACAACGGCAAGGGTTAAAGGTAAGCCGTAAAACACCATCTCCTGACGACACTGCTCTCACGGTTTATCAACTCTGCCAGGGTCAGGTATTTCCACTTACGACCGCGGGCACTGGGGACAGACATGCGCGCAGCAGGTTGAATCCAGGAAGATTAAGGATCCGCGATCTAGAACCCTTCCACTACTCAACAAGATCCATCTCATACGATATCGATGGACAACAACGCATTATAGCTAGGGTTGCGCAGAGTCGGCCTTCAATTTATTTAGCATGTAAAATTTTACACTACTCAATCGACGATACACCTTTGGAAGTAAGATCTGGTGCTTTCCCGGCGAATTTGCTTCATGAAGTTTTCTCGGGTCTTCCACCGGGTCAGAGGTTCCATATTGGCCGACGTTTCGATACCCGACTCGAGCATCATCCTCAGGTTAGAACTAGTTATGTCTTCCCTGAGGACGATGCACGAGTCGGGCAACGAAACGTAGGCCAATATGGAACCCCTGACCCGGTGGAAGAACCGAGAAAACTTCATGGAACACTTTTGGAAGTTAGCATTTTTGTTTGATATAATTTCACAATCTAGTTTGGGTAATCTGAACTTTGCATATGTCTTTGGCATGAGTGCATTAGCAGTATTGTTTATTAGGGGAGGCGGCCGACAGCTGATGTGATTGGTGCCATTATGAAATTGGTGGGTAAATTGGTAGAGAGTAAAAGGATGAAGGGATAATGATAGAGAGAAACTCGGGGTCGCATTTGACTACACTTAACGAAAAGCGCCATAAGGGTCGAACATGTATAGTGTCCCACCCATCCTACGGAGAACGTGCCACGCTTGAAGAGCTCCTCATTAAACTACAAGTTGGGATATGTCCGACCTCTGGTGAGAAGATAGGACAAAAGCCACAGCACCAACCGGATCTCCGGGATGCATATTTTTCCTGGAGTTATTTCTCGCGAGTATTGGGAGCAAATTGGACTGTTTATTATGAATGGATAAGTACCGTTATTTTCTATCGGCGAACCGCTGTAAGAATGGAGAAATAAAATGGTTACACGTCACCGCCAACTCGACGGTGATTACCTTGGCAAAGGTTGGCCTCCGAAGTGAAAGTGATGGAAACGTTTCTTGGCGCTCGCCGGTGGAACGAATCACCGCTTATTTGAGACGCTCAGCCAGTTCATCAGAATTTCTAACATCTTATGAGGATTACCTCTGAATATTAAAGGTTTTCGTGCAAAAGATACCTGGAGGACGACAGTTAATTGCATTATCGGAACAATAAAATGTAAACATAAAATAAAACAATATTTGTGCACAAATACACATGATAACCTCTAAAAAGCATAACTGGAGGTTTTAAAAAATGAAATTGTGTGACAAGTACAGAAACAGTGGGTTAATTTAGTTCTTAATATTAATATTTTATTATTAAGGTAGTGTCATATACTGTACGCAACTGCACTTCTAAATCTTGTGTAACAACACAATATCTAACACCCTACACAACAATAAACCCTTCATCACTTCAGTGTACTTCATAATACCTCTATTCGTTCGGCTTTAGATCAGTAGGCATGAATAAATTCATTTAATAGTTTAGTAACTTCAGCGATGATAAGAGAGTTGAGTTACTTACATTTTTTTCTCCTGAAAATGGATACTTCAGAGGAAAATCCTATGTAAAACAGAGGTTTATTCTAATTATGACAATTTTTTTAGGTGCATTATAAATATTAAAGAGAACAAATCTCAAATTCACTTACGCAATCGAGTTTTAAATTTCCAAGTACAAGCGTTTAAAGATCTTAAGAGATAAAAGAAGCAGCGCACAAACTAGTTTCAAAACATCGTGGGTTGGAAGGCGAATGATGGATAAACTAACTGCAAACTGCTAAGCGAACCCGGTTAAATCATTCATCTTTGCTGGACCGCCATTGATATTTCTACCTTGTCGAGTGATAAATTAATGATAAATATTTTCGTTTCTTAACATAAATCAGCTCAAACTTCTACTTTTTCCGCAATTCTAGTTCTGAAACCTCGCAAATAAATTACCTATACATTCAAAGTGATCTTTTCAATTTAAGGTGGCGTTGAATTGAATGAAATACAATAATATATATCTTAATATATGTATAAAGGAGAAACATTATACGCATTCAAACTGGAAAACCCGTCAAATGGCGAAAACATATTGACACGGATACAGATATAAGGAAAAGAGATATTAAATATTGCAAAGAGCATTTTCCTGGAAAATCGAAGGTCCGTGGTTCAAGTCCCGGTCAATAAGACTTTTTTCCTCTTATGACTCTCACCCTTCCACCTCCCCCAGCAACCTTGTATTTGCCCTCTATGTGCGTTTCTATCCCATTTCCTTATATCTACGAGAAATATTACATGCGTGTGTATGTTACAGTGTTACTGTATATATTACTCTGTTTGTGCATGCATTAATTTTTCTATAAATATTAGACATAAAATAGAAAAGAAGGATACTTACATAACCCTTAACTTTGCGTATGCGTCATTTGCATTCCTCATTTGAGTATATGGCACCGATTTATATAGCATTTTCCTTTCTGAGTAAATAGTACCAATTTAGAACTATTAATTTAAAAACGTGAGCGGTTATAATCACTTGGTACTACGTGAAAAAAGACAGGCCGTTGGCGCTGTCGAAATACCAAGCAACGGGTATATTATCCTGCTGTTGTATTTTATGTTTATTATTGTCTTTTTTAAGCAATTTTATGATATATATATATATATATATATATATATATATATATATATATATATATATATATATATATATATATATATATATATATATACACACACACATATGCTCATCGCGCAAATTGCACAAAATAAAATATTAGCAATTTAACCTTATACCTTAACCTTTCTCTGGGGGTAAACTGTTGCCTTTAAATACGTAAGCTTGGGATAAGAAATAATAAGATAAGTCTAAATCAATCTAGGAAGAGAGGCTGTATAAGGATAGATTTTGCTGAGGTAACGTTTCATGGCAAAATCCTATGCTAGAGCATTATAGCGTTTGCCTCCCTTCTTAGATTCGCTGATACAGTATAGGGGTCGCGGGTCACTAACTACACCATTTATCTTGATGAAATCGCATACGAGATGAAACTGGATCGTGCTACAAGCCCCAGGGAACGGTTCAAAGCGAATGCACTTCAGCAAAACGACGGCAAGGTCATTTCTCGCAGCACTAGTGGCAACGGCACCGACAAGTTACATACTTTTCAGTTATTCAGAGAACGTATTCCAAAACGAGATTGAATCATATCTATGTCCAATGATCATGCGCACGAACAACGTAGGATTCGAATTCCCCAGAAATAAAACTGCAAAAAGGAATATCCCGATATTCAGATACATAGCATTTAAGCATTCTTCATATGAACCTTAGAAACAGGTTGATGGAATAAATTGATTAAAGGTGTGAAATTGCAAAGAATTGCAAAAACCAACCCTCACTAGGATTTCTAATCCAAACTTTCAAGAAAAATTATAGCTAATGATTCAGATGCAAATAGGTTTGAGTACTCAATAAAACAGTTATATATATATATATATATATATTTATATATATATATGTCTCAGACTGCTCAGGTGCGAGTGGGGAACGGGGAGTCCGGTTGGGCAGTGTTAGGAAGGGGTGTAAGGCAGGGTTGCCCAATATCACCGCTGCTGTTCAACCTGTATGCAGAGGAAATGATTAAAGAGGCATGGGAAGAACTGGAGGTAGGAATAAAGGTGGGAGGGGAATTCATAAAATCAGTTAGGTTTGCTGATGACCAAGCGTTAGTTTGTCAGTCAGCCAAGGGGCTGCAAGCATTGCTGAGTGAATTGGAAATTCAGTGCGACAGGTATGGGATGAGAATCAATATTAATAAAACAAAGGTTATGCGATTTTCTAGAAAGAAAAAGGCCAAGCTTAACATTAAAATAGGGGGCAAAAACTAGAGCCGGTAGAACAGTTTACGTATCTCGGTAGTGTTTTGGACCAACACGGTCAAAGTAGTAGGGACGTAAGGAGAAGAATTGCG
>NW_027287538.1:8499354-8501854 GCF_022747635.1 Hetaerina americana | reverse complement strand
AAAATAATTTCATCATACTACCTTGATCAAAAATTTCCCGGAATTTATTCAATCCCCATCGAATGCAACACACTTATGCCAGCGCTTGATCCAATCCTCGAAACATTTTTTATATTCGGTTTTCGGTATGTCCATCAGTGCTTCCTGCGATTTTTCCATTACTTCCTCTCGGCTGCTAAAACGCGTTCCCCGTAATGGTTTTTTAACTCGATTGAACAGAAAGAAGTCACAGGGAGCCAAATCAGGTGAATTCGGTGGCTGTTGGATGGTATTTGTTGCATTTTTCGTCAAAAAATTACGAATAATGATAGCACTGTGCGACGGTGCGTTATCATGGTGCAAAATCCACGAGTTTTCTGCCCACATTTCTGGTCTCTTTCGGCGAATTGCTTCACGCAAACGTCTCATAACGCCCAAATAATACTCTTTGTTTACTGTCTGGCCTTCTGGCAAAAATTCATGATGCACTACACCGTTGAAATCCGTCAGCATTGCCTTCTTTTTTGACTGAAAACGACGTGGTTTTTTTGGTCTCGGCTCATTTGGTGAACGCCATTCACTTGCCTGATGTCTGGATTGCGTGTCGTACTCATAAACCCACGTCTCGTCTCCAGTAATGATCCTTTTGATGAATGTGGGATCGGATTCAGCCTCGCAAATCATGTCTTTTGCGACGTCAACACGGTCTCTTTTTTGCATGAAATTGAGGTCTTTTGCTGCTACACGACGGAAACCCAAATCATTAACCACAATGTCTTGGGCGGATCCATAGGCAATGTTCAAGTCCTCCGCTATTTCTCTGATGGTTAATTTGCGGTTATTGACCAACATTTCTTTTACTTTATCAATTTTTTCACCGACTTTCGATGTCGATGGTCTGCCACTGCGTTCATCATCTTCGATTGACTCACGACCACTTCTGAACCGCTCGTGCCACTGGTATACGACCGTTTTTTTTAGAGAATCGTTGCCGAAACACTTTTCCAACATTTCCAACGTCCGTGCGCCACTAAATCCGTTTTTTACGCAAAATTTAATACAAGTTCGTTGTTGCAAATTTAAATCCATTTCTGAAATTGTAAAAAATCGCCAACACACACAGAGATAGATGTACTCTTGGCTACGTAACTTTTGCAAATGTCAAGTTATGACACTAAGATTTAAAGGGAATATCAACAACAGATGTACCAATTTAACAAAAAAAACAGAACTCAAATCGGAACGATGGGAGCGCCACACGGTGGTTATTCCGGGAACTTTTTGATCAAGGTAGTATTAGGCGTTATGTAACTCATTATGCATCGATAAACGAGCATCTGTGTGGTTTTAACTTTCGAATAAATTCAGCTATGACACACCTGAGAAATTTCTAAAGTAAATATTTCGTACGATTTTCGTCTCGAAGCGTCGTCACTCCTAGTTTTAAACTATGCAATGTTGCATGAGCAGATACCCTGATCCTACGACCAGTCGATTAAACGCTGAGTTCTCCTGGGTGTTGATGACTTCCGTTTCAATGTGTGGGTGGCCCGATCGTGGGTCGACCTCAGCCGAGCTGGTAAACCAGGATTATCAGATGGTTGCTCGTAGAGAGGGAGTAATACTACGGCTCACCTTTTGTAAGGTCTCAAAGAGGGAAATACTATCGAGTGTAAGAAAAGAAACCTGCCCATCGGAGACGCTGACACCCTCGGAGCTGAGGTCTTTAGAAAAGCGTTCATTTTGAGGTTCCAGTCGCTCCTCGCTTTGCAGTACTCTCCGTCCGGTGGTATTTTTTTAACTTTTTTTTTGGCTGGTCGGCGAAAGGCAGAAGGCAATGGGATTAATGTGGAAGCGGCTAGAGTTCGCGAGAGAGAGAGAGAGGGGGGGGCATGCTTACGCCCCGAGGGAGACTGGGATTAGATGCGCATGGCGCACGATGTGCACTCGGATAGGCACATTGGGAATCCAGGTAATGGAAAACAATATCGTTAAATTGATTAAAGCGACGGATTCGCCCGCCGTAAATTTTTCCTCGAGCGGAACGCCGCCTGGCGGTGTGTTTCGAGATCGTCCTAAATAGCGCTCCGCTACGGCTTTGAAGGAATATTCGTTTCCATTCAACCGCATATTTTACATTCTAAAAAAATAAATAAAATAAATAAATAAATGTACTGTATTGATTTCCAAATTTAAAAAAAATAAAGGTTAGATTTTCCTACATAATTATCACCACTAAAAACAATTTATAATGAGTTTCCAGTTGAAATGTGAGTGATACGTAAATATTGCCTAATCTAATCCCATGGAAGAACACTCGCATAGTATTTATTTACAATATAAATAATCAACAAACTTCCTGGATAGTTCACGTTGGGTTCCTGAATACGATAAAAATGAAAAAGTTTCAAGTGCATGAAAATTAATTTAATTATACGAAGGAATATTCCTTAGAGAAATGATATACTTGCTATCTCAAAATTTTAGCTTCGATCTCAAAGCAATGAACGAAAATTTCTTA
>NW_027287538.1:8304354-8494354 GCF_022747635.1 Hetaerina americana | reverse complement strand
ACAGCGGTCTTAAGTTTCTCTTCGTCTTCCAACAATTGACCACTAAGCCACTGTTTCAAGGACAAGAAGAGGAAAAAGTCACCAGGTGCAAGATCGGAACTGTAAGGTGAGTGGCCAAAAACCTTTTCATCACTTATCACTGTAATTCCATAAACTAGGCGCAACTCCCGGTGAATATGGACAGCTGTTGTGTAATACTTCTGCTCACAAAAATTGAATCACAGCACGCTCTTTGCTAGTGGAGGGTGCAACTATTTTTGCAGAAATTGTTTATATCTATGTTCGCCGACAGGCAAACGACTACTCATTCTAAACGATATCTTTAGTGTTTTCAGAAACAAACAATAGGTGGATTTGGCTGCATTTGCAAAATTGTGTTCATATCCACCAATATTTAAATATAAGAAAACGATCCTTAATATTTCCGTAAACCTCGTATCATAATCACGACCAATAAACACTGTTTTTTCCGATCATGGCACAGACTTTCGTTTTACGTCCGAGCGTAATTGGGAACATATTTCGTGCTAATGCATTTATTTTGAAAATTTCATGAATTAAAGTGTATTTCCATAATAAGATGAAAAATGGTGAAGGCTTATACAATCAAAAGTATTCCAATGTTTTAAATAAACATGACATTAATTTTGACATCTTTACGTATTTACCTAATATAATGGAGAAGCCGATGATTAGCCGTACAGATTTCGTTTCCCCGTTTAGCGCACTTAACTCTACGTAAACTCTTGTATTGTTGTAATAAGCATGGAAACAAATGGATGAAGACACTTTAAATATCCCTTTTAAAATTGCAGTAGAAAAAAGAAACTTAAATATTCGAATGAGACGTTCTCATTGCAATCGTATCTTAAGCCGAAAATTTATTAACGTATTTCTGATATTACTTCAACTGCTATTAAATTGTCTATTTCCAACAGTTGCAGGGCACTTCAGCGGCTTACGCAAGGGAAAGGGGAATGGCGAAATATACCCCATTGTTATGATTCACTTTGAAAAACACTTTTCCCCAGAGCATATAATTATTTGCTCAAGGGTGTATAACCACATGCTGTAAAAATTAGTGCAATTATTGTAGATTTTAAAATAATTTTTGACCTTCTTTGCAAGAGAAAGGTAAAATATTTATTTTTCTGTTGGGAAAAATGGAATACTCCCAGAAATTGTCCGAATACGACTCTGGGTCACTTCATAATATTGAATGCTTAACTTATAATTAATTAAGCTTACTTTGAGATTTGAAGATGTAGTACTGAAAAGGTTTCAAGCAAAGAAGGTTTCCAGCATTCTTACAAGTCAAACTCTGACTCTTTCTTTATTAGTGGAAGTTACCGCTTGAAGAGTCATTCCTTAATCACCCTCCCCTAATGTTGTTATCCCATTACTTGAGAACATTTTGAGATCCCGAAATCACCGTATTATTCTTCAAATTCTATTCTAGAAATTAACAAAATTAGGTAACAATTCAATTTTTTCACGCGAGATCAGCGCTTTTTCGGAGAAATAATTAATTAAAGCATTCAGTTTCACTATGAAAGATATCTGAATGAACATTTTGCAAAAAAAAGTAATTTTTTTCAAAAAATTGGCTGGCTGATATGGCAAAACAATTTGTTGCAAGCCTGAAATTATGAGAATTAAAAAAATTACAACATCCTAAAATTGAAACACGTATTAAATTTTGAACTGTGTTGTGAGTGAGAGTCGGAATACACATCGAGTGGGTCAAATTACCCTCCAGCACCGGTATCGATGAAATGGATTATAACCGTCAAGATTTCGGATAAAAAGAGAGCGCATTTGTTTTCATTAGCATTAAAAAATATTTAAATTTTTTTGTTAAATTTATTTTTATTTTTATATTTTTGCAAACTTAGAACACTTACGGATTGAAACTTTAACGAATACTCCGTAATATGAAAATATAACATATCCTGAACAATCTTTAAATTTTTAATGACGTTCATTTTGCGAAGTGAATATCTTCTAGCAGCAATGGCAATCGTGGAAGCTATTAAGGTGAGTACGAGAAAATTATACCACATAGGAAATGAGTGGAATTTGAGGTAAAATTCATGAGAGGTTTTGTTCAAGGAAGTATAATTTGTGGAGAAGAAAGATTGGCATTTGATTTGTTTGCTTCGCATGTTTAAAATAAGTTTATTCTGAGTGCCTATTACGCGTACAAAACCTCATTCTCCATCACACGTTTTCCCTATCCTCAAAACACACGAAGGATGTATAAGCATCCTTTAATGATACAAATGAAACATCTTTGTAAATTGTAGATGGTAAAATATGCATATGTTTTTTCGTGCCTGCATGTACTCTTTTTACACATCCCAATGGGATAACTAGCAGCATTAGAAACTGTCCAGGAAGTAAATATAAATAAAAATAATCCCTTCATTACTGAAAATAGAACCAGGATCCTCTTCGTGGGAGGCCACAGCATTCACCGCCATCATCAATTCGATCCTCACGAACAAGTAAATTGGCAGATTGGGTTTCGCCTTGAAATTTTATGCCCAACACTCGCGAGTTATAACACCCTCACCTTCCCGCCTTCTCTCTCTCCCTTTCTCCCTCTCTCTCTTTACTCACGGCAGGTCGTAAATAGAGGAACATTTGCTCCCACCTCCCCGGGAGTTAATTTCATTAATTCACCATCCAAAACCTCTCCCGCACCAACTCCACCCCACACCCAATTTCATCCCCCTTTCTACCCCTCAACCGCAACCTTATGAAATAGAGCCAATCGTATCTCTGACACCCTCGGCGCACTCGGGGGACTGCACCGCGAGGTTGGGGGGGGGGATGTAGATTGTAGGTATTGCCGGGGAAAGAGATAGTCCCGTAGCTGAGAAGAGAGATAGACATAGGCTGGAAGATAGCGCAGCAGCCCGGAGAGAGAGAGGGAGGAGAGGTTGGATATCTGGGAAAGAGATAGCCGAGCGAGGACGCGAACTCCTCTGAATGCGCGCAAAATCGCCCCACACTCACACACAACGCGCGCGCGCGAACACTCCCACCTGCTTGATTACACGAATAACGGTTCTGGAAGGGTTCAAGAGGGGAAGGAGGGAAGCGGGGTCAGCGGGTGGGTGGTGGAGAAGCAGAGAAGTCGATGGAATAAGGAGGGAGAGTAAAGGGAGGCTAATGGGAAAAGTCGCAGACCGCAGATGTCTTGAGGTGGCGGTTGAGTTGGGAGACATACACACACACACACACACACACTCTTCCCGGGGGCGGATGGTGGTTTCATAAGGTTCATTTATATCGCGGCTACGGAGGTTCATGGGAGAGGGGCGGTGTGGGAGAGCCGGGGGAGTCGAGCATGGGACCGAGTGTGGGCAGGAAGGGGGGCGGGGAGGAAGAGGGGAGGATGGTGGTAACGCATCAGCGGGGGAACTGCTGCGGAGGCGGAGGATACGGCTTGCGGGGGGCGGGGGGAGAGTGGGGAAGTTGGCGCGCCTCCTGGATGAACAGCGGTGGATTGGCGGAACGGCTGCTCTCGGGGGTCGTCGCGAGGTAAACATTTTAGTAAAAGTATTAAGATAAGCAGAATCGGCGCAATAGGAATGGAATGGGAAAGAAAACGAAGATGAATTGAGATTATCAAGTATGAATGCGATAAATATTTAAGTAGGAGAATATGAAATGAAACAGCTAGAACTGTTCCCGTATTTCTGTGAGTGGTTTAGGAGAATGTGGATAGAGTAGAAATTTTAAACTTTAAATTTAAAAATTAAACATGTTCTAGGGCAATAAAAGAGGAATTGAATCAGGTAAAAGAAGCTTATACAAGAGGTAGTGGTCTATGGAAGGCTCCTTAAGCGGAGATGCAAAGAGTATAAGAGTTAAATCTTAACATGAGGGTATATTTCTGTATGACTTGGAAACTTGGGCGTTAAGGCAGTAGGAAAGGAGTAGACGAGAGAAGCTTGTTGGGAAAAATTATAAGAAGACATGGAATTACTGGTAATGGCAGGCAATGAGAATCTAAAGACATTAATGGAGGGTACGATACTGGGAAAGAGAGGTAAAAGAAGGAAAAAATAGGTCTTTTGGAAGAGTTATTATAGAGTTTTATTAAAATGCTCATGAAGAAAGAATTACCTATTTTAATAAGTAGTATGAGATCTAAGGATATTTTGTGCCATATTGGTTAGGGATTTAAAGTAGTATTTAGTGCTATGGTTCATCATATCAAAGCGTTGTACTAGAGAGGATTCCAACCTACGTACAAATGGAAAAATGGAAATGTATCTTTCCGGTGGTAAACTGTGGCATCATCCACTTCATCTTTACGAAGAAGTTACTTGGCATTGGGCTTCCTTGAGAATTCAGAAAATGGTAATATTCAGCTTCTATAAGGGGAATCACCTTTATCACTTTCAAAAAATTGTCCAAAACTTCAACTGACTCATGAAAAAAGTTTGGCAGAAACCCGGAGATGAAGGAGAAAGTGGATGGAGGAAATAATGGAAGATAGCGAAACGTTGGTATCCGTATTCGAAGGGAGGACATAGACTAGGTGTAAAATGGAAGGAGTCGAGGAAGCTATTGGACGGCACGACGTCGTTAATTGATAGAATATCTTCAATCACTCAATGAAAATTATTTGCACTTACTATGACTAAATTTAAGCTATGAATTGGACCGAATCCTCATACTTTTCTCAATATTCCATCATGCTCAGTTTTGCTTATATTTCATTAATCTTCCGTCTCTTTAAAGTATTACACTGTGGCTCAGTCATATGGTTTATTTTTTAAACTTTTTTAATAATGCCTAATCTGAACAATTTATCTAAGAGCTCGGGGGAAATGAGGGAAGGGAGAGAGAGAGAGAGGGAGGAGGCAGCCTCATGAGCGCCGGCGTGGAAAAAGTGTGCGCTGAGAGGTATGAGGGAAGTGAGAGGGAGACGGTGATGGTTGCGGGGAATATGGAGAGAGAGGTAAAGAGAGAAGGGAGCATATGCAGAAGTTTGAAGCCGGATACGGGAGGTCGAGGGAGATAAAATGGAATTGCCTGCGGGAGAGAGAGAGAGGGACAGAGTCTCTCGCTCCGAAGGGCGCGATGTGGGAGATTGAGGGAAGTAGAGAGGAGTGGAGAGGAGTGGGTGAGTGGGGTGTAGGGGGTTGTTGGGGAGGGACGGTTGATGGGAGAGAAGTGGGAGAATGAGAAAGGCAGCCCCGACACACCCGGCTGAGGAAAGACGGATGGAACGCAACACAGACGAAAAGGAGATATGGAGAGAGAGAGAGAGAGGGGGGAGGGGTTGAGAGATGCAAACATGCGTGGGAGGTCGGATCGGGGAAGAGAACAGGTAAAAGTTGGGGGGTCGAAGTGAATAATATAAAGGCCCGGACCTGCATTCCCATTCTCCAACTCTCTCCTCCGTCGATCGTGGCGCCGCCCTTGAAGGAGCTCTTGTAAAAAGAGCAATGGCAGACTCGAGGATTATTTTCGAAAAAAATGCGACTTATAAATCCTTCCGTGTAAGTACAAGGTTAACATTTAGTAGCAGCAATCTTTTATTCTGTTTACTCAGGAGTGAAATGCGTGATGAAAAAACAGCATGAAAAGAAGATGTAAAATCTCATCATCTCTAGTTACACATGTTCTTTGCACAACTCATTTGGGAAAGAATTTTTGAAGTAGATATTATTTTCGTGTACTTGTAAATTATAATACTTGGACAGGCCATGGAAGAGTAGTGAACTGGTCAAAATGTGAGCACCGGAGTCATCTACTATGCTATGTTAAGATGGTGATTAGGACATCACATGTCTTCAGTGATGTCCCACGATTGGAGAGAAATCTGCTTATATATGCTTTACTAGAAATCTGCTGTAATATTTTGCTTAGAAATATTGGCGCTATTATGTCCAATTCTTAAGGCTTTTAGGAGGCCAGCTGATTGAATGTGTATGGAAAACTTCTTTAATTTGAGTGACCTCGGAAAATGTTTCAAGATTTAGGTAGTAACTTCAAGTCAAGGGTAGCACTGAAGAATCCTGTATGCGTACAAGTAGAGAATAATATAAATGATAATGTTATATCCATTATATTCAAACTTCAAGATGGGTCTTCAGGAGTGTCTCCTGGCATCGCACAGATATGATTCCTTCAAAATGATTTGGAATACTCTCTTGGAATAATATTTGGAGTAAACAAATGTCTCTTCTAACTGCAGACGGAAATTAATAATTCTGAATCAATTATCTCATGTCAAATATAGAAAGGGGGGAATTCATGAGAATAACCAACCACAATTTTAATGACCAAACCAATCGGGCTTATCTCAAGCGAAATTCAGATGACTTCAAAGTTATTAGTTTTGCATTCTCTATGTTTTAATATCCTCGTTTGTTCTGTCGATTACTGTGTTTCATTGCTTTTGAAGTTCTTTTTGAACGTAATTAATTCGTTTAATTTGTATATCTGCGATTATTATTTTATTATTCAAAGGGAAATATATCACTTTAAGTTTCATTTATTCCCCTTTCGGAAGGGTAAGCATTCTGTTCCGATAGAGGAAGTTAAGCCGAGAGTATATCTAATTTTTTATGAAGTCATCCAATGGCTGAAGAAGAATTTTTGGGTCAAATAAGGAAAAATAAGGAAAAAATAAGACAATATCTCAGACAATAGCGAAAATGTTACGGTCACTGTAAATGCGCGGACCCTAAAAAAAGTGCTAATAATAATTGCATTGATTGCGTCATTCAAAAATTAATAATAATCATGTAATTAAACTGAGAATTCTCATTTTCTGTTGGCCCTCAAAGTAATGTGGTTCGGCAAATTTTTTTAGAGGACGATATTAAGGCCAATTACGTTAAAAACTTCGATAATACCTCCAACTGGGCAACTGACCTCCAAAACCAAGAGAGAAATATAACATTACACAAATATAAACGAGGCCTAAATGGATGAAATATTCTAGAGAAGAAGAATTCTAATCAAATAAATAATTACAAATCACTAAAGCAGAATTCGATAAGATGACGCCCAGCGTTTAAAATATTAGAATGGGAGAATTTAACTTAGGTGCTAGCGTTGACATTCAAAACTCCGACGCATACATACCGATCTCAATTTCGGTCCTCCCCGGTAGGATTTCTGTCATGACTTGAAAGTGGAACTTTTTTAAAGTATAATTATTTGAATTTAAGTTAGTTCTAATTTTCACCCGATAAACATTCATACTTAAATGCGATTATTCTGCGTCTCTTTTCGTTCATTTAGATATTTGATGGTGGAGTTGCGCGATTGGGCTATAAATTCTTTGTCTCTCTTCATTCGAAAATGATACGAGGAGGAAAACAATTTTTTTTTTCAAAGATCATTTCCGTCACACATAAGAATCAGATTCCTGAGACCTGATCCTTTCTTGCAACCACGGTACTCCAGTGAAGATGACGCTAGCGACGCGTCGGGAATGTAGAATATAGATATAAATGAACGGGGTTGGCGCGCATGGAGAAGACACAGCTGCTGTTCGTGCAAGGAGTGAGAAAGACAGGGTGCTGGTTCGCTGCGGGGGATAAGGGGGCGAGGAAGAGAGGAGACGCGGGGGAGAAGCGTGGATTGTTAGTAAGATAGGAGGAAGAAGTTTCCGGTGTGGCTATAGCCATTTGGCCTTCGAGGAAAGGGGAGGAAAGGAAAAAAAAATCCTTTTTCTCCACCACCAACGCTCCATTCACCCTACTCCACCACCACCCCCCTCCACTACTCCTCCATCGCTTTTTCTTTTCAAAACTTGGCTCGCCTAATTAAAGCGAAGCAGGTTTTTAAAGAAAATTGCCAAGTTTCAGTTTTGAAGTTGGAGAATACGGAATGAAAGAGGCCATCCTTTCAAAAAGAAAAGGTGTGGGGGGGGGGGAGGGGAGGGTAAGGGTAGAGGAATGATTTCCTCGGGAATCACCTTAGGAAATTGGGAAAGTTTATTAAATAATCACGTCAAAAAGCTAAACGGTCATTCAGCGAAATCGTTTGAGCGAATTTAGGTTTAAGAGCTGATTGATTTGAAAAAAAAATATTAATGTGGACTTAAGAGAGAAACAGTTATCCAATTTCAGAGTTCAGACTAATAAAACAAAGGAATATGAAGTCTTGCCGAACATTTTCGCAATCGATGAGCTAAGAGATATTTCACGCAATATGAAAATGGAGTAAATAGAACCAGTGTGCAGATTAATAAGTGTCAATATAATATTTAACAAAGCAATAATGATAAAAAATAGTTAATAATAATTTTATACCTTGTTAATAAAAAGCCAAATTATAACAAATAAATACTCTCGGAAAATTATTTCTTATTTCGTTCCAGGGTAATTAATATAATAACGTCCTATGGTTATAAAATAATTTATTTAGAGTATGTTAAAATCGAAGAAGGAAGTTATGCAGAGGAAACAACAGTGTTCTCGCGGCCATCATCATTATCAATATTTCAATCCTAGGATTGGTTTACTGCAGCCCTCCACTCTACTCTACTTAATGTCAATTCCCTCAAACCCTGATACATTCTCTGTTCTACGTCCTTCTTAATTTGTCCTATGTACATGCCTCTTGGTCCTCCTCGTAGAATCTTCCCTTCTATATTTCCTTCTATTATATTCCTAATCAATCCATATGTGTCCGATCCATCTATTTCTTCTTTGTCGTAGATCTATCCATATTCTCCTATCCTCTTATGCTCATCCATGTACTTCCTCGTTCCTTACTTTGTCTGTCAATTCAATCTTCAGCATTCTCCTCCAGCACCATGTTTCAAAGGCTTCTATTCTCCGCTGGTCCAATTTTCCAATGTTCAAAGTCTCGGAATCATATAGCACCATGCTCCACACTAAAGTCTTGATGAATTGCTTATGTTTTTCCAGCCTTAGGTTCTTTGAACACAGTAATTGCTTCTTCTTCATGAATGCGTTCTTAGCTTGGGTTATTCTTCGCTTGATGTCGGTCGAACTTCTTCCATCCCATGTTATGCTGCTACCCAGATAGATGAAGGATTCCACTTGCTCTAGTTTCACCCCTTGAATTGTGATAACTGCATTCAGCTCTGTCTTCCGCACTCAAGTATTTTAGTTTTCTTCTTGTTGATGTTCACATTATATTCCCGCGGTAAGAAGAAGAAAATAATCGCTAGGGACCCTCAAAATACTTAGCCATTAAGGAACAGAATATTTTGAACGAATATTAAATTAAAATATTTTAAGAACACAAATTAAAGTATTCTAATAAAAATTTACACACATCAGTCCTGGATCAATTCATTAATTTTAATATATTCTCATAAATATCACTAATAATCAATAATTACTAAAATAACTCGACCTACTCTAAGCTAATTCCAAGAAACTGCGTGAGATAACGCCACAGTAACTTTTAACGGAGTCATTTGCTAAGATGAATTTAAATGCAACAATTTCAGAGCGTAAAAATCATTCACCTTGACCGGAATTCGAACCCTAATCCCTAAAGCACTCGGCCGGACATCGAGGGATCCAGGTTCGAATCCCGGTCAAGGCAAATGATTTTTATGCTCTGAAATTGTTGCATTACTCTAAGCTAATTTTCTAATTTAAATTTTCATGTCACGTTTCTTATTACAATGTCATACATTCCCTCTTTTACTGTGAGTCTTGATTACTGATAACTGATACACTGTTTTTAATAAACGTTCACGATTGCATCATGCCATTGATCATGGGAATAAGATGACCTCTGCCTGATCAACGAAATAAAGTCACGAGAACAAAGAATGCGTTCCTGAGGGAAATAAAATTAAAATAAAGAGGTGAAGAGGCGCGAGGATAGGATTTTCGGGAAGTACAGGTTACTCAATTTTAGGAAAATAACGAGAAGGGTACGCTTATTTGATACTTGCAGTAATACACAGCATCTATGATTGTACATACCTAAATGACACAAAAGAGTATGGCTTCGTGGTCGCATCATATTCCCGTACTGTCAAACTATTTGCTTCAATGGAACAAGTGTAACGTCTTAAAGTTTCTGATGGACCCTGAAAGTACACACTAATGTACTCCTAAAGCTTTATCTTATCTGACATACAAATGTTTATAACCAAACCACATTCTTTGAAGCATTTTAAAAAAGGTAAAGGCCGTTTGGTCATAATATGAAATATATTAGTTCGAAACGTTTTTAGTTTCCAACACACCAACTTTACTTTGATACATGACCAATGTTTGCGTGTAAGCCTTTTTTGTAACGCCGAAACGGCTTCTTTAATCCCTCATCTTAGAAGTTGAAACCGATCCAAACGTTGAGCAACAAGCCATTGTTTCAAGTGCAAGAAGAGGAAATAGGTGCCAGGAGCAAGGTAAAGTGATCTCTCTCTTGTTAATGGTATCCCAAAAACGTTCGTCCTCTAAGCATTCTTGATCTTTGTGTTCGTTGTTAGGGGTTGGTAATGTTGGTATCCACCTCACACACAATATGCGAAGTCCGAGGTTTCCGGTAAGAATCGTTTTAATATTAGTGTGTTCAAAAAAATTATCATCCTGAGCACTGTACGTCCATCGTCGATCACATCACAGTTCCGATGCCGACCCCGGTGGCGGCGGGGTAACGTCCTCGTCTGCCATTCCAAGGGTCGCGGGTTCGATTCCCGCCGGGGTGAGTTTTTCTCCACCTAGGGCTTGGGTGTTTGTAAATGTGATCATTGTTATCGTTGTTAATAGTTCGATGTAAAGGCCAGAATGTGCTGTTTTCGGACTTATACTGAATAAATAAATAAATAAAGTTCTTATTTCCCTTGTTGAACGATTTCATCGTTCTGAGCCAGCCACTCCGCTATACCTCATAAACATATGTGCGGCCCGTTTTGAAGTTACCGCACCGTTGTCTAACCTTTTCTGCACTCATTACTGTTGATCCATAAACTAGCCACGACTCCCGATAAGTTTGGGCAGCTGATGATTCATCTTTCTGCACACAATACTCGAATCACGACACGCAACTTCACAATTATAGGAAGCAATGATTTTCGAGAACATTGCCATCGATCTGCAAACCACTGATAGGCAAACGACTACTGAATCAAAATCATAACTTCAGTGCCATCAGAAATAATCAAAAGACGGCGCTGCAATGCCTACAACTTCGTTCTGACCTGCTAATTTTAAATGTAAGAAAACGGCCCTTAATTTTTGTAATTCCTGGTATTCATACGTTTTGGTAGTCCTTTCGCAGATGCAGAGATGTTAAGCCCGTGAAGCGCTCTTCTCTACGGAAAGTGGAAGGGAAGTGGAGAGGAATAGGGAGGAGGGGCAGGAGGAGAAGGGGGAGGGGGTAGAGTGGCACGGTGTTTGTGGAGATGACTGTTGGCGCTACCGTTGTTTATTAAGCCGTGTTAGCCCTGTGCGGTTCAAAAGCTTTGAATAGCCAGATGTGAGTCTTCTCACGGGTTCTCACCTCATCTATACTTGCTAAATCGTTGGCAGGTTTTCCGCTATTATAACGGTGAGAAGTGATTGGCGAACGATTGGAATTGGGAAGAGTTTGGTTTGACTAATTAAGGTAAGCGGTTGATTTGGAGGGATAGCGACGGTTTTTCAACCTATGGGAATAGTTGTGTGTTACATTCGCCGGTGTATTCTGTGCGCCAGGGGTTACGTGAGGGTCGGGATATCACGTTTTAGGTGGCACAAACGGCTTGGGAATTACTCTTGATTTGAATAGAGGAGTCAGTTTGACGGATCGGAAGGTGCCGCTCGCAACATGGACAGTTTCAGGATGAGTGAGATTGGATGATATTAGGGTGATATATATGTATAAAGGACGCAAATCATAGGACAATTAATCCTTATTGTTCCACCTGGATTTCAGTCCATTATTAGGCATATTATCTAAGTGGGCAGTTTTTTCATTACGGTGGCTGTCGTCTGTGGACACACGCAATTTCGCAGATGCTTTGAATCAGTTCTGTATGCTTTTATCCTTTTGCAATATTGAATCCTGTATTTTAAAAATGAACTGATGCTCCATGAAGGTTAACTCATAAAGAAATAATCGGAAAATATAGTAGTAGTTGATTACGAAGCACCTGCTCAACCATCAAAATTAATCATAACATACAATTGTTAATAATAAAATAACTAGAGGAAGAATTCAATAAGTAAACTCTTGCTCCTATTCTAATTGAAATCTTAATCTAAGAAAAACCATTGCTGCCATCTGTGGGTGAAAATATTTTTTTAAATGTATCGTTTTTTTTTCGACTACAGCAATTTCAAAATAATCATATCCAAATCTGAGGTACTCTTAAGTAACATTTCTTATGCAATGTGTCCCAACAAAATAAACAAACAAATCGATTGTATTTAGATACATGTTTTACTATGATATATAAATGCTTATAAGTACAAAGTGGATTAATTCTATAGTGTAGACTGCACGTAGTAAAACAAAAATACAATCAGGATTCCCTATTTAGCAATATTCGTGACCGGCAGTAGAGCAAAGGTGCTGCAAAAGCTGGGGATCAATTCCAGGGAAAATTACATACCATTAACAGTTTCGCCTTTAATTAGTATCGGGAAAAACTCCAATTGATATACGAGGGTCATCCGGAAAGTAGTACCCGTTCGTGAAATAAAGACACAAAAGTAAATATTAACAAACATAAAAAAATTTATTTGAAAGAGGATACTTTAAACTACTTCTCAACATAATCTCCAAGCAAATTAAGGCATTTGTCATAACGTGTGACAAGTTTCTGTATTCCTGCTGCATAGTCCTTCGCCGCCAGCTCATTGAGATACGCGAGGGACCCATCTTGCACAAATTTTTGCATAATGCAGATGGTGTTTAACAATTTCATGAACAATTGTTCGAGAAACATTGGGAAAATGCTCACAGATGTCATCAATTGTGACGCGCCGATCGTTCCTCACGAATTCGTCAACTGAGCTCACCAGTTGGTCTGTAATGACAGACGGTCTCCCCGAGCGCTCATCGTCGTGTGTGTTCCCCCTCCCCATGTTGAAGTTGCGACACCACCGCCGAACAGACGACTCGTCCATTACATTGTCTCCATACACCTCCTTTAATTGGCGATGAATATCACATGGGCGAACGTTTCTTGCATTGAGGAATTTAATCACTGCCCTCACTTCACAACTGGCGGCGTTCTCAATTTTTTTAAACATTGTAAACAATCACAGAAACAACACAGGCAATGCTAGCGTCACGCAACTTGGCTCAGAGAAGGCAGACAAGCCACTGAAGCTATCTGACCTCGTCCAGCGGCTACTCGCGTCGTCAGCACTTCATGCGGCACGAACGGGTACTACTTTCCGGATGACCCTCGTATGATGTACTTCCGCGGGTGCAAGAGTGTATTGTATATTGTTGTGGTAAGTGAAGTATTTGGCAGTGATGATATAATTATTTAACTAATAATTTTAATTGTGCCGATTGGTAAATAGATGTACATTTTTTCGCAAAAAAGTAATTATGTGCATGCACAAAGTGCGGTCCATAAGCTTCTGCACAGATTTTGTTTTCTTTCTCATTGATCCAACTCCTTGGATGACGGTAGAAATACGTATTGACTCAATTAATTAGTAATTACTTTAAAATGCGTAATGACGCAATTATTCTTCTTATGTCCTTACTATTTTGATTCAAAACACATCCGAGATAAGTAAAGTGTTCAACCTGCTCAAGTTTTTTAACCTCAAAATTTAGCGTTATACTTAGCCTTTCTCTATTAGGAATAATCTTCGTTCTATTTACATTTATTCTCATTCCATACCTATCGCACCAATTTTCCAATTCACTCAGCAATGCGTACAACCCCTTGGCTGACTGAAAAAATAAAGCTTGGTCATCAACAAACATAGCTAATTTTATGAATTCCACGCCGATTTTCATTCCTACCTCCAGTTTTACTCATTTCCTCCACACGTACGTTGAACAGCACCGGTGATAATGGGCAACCCTCTTCTTTTTAACATTTACCATTGGCTCTGTCCAGTGCCCATTAGCACTTGAGCAGTCTGAGACATGTACAGGTTTCGGATTAGTCACCTATTATTCCAATCTATTCCTATTTTCTGCAGTATACTCATTAGTTTTTCCTAATTCACCCTATCAAATGCCTTTTTGAAATCTACAAAACAGGTAAATATGTTCTGATTGTATTCTATATTTAGTGATCTCATTACTGCAATGGCATCACGCATGCCTATCTCCTTCCTGAACCCAAACTAACCATCCCCTAAGTAATTATTTGCCCTACTCTCTATCCTCTTGTTGATGATCCTGAAAACCACTTCAGCTGCGAGCAAAATAAAACTTATTGTTCTTAAGTCCTCACATGAAGTAGCATTTACTTTTTTGGTGTAGGAACTAACACTGATCTGGCAAAGTATTTCGGCCAGATTCCATCCTCATAGATTCTACGAATCAGTCGATATAGTCTCTTCATACTACATTTTCCTATAGCCTTTAGAAGTTCCATGTTGTCTTACCCCACGGCCTTATTTGATTTCAATAACTTAATTGACGTTTCTATCTGACAATCGAGTAAGCCTGGACCTAAGATATCTTCATCTTCATCATATTCTCTTTCTATGTCTAATTTTGCTGATCTAAGTTCTATACCATACAGTTCTTTAATAACCTTCCATTTATTTCAATTTTGTTCTGGTTTAAATAATATTTTTTCCAGACTCGTCTCTTTTTACAAGCACAGAGTAACCCTTCTACCTTCCCAAAATCGTTTTAACCTTCCGATATAGCACACCCATTTCACCCGTTTCAAAGGCACCCATTTTTTGTGAAAAATATATATTTTTTCATTTCTACTGGGTGTCTTTTGTTATGATGAGAGATATCAGGTGACCATCGCAAATTAAGACACGAGGAACATGAGCAAGTAATTAATCAAGAGCGTAACCAACTGAGGATTGGCTAATGGCTTCAACTTGTATGAACACAAGTTCAAACTTGGGGAATATGATAATGCTCCACATCGGGAGAACTTCTCCTAGAGTCAAACACATGGGCGCGCATATAATACGTATAAACACAACTATGCGTTTGAGCAGTTGCCTGAGAGGTGGTAAAACGTCAGTTTATGGGAGCCTGTGCAAGGCTGTTTTCGCGCGAGACTGCGGGAAAAGGAGAGAGACAGCGAGGAGGGGAGGGGTGGATTTGAGGGAGGAAAGAGTGAAAAAGTCTCGCGTAGAATAGGAATTATAATGCATATATTCATTCCTCGGTGGGAGTGGGAAAACTATTGTTGAGGCGTTGAAGGGGAGCGGGTTTAGCGGAGTAGCAACGTAGATACAGTCTTTCGAACGGGACGATGTTCTCGTAAATGCACGACTTCTCCCACTTCGGGCCAAATGTGGCGGTTGGGGAAGGTTGAAGGGGTAACTTTTAAGGGTGGGTCCTTCACAACCCCTTCGAGGTCGCGAGTGTGTATGTAGTAAGAGGTTGAGGTGGGGGTTGAAGGATGGGCGAGGAGGAGTTTGGTGCGGCCTCATCGTCAACGCTCTTTCCCTCCGACCCGCAATGCCCTCCTCCCAAGGCGACTCGATTGCGCTTCGCGTGTGTATCTGTGTGCGTACTCGTGATTGTTTTTGTGTGTGTTTATGCTTGAGAGTTTGTTTACGATTTTAGTGCGCATAAGAAGGACAAGGGAGATAGGCGCGAATTTCTTGGGCGGGGGAGGGAGGGAGGGCGGGAGGAGATCTAAAAAGCGAGCGGCAATGCAATCAAGGAGTTAAGAGCGCGGAGAAGAGTTTGAACTCGAAACTTTGGATGGCCGTAAAAGAGATCCGAAGGCAAGTGGTGATGAAGGCGGGTGGGTAAAAGAGAAGATATAAGTGAATGAGCGAGAAAGGAGGACGTGCCGAGGATTACTCTTTTCTGAGAAATAATATAAGATATTAGCGAAATGGCGAAATTGAATATCATCCATAAATGTGTAAACCCTTCTTCTGAATCACAAGCACGCACTTGAAAGTTATAAACTTAGAAGAACAGGCAATATGAAAATTCAGCATTATTGCGCGATTGCAGTTCAGGTCACACTCACGAGTATAAATTGATCGCTTGGTTCATGTGTGTTAAATTCTGGAAATATATGCCAGAACTAGCAGAATTAAGGACTCATTCTTTCCACGGATATCACGGTATAGCAACTGTAGGGTTATACGCTACCTGCAGCGTCGGGTCACATTCCCTACCTGTATCCTTGGGGAGGAGAACTTGCATGTAACATGTCCATGTGGTCGTGGAAGCTCAATTTTTCTGCTTCATATAAAAACAAGCAAGTATTTTTACGAAAAAAAAACGAAATACAACACTTCCGATTCGAGATAATTTAACTTAACTTTTGAGTTACGAATGGCTGAAATTTGGTGAAATTATACTTTTAAAAATAACCCCTTGAAAAATGATAAATTAACGTAGGCTATTTTAGATTTTAACGCTGGATTTCCGTCTCTCCGCAACGATTCTACCTCAATGAGTCTACTGAAACCTAACGGAGGAAAACGTAAGTCAAAGACTATTTCTCTCAAAAATGTTCCACGAAATCGATTCAGAATGGAGACGAAACAAGATGTAAAAGAGGGAAGATTAAGAAACGGGGTTGGGGGTGGGAGGGGGAGTGGAAGGGTGGGAGAAAGACTGACGGCGGGAGATGACTTTCGTTCTCCTTCGGACCCCGGATTATTAATACAAATGTCCTCTTCCCCTCTCGCAACCCCTGTAGATCTCTCCGATTCAACTATTAAACGGCAATCCGTTTAAAAACGACCAGGGGCGGGGGGAGGGGAGGGAGGAGGCAATTAAGCCGAAACCGCTGTTGCGATGTATAGATCCGCGAAAAACTTTCTTCTTCCACCACCCCTTCCCTGTCTCTCCCACCAACCCTCCCACACCACCCGGTTTAAAGTTAAAAGACTAATTAGAGATAGCGTGGCGAGAGAAAAATTAGGTAGGAGGCTGGATTGTCGGGGTGGGAGAGATGCCATTAAGCCCAAAAGAGGAGGAGGAGCAGGAGGAATGAGGAGGTGAGCCAAAAAGAGGGGGGTAGGAGAGAGGGGTTGAAAAAAAGGTATTTATCCACACCTCCGAACAATCCTCCATGCCCCCTGGCCGCCTCCGCCCCCGCTAATGCTCCAAGAGTTCCACCTCCCCCTTCAGGGGGCAGGCTTACGAGATAAGGGAGAATGGTAAGCGGGTTGGAATTTCGGAATATTTGCGGCGAGGGAGAGGGAGGACGATGGGGTAGAGGGAGGGGTGGGGGGAAAAATAGGAGAGGGGGGGGGTGGGGGCGCTGCTCCGCGAGTGTGTGCGCGCGGGTGAGTGGGAAGGATGGGGTTACCATGGCAACGCTCGGGTTTCTTTGGAGAGGTTGTGAGGGAAAGAGGAAAAAATAAAAGATTAAAAAGAAGAAAGATTGCTCCTTTATAAAATTGAGAGGAAGTGAAATAATGGAGACGGGGGGAGAGGAATATTTACGGAGAATAAAACAAATGTCCGCAATGAATTTATTGGTAACGGAGGGAGTGATGGCAAGAAAGTAATCTTGCCTGGTTATTTCCCCTTGGCTGAGCGATGACGGAGGTGGAGGCTGAAAGATTTCGTCGTTTAATGGATATGCAGTGCATAGACCTCCCCCAATAAATGGACGAGGCTTAGGTTATATACTCGCGGCTTCTTCAACTTCTCCGTACATATGTAACTGGATTTATTTCGTAATATAGACCTTTTTATGTACGTGGGCAGTTTTTGCATCACGGTGTTGTCTAGGGGGACGCGATTTAGCAGATAATTTGGAAAAATGCGATTTGATTTTTCCTTGCATATAATGAACACTGAGTTTGAAAACAAAAAATGAAGGACTTTTAAAGTTAACTACCAAAAACTACATTTACGGAGGCCATAAAATTACGCAGAGGCAGTTAACGGAAAATATTATGGAATTTTAAAGTTCACTTTTAAAGAAATAACCCGAGATTATCAAATTTCGCAGGAGCTGTTTACAATTTGACGAATCGTCTACTCAGCTGTCGACATTAATCATAATAATAAACGTTTGTAAATGACGTAATAGCTGGACAAGGAATGAGACTCCTAATTGAAGTGAACGAATTGAAATCTTATTACTAAGTCGAAATTGTGCAGCGATACATTTAAGTGTTTGAAACATTTTTATTTTTTAAAAACAATTTTTTTTATCTCAAAAATTTCCAATAAATTTAACCGAATTGAATGAAGCCTACTACGTTACTTAAATGTGAAGTTTAACCCTCGCTTTGCAAAACAAAATTAGAAGCCTTCACGTTCCACCACTCTTGAGGTGATGTGCCTCCAGAGAAACAATCAAAAATAATAATTTACAGATTTACATAAAAACTTCAGAATTGAAGAGAGGAGATAAATGTTTGACTCTTCAATCTATTCCAGAAATAGAAAATTACATTTTTTGATCGCGAAACCATTTTTTGGTCTGATTCAGTTCTCTCTGCTATCGTGTTAGTATCATTAAAATATTTCTTTGCATCCTTTAAGGTATGTTATTTATCTCGTCCAAAGATGCATTATGTTAATCTCAAATTCTTTGAATAATACCAATTTCATCCTTTGGGGCTGTTTAGAGACCAAAGCTGGGAGCATTTTAGGTGAAGTGAAAGGGATGTAGACCAGTAGAAATGGCTTTAGACCTTGAATATTAAATTTTTGATCTATAGGATTTTCCGACGTCCATGGAAAATTATGTATTGTTAGAGAACCATTCAATTTCCAATTAAAATTTAAGTTACTGGAGAATTCAAATTGGCTTAAAATATTCGCAATTAATCATTAAAAATTACCAACAAGTGAACGGAAAAAATCTTCAAAAATTAATTCTTATCCTCTTGGATAATTAGATAAGAATCCAAATAAAAAAGTATCCAGGCAGATTTATAAACTTATTTCAGCACTGATTTCGGGATACTTCAAATCGAGCCTTTGAAAAAGGGGAAACCTTACTGAAAAAAATGATATCATGACGATTTTCGGCATTCGTATAATATGCGGTCTTTAGATTGTTTGCCATCCATTAATAGTTTAGCAGTATTTTATGGAATAGGAATAACATAGTAACTGAATAGAAAAATTTCATTGAGGCAAAATATTAGGCAGAATCAATATTACCGAATAAGGTTTAATGACTTTAATATATTAAAAGTATTTCATTGAATATCCATTAGCGTTTATGAACCGACTACCTATCTAGAAGAAATGCTTCAGAAAAACCTTAATTTTTGTTTTTTTTTAATATCTATCATTCCTCTATCAAACATTTCGGCAAGTGATTACTATTGGTTTAGAGAGGTTTCATATTGATTTTTTATTTAAACGAGTTCTTCAGACCTAGATCTCTTAGATGTTAGAATCGGTCTCGGAATCCAGGGACTACTTCCGTGTGTGTTACCATCTTTCTTTGAGTGTAATCTATTTTTTCCACCGCTCTAAATACAGGCCACTTATTAGAATTTGTTTTCCTATTATTATTTCTTTTATATATAGTTATATATTTTCCTATTATTATTTCTTTTATATATAGTTATATATTTTCCTATTATTATTTCTTATATAATAGTTTTTCCCAGTTTCTTCTCAGGTCCACAAAATATTGCTATTGAGCTGTTTTGTTCGCCATTACTTCAACATATCTCTACTTTTATGCTGATCGCAAGGAACACTTGATTTTGGATTTTGATCGCATATGACATGAGTAAATACACTTTTAAGCATGTGAATTGTACCTAAGCTTTCTTGTGACACTGATAGCATTGTAATACACTGTCAGCAACGAAAAAGCCTAACATATTCTAAATAATTTCTTTCAAAGCTCCCGTCAATCCTGTGATGGCCCAGTAAGCCCGATGTAGATGTAATCATACATCATCTACTTCTACTTAATACCCCGCAAACCGCCGCAAGGGTGCGTGGCGGGGCGTGTTAGGACACCACCCGTAATTTAGAAAGAAAGAAAGAAACCGCATGCAATAGCCACAAATTTATTTGGCAGTGGCAGTATTTAATTTATTTTAATTTATTTTATTTTTTCCATCCACAAACTAAACATGGCATACATTCATGCAAGAACACTTACATGACCACGCAAATTCAAACACTCAAACTAACAAATAATATACACATGCACCTACATATGTACCTAATATTATTAAAATGTTTAATTTTTTCCGACTTTTAAAATCAATGTTTTTAATATTTCTGAAGTGACTTCAGATTCTTACTATTATGATTTCTGATTGTTCGGGGAAAGAATGAGTATTTGTATCTATCTGTACTAGAATCTATCTCTATGCATGTAAGTGCGCACAATGGGAGAACTCTGTAACCTATTTACATTGTGAACAAATAAATCCCTGGACCAGAGGACATCACCGCAAGAGCAGTGCTTGCGCTCGGAACGCGTAGTTCCCCTGGACTGGAAAATTGTTAAGGTCACGCCTATCTTTAAAATTGGAAATAAACAAGACGCCAGCATTTAACGACCGATTTCCTTAACTTTCCTTTCCTCTAAATCTCGAGAACGTATCACTGTTAGCCACGTCAGGGCATTTGTGGTCGCCAGGCATATATCAAAAGTTACATTTGCCATCAGCTCACTCCATAGTTTGTCCGTTTGCTTTCTTCCACCTTCCCTTTAAATTGAATCCCGGGGTGCCATGTCTTCTCGGAAGCTTTGTCATAGATGATAAAGTTCAAAGCGCGGCAGCCCGTTTCGTTAAAATCGCTTGCAATAAAACGAAAAGCGTCACTGAAATACTCATAAAGCTGGGTTGGAAATCACAAGGAGAAAGACGATTCAATGCTACGTTCAACGTACTAAATAAATTCAGAACCGCATATTTCAGCACCGAGGTCTCGCAAATTATTCGCACACCAACATACGTTGGTCGCGTCGTTGGATCATGCATATAAAATTCGGGAAATAGATGCCAGAACTAGCCGACTCAAGGTCTCCTTCTTTCCACGGACAATACGGGATAGCAACCGCAGGGTTATCGATAGCAAAAACCCCACTTGCCACCCTCAGCGTCTAAAAAATAATTAGTTGTATTTAAATGCATTGACATTCACTAACCTCGTGTGTGTTGTTGTCAAAACTCTTTCTTTCCGCATGACCTCATTAGAATGACATTAAATAATGTAGTGCTCTTTACACTATCGTTTGTTCTGCCTCGTATATTTCAAAGGACCCCTTTAATCCCTTGTTTCCCTCCGTGGGGGGACCCTCCCGCTACATGCAGCTTTGGCTCACTTTACCCACCTGTTTCCTTGTGTGAGGAGACCGTTTCATGTTGCATGTCCATGTGGTGGTGGAGTTTCGCCTTCCTACTTTTCAAATTACACGTTATCGGATAAACGTCTTCCTTCAGCCTTGGGTGCCATTGTTTGTTGGATGATAGTATATGTATTTGCATGCGTGTAGAATGAAATGATTCTAGTACGAACAACGTATGTGCCACTGAGGGTAATGTTTTGCATTGCATTACATGCACTTTCACTAACCTCGTGTGTTTTGCTGTCAAAAGCCTTTCTTTTTTTAAAGATTCCCCTCCCATCCCTCGTCTCTCTCTATGGGAGGAGACCCTCCCCCTACCTGCAGCGTTGGATCACATTCCCTACCAGTGTCCTTGGGGGGGACACCGTTGTATGTTGCATGTCCATGTGGTAGTGGAATTTCGCCTTCTTACTTTTCATATTCTTTCTTGCTCGTTATTGGATAAGTTTTTTACTGCATCCTAAGGTGTAGTTATTTGTAGATGGTAGTATATGTGTTCGCATGCATGCAAAACGAAAGGATTTTCGCGTGAATGTATACACCACTGTGGGTATTGGTTTGCATGTATATGCTGATTTTGAATGCGGTTTTCTTCCCTTTTACAGGTGGTGACTAAACACCATCCCGCCATACATCCTTGCGACAGCTTACGGGGTAGTACATAGCCGTAAGTTTACGTAGAGTATCGTATCAGAGGAAATTTCACTTTGTAGACCGTGAGATCGATCATTTTCCCTTAGATCGTAGAAAATAAAAATTAAAATAAATATTCTGTAGGCAATGAAGATGAACAGCCATAAGGAGAATAGGTATCGGCAAAGCAAATAGTATCTTAAACAACTCTCTCCTATTCCACTGATGTATTCATTCCATCGAGGTCCATGAGGGGCTCTTCTCCTCTTTCACTTGTTCCTCTAAAAGTGTGTCCAACAGAATGAACACTACTCCAACCAAACGCGATGGCCGGTGGTGTGGTATTGATGGAAAAGAGCACCCATTGGACAGACCACCCATGGTGTACCATATTAGCAACATTTATAACTTCCACGGTGTTTTAATAGGAAGAAGATAAAAACAAACTCCAAAGAATCCTCATAATTCATAATGTAACTATGAATTAAAGTAGGTAATGCAAAACAAATTAGATGCCTATAATAATATAGTGTGAGCTTGCGATTGAAACCAGCTCTTCTCCGTCTCTATAGCAACGCGATAGGTATCTCGTTTATTCCTGGACCACAACCCAGAACGTGGGTTGACACTGAACGATGGTAGGCACTCAGGCGAGTCCCACACGCACGAGTGGATTTGCATCAGAATATGAAGTTGTTAGCTTCGGCACGCCTTGATCGTGCTCGTACGAATAAAACGTGACTGAAATTGAGTTTATTGGCGTGCATCGTGTTACAGAATCACTCTCTGGTGCGGAGGGTCTTGCTCTTTCTATCACCCCCCCCCTCTGAATCTCTCGGATACTCCTTTATTTTGAAAATCAAAAAACAAAGTCCTATTTTATTTGTACAAAGACCCATTTCAATAGAATTTCATCCCATAATTTCAAAATTTTTAGAGCGTAGTAAATGTAAAAATTGAGCGAATACTATTTCCTAGAAACTGATTTTTGGCCTATCAGCCAATGGTTGCACGTATTGCATTTCGTCATATTTAAGGCCTGATTTGAGCGGATTAAGAAATGTACACGTATCAATATATAATGCAGTATAATAAATAAAAATCATGTTCCCTTACAAAAAGATCCAGTCAGTCCCACCGTTGTAATCGATAAACATAAGATGTTCAGAAAACCGGAGAAGGGCGAAGAGAAATCCAGCGTTGGCCAATTCTAAGCGAAAGTCACGGAAGGACTACAAACAGTTTAACTATTCCAACCGACGAAAGTAGTGCCTCCCTTGGGGCGATGGCCCCATGACAACTCAATTAGGAATCGGAATACCTCTGAAAAATCATGCAGCCTCCGGAATTCGACCCCGGGTCGTCTGCCACATCACCTCTATCCTCATTCAAGCTTAATTTCACACATATTAACTATGATATAAATATGAATCCCCACGGAACATTTGCGAGAATTAATGACATCGCAACACGGACAATCTTCGTAATCAAAACAATTTTGGAGATGCATGGCCAGCGCTTATTGATATCTGTTCTTTCCAAAATTTTAATGCAAATTACATACACTAAATTTATTCTTTTATTTTAAGCAATGCCTCATAATTAATCTTTTGTGGGGGTCGCATAAACAATTATTTTGAGTTGCAGCAATAGACTCCATCATTATCCACTTTGTTAATTCTTGTACAATCAATACAAGATTCAATATCACACTTTTGGTTGGTAGCCTACCGTTTAAAGCAGGAAACGCTATATTTTTAAGCCTTTCCAAGAAAGAAGAAACGTATTACTCCACAATGACCACTATTAAATTCTGTATACTGTCTTCCTCCCTTCATTCTGTTCAACGTGCTCAATCGTTTCCCGCCCCTTCCTCGTTTGTCTGACGTCCTTCTTCATATCAAAGACTTCAACATCCCATTCCCTATCAATAAGCTTTTCATCCACTTTTCCTACCTCCTTATGATTTTCCCCAACTATCCACTCTCCTCCCCCACCACACCCAGCCTTTCTTGATTTGTTTTTCTTTCTGTCCATTTCACCTTCTCCATCCATCTCCACAAGCAATTCTCAAAAGCCTCCAGTCTACACCTATCATCCTGCTCCCATGATCATGTTTCCGCGATGCGCAAAATTACGCACCGTGGGCAAGATTTGACGAGTCATTTCTTAACCTCCTTACTCAACGTCTCTCTCTGCCACCAATTCCCTCCTCCTTGTGAAAGGTTCTTTGTCTAACGAAATTCTTGATCTTAGTATGTCCCAGCTATTTCGATCATCCAGGACCGAATTCCCTCCCAGCTTGGTAAACATTTCACGTGTTTCTATGTTTTTACTCTTCTATTTTACATTTCGCGTAGTTTTCCTCTCTCCCAAAGAGATAGTAACTTTGTTTGTGATACCACAAAGTATCTCCTTTTCATTTTAATGGTAAATTAAATTGATTAAATTCATCAGCACTTCGCTGCTGCTGGAATTCAGAAATTTTCAGATGGTTAATTATTTCCAATGATTTCATGTTTCGATCAATAAACATGTACTGGAACGAAGTTAAATAATACGAATTTCCTACGAATATGAGTTCATAATTATTATCTGTGGAGAATTTTAAATTTAATGAAATATTCATTTGACTTCATGAAAATTTTAAATTAAAAATAAATGAGAAGAACTATCAATAGAAATAATAGTATGCGTGAATAACGGAACGAACAGCAAAGAACGACATAAATAACTAAAAAATATGAGTTTTTAAAATGTGTAAAAACGAGTGTCAAAATTACCAAAACAACATATTAACTACTTTGAATTTTTCAACGCTCAAAAAGACCAAAAGAAGTTTGAAAGATACTTTGGAAAATATACGAAAAATTGATACATATAAAATTTTTAAATCAATCGTCGAATTTCCTAAAAATAAGGATTAACGTTTCACAGACCATTAAAAAAGAGAAAGAGAAAAAAGAATGCATCATTGAAAGCGTTAAATATCAAGGGGATGCAATTTCAAACTCATTAAAATAAATATTTTTTTCGGAAATAATGCACGAGCAAAGGGATGAAAGGAAAGAAAAGACAATTTCTTCAGTGGGTGTATCGAAATTTTTCCAATTCGATTCTGCCTCGGATAAATGAGCAAAAAAGTCTTAAGTGCGTCTCGCCAAAATGGATTCTGTTCACTGAGTACGATATAATTGAAGTATACTTCATCGGGGAGCCATTCAAAAAGGTTTAAGTTATTTAAATAGTACCGAGCAAAAACTGAAGTTGAGGCTCAAATTTCGTAATTGAGGTCAAAAATGTTTAATCCTTTCCAAAGGAGCTGGATATTTCGTGCGAATAAATAAATGCTAAAAATGATATGGGCTTCAAAGAACCATACAAAAAGGAAAAAGGGATATCCATTCTTTAGTTGGGCCCTCGTGACCGTATGCTAAAAGCATCTCGCTTATATCCTAAGAAATATCAGCGAGATCACGAGGAAAAATCGAACTCAAGGGGAATCTTGTTACATGACTCTGCAGGGATCACTCCTAGCATTCTATCACTCAAGCAAAAAATTATTCTTTTCCTGAATAAAACCAAGAGTTTTATTTTCTGAAAAACATTGGAAGCGATTGGTTTAATATAACAATATGCAAAGCACTCCATGGAGTCCTCTTAATCTAAAGATGTGCGCCAAAATAGATATAATGCAGGACCCCATTTGCGGAACGTGAGAGATCTGTGTGCGTATGTGTGTTGGTGTGTGGGAGAGAAATGGAAGAGAGGGGGTGTGCGTGTGTGTCGGGAGGGACGGGCTAAAGGGAGAACGAGGCGATGCATGGGGGAACGTGACGTGATATGGTGAAGACGTGACGCGGTAAAATCGCCCGTTTCGATGCGCCTAGATCCCGGAGATGTCGCAAGAAGAAGCGGCGGCGACTGCGGCCTCCTTCCGAAACAGTCGGGCAGTAACGAAACGTGAAGTTCTCTCCTCTCTGTCTCCCGGCAACTTTCGGAGGAGAGCGGTGGAATTACCCTCGGAAGGGGGGGGGGGGGAGAGAAAGAGGAAGGGAGAGAAGCGTGCCTCCAAATTTCAGCGAAATAAAAAATGGTGTTAGACGTTTCCCTATGACAACGGCCAGGTATGAAATTTTTTAATGCTCAAAGCATGGTATGAATATTTATTTCCATTACTTTGATACATAACTATATATATATGTGTGGGTCGCAGTAGTCCAGTGGGTAGAGCTTTGGACTGCTGACCGGAGGGTCCCGGGTTCGATTCCCGGGTTACGCACTCTTGGCACCTGCAGCTCCACCCAAGCTAAAAGTGATTTTTCGGGTACCAGGTCTTCCTGGGAAACCATAACCGGCACAGGGAAAGGGTTTTTGGCCCCCCTACCCTGATGTTTGAATTTTCACACGCCGTATAGGGCTTAGTACTGGGTGATCTCTACCATCACCTACTAAACCGACCTTCGGGTTGATTACTGTGTTAATGGTTTAAATAAATAAATAAATATATATATATATATATATATATATATATATATATATATATATATATATATATATATATATATATATATATATATATATATATACACATACGTATATATATATATATATATATATATATATATATATATATATATATATATATATATATATACACATACGTATATATATATAGATATATATATATATATATATATATATATATATATATATATATATATATATATATATATATGTATGTATGCATATGGATGATGGAAATAAATGGATGATTGGGCTATTAACAATAATGGAATAGATATAACTTTTAGCAAATGTAAATCCATCACTTTTGGCACCAAGGTAAATCCAATCAATAGGGACCTTAAATTCACCATAAAAAGCCACCGCTTAATGTGATAGATTAAATACTTAAGTGGTTATTTTACCAAGATGGGGCCGAATGTGGAATTCATTGACAATCACGATAGCAGTTAAATTGAGCATGTGATGCCATGTGGTATTCATGTTTTTTTATATTAAATGACAATTGGCGGTCAATCTCAATTGAATCGAATGAAAACAGTCTTTTGCCAAATGAAGCATGAAAGGAGGAGGGAGAGGAGAACGGACGCGCGGAAAAAGCCTTTTTTCCGCGTGATTTTTCGACTATCATCCTCTCCCACAGAGTCAGCAGCGTACCGTCGCTCTTTCCCGACGAGATGCAATCGAAAATGACCTCTCTCTCTCTCTCCTTCGTTGGTCTCCATGGAGCTGTTGTCTCGCGCTGTTTTTGTTGCGAGACAAATCCTCCCGTCCCGGACAGATACTTCATGCTCCGATGCGGACGGAGTGAAACCCGAATGAAATGAGCGAGAATTCCAAAGGATAAAAAGGGCGGAACGGGATAACAGCGCTGATAGTGCCGGTAGGTGTGTTTGCAGCGTTCGCCAATCTTATTGAGGGTCAACCTGTCCTGCTGCACTGCATGGAAAATAGAATGGGAAAGAGACAACCAAAGGGCGCACATATTTTCCTTTAAAATCCACCTCATTCCTACATCAGATCTTGAATACGTGTTGCTTTTTTGGGCATTTCGCAGAAGGAAACTGATTCGCGATTAAACAATGCCATAATGACCGTTTAGAGAAGAACCATTATTTTCATTAGATTGCGTCATATGGCCATTGGTAGGTTTTTTTATGGTCACGTATATGTATTACTAATTTTACACGCGTATACGATTTAACAGACCTACGATGTCTGTTAAAAAAGCATCGCGAATTTTGAATTTTCGCGGGTTACATATATTAGAATTTCGATTTTTTGCGGCGTTATGTTGGTACTTTTGTCTCTTACTTATGCTGAAAAGTTTGCCCGTTTTGAAAGTTCAGTTAAATGTTGACTGCCGTTTTGCTTGAACGTTTTTGGCTTATCTTCGATTTGTGCCTGTTCCAAAAATTGGATCACAGAATCTGTATCAAATTTTGTGTGAAAAACGAAATTAAGTGCGCGGATGCATTCCGAATATTGACTGTGGCATAAGGAGAAGCTACCTTGGACCGAAGCAACGTTTATCGGTGGTACACAATGTTCGCAAAGGGCCGAGAAGATGTGAACGACGAAGAGCGTGCCGGACGCCCGACCATGTCCATACCATAAAACCATAAGCACAGTAATCAACCCGAAGGTCGGTTTGGTAGGTGGTGATAGAGTTCATCCAGTACTAAGCCCGACGGCGTGTGAAATTCACACATGAGGGTAAGTTCTTTTCTCTGTGCCGGTTATGGTTTCCCAGCAAGGTCTGTAACCGAAAAATCTCATAGTTTGGGTAGAGCTACATGTGCCCAGAGACTTGCCCGGGAATCAAACCCGGAGAATGTAGTGAATAGATAGGAGGTACAAGTACATATATATATATATATATATATATATATATATATATATATATATATATATATATATATATATATATATATATATATATATATATATATATATATATACATATGTATATATATGTGTGTGTATATATTTACACTTATATATATATATATATATATATATATATATATATATATATATATATATATATATATATATATATATATATATATATACATACATATATATACATATTTATGTATCCCATCCCATCCCCATACATTTATTTTTGTGGGTATATATACATGTTTAAACCAACAATTAAGGAAAACGTTCTTTTTGAAAATCAAAGCCTAGTGTACCCTCTGCCACACATCCTAGCGGTGACTAGCGGTAGACTAGACTAAAACCTGTGGCGTAACCTACAAAGAGCGACGCGAGGGCCTTTTCCCATTCCACCATCAATAAATTCGAGATATTTCAACATTTATATCTTCCTTGGTCAGCCGGACCGTTTTTCGCGGCCGGCATACTCGCTGCCCAGCTCTTGGCTCTTCAGCGGTATTTCTGACTTTATGCCAAAATTGCTGAATACTAGTATATACTATATGTACTTTTAGAGAAGTAATGTCTTGTCACTTAATTTTTAAATAGTTAATAACAATTTACGAAGTGTATGGTCAGCTTTTGGCTGATATCATAGTATCAATTTGTGATTTATGCGTATAATATCTACGGAAATAATGCGACTGTTGACTATCGCTCGTCATTGAAGTAAATGAATTGAAGTATTAATTTACAGTTAAAAATATGCTGCCATCTATGTGTGGAAATATAATTTTTTAATCGACTTTTTCGCTCTAGAAACTGTTCAGAAAAGTATATCTAAATCAGTTTGTTTATGCGGCGCGGAAAATGGTAATTGGAGCAGGATGATAGACGTAGATTGGAGACTTTTGAAATGTGGGTTATGGAGAAGAATGGAGAAAGTGAAGTGTACAGAAAGAAAAACAAATGAGGGAGTGTTTTCACTGCGGGGAAGGAATGGAGATTGTTGAGAGAAATCAAAAGGAGGGAAGAAAAATGGATGAAGAGAGTTTTGATTGGTAATGTGATGCTGAAAGGAGGACCGGAAGACTGCGATAGAGATGAGAATGTCAGGCGAGCGGGGAAGGGGCAGGAAAGGATAGCCATGATAGACGGAATGAAGGGAGGAAGAAAATATGCAAAATTTAATGCGGAAATTATTGTAATTTTGGATGTTTTGTTTTGTTATGAGAGCCAAGGAAATGTCTCTCTACCGTCTGGTGGTTTTTATCCATCCAAATCCTATCCTAGCCAGAAGATCACCTATAGTAATAATAATAATATCCCAATCGGATCTGGCAATTGTTACACGTATCACCCGCAACAGTGGTGGTATGCATTGATAGAGAAAACTGTTTCTAAACGTACCGCTATGATTTATGTGTACGGCATTAATTGCTATGGTTTTTACTGGGTCCTTATTATTTACAGTACATTATTTTTCGAAAAAAATTCTAAATGTCCGTTCAAGGCATTAGAAATCAGGGTATTTGACCTTTTTAAAAGTTAGATTTCTTCGTACCCTGGAAAATTCCCATTCCTTTCTCCATTTCTTTGAAAATCCTCCGGCCTTCGTTGGTCTCTCATGAGAAATAAAGACCACTATCTATCTATCTATCTATGCTCCTCCGCTCACACAACGTTCTCCCTCCTTCGTATCACGGCCTCTATCTTTGTGTCTGCCTTTTTCGGATTTGCCCACTTCCTCCTTTCGTCCTCACTATTTAAAACCTCGTAGTTTGCCTTCCTCCGAGTTCAAATTATTTTCTCTACTATCGAGTACATCAATACACTCTCTAAAATGACTTCGACACTCAAATGACACAATAGTATACCAACAGGGTGTCTCAAATGTGATTGATTTCAAATTTAATATCATTTAAAGATTTCAGAGTGGATTTTAAAATTATTTTACCGTTAAATAATAATCAATTTAATTGTATGTATGTTTTATTTCTACGAATACGTCAGAAGCAGTTGATTTGTCTCTTTTCTACCAGTCAATATTTCTGTTAGACCAAGTAAATACTTATTATGAGAAAAAACTATAAGAAAATTGTGCCAATTTCTCAAATATACTGCTTTATGTAGGCATACAAAATCATTCATTCAAAATATGTTGCACATTGAAGGTTGTTTTTCAAAACTTCTTGACGGCATACTCCTACGGGAAACGTAGAACAACAGGTTTTTATTAATTTAGAATACATTTGTCTACTCCTCCAAATAATTTCTTTCGCTTGGAATAAGAATTATGTCCGAAATCGTTTCTACACACTGGTATGATTATTAATCTGTTGATATGAAAAATGAGACTGCAATATGTGATACAAGTTTGTATCCTTCATAGCGAATTCTCATAGAGTAGAGGTGCAGCTGCAGCATGGTATCCGTGCTAATGTTAGCCGTTAAAAAAACCGCTAGCCACGCCACGAAGGGGGTCATTTACTACTTGGACACTCCTTGCACTTCATAATAATGATGTTTTACATCTGCAACGAGCTTGTAAGATATAATTCCAACCTTCGGACTCACTTACTAACTTGTTGGAACGCCTGCGTAATTTGATGCTAAAGGGCAGTAAAAAAACAAGATGTTACTATTTAATTCTTGTGTAAACATTACGAATGGATGGTTCATGATTAAGAAACATCCATTAATATTGCAATGATAATTCGGTTGATGGAGAGGTATTGCCTGAGTTCGCAGTTGATCGTAAAGAAAGAGAAAGGTAGTCGTAAACTTTTAACCAATTATTTGCCTATTTCAAAAATAGATGACCTTTGAAACAATATTTGTCTCACCTGGAGTGCTAGATGGCGTACGATTTCGAGTCCAGTTAACGAATAACTTGTGTGACGTATTTCAAATTAAAATTTCAAAACTTATTAAACATCTCTTATAGGCCAGTATTCCTTTGCATCCCCTTGTTCTTTCTAATATCCGAACAGCTCGTTTTATTTGAATCATCTATCTTCTTAATTTAAATTGTGGTCAGGTATTGTGTGTGATGATATTCTTTAAACTAAATAATACGAAAGTTAAAAGAGATCATAATCACTTCCTGCTATCTGAATCAAAGTTATTGGCTGCCAAATTGGCTGCCGGAATAAATTCATCAATCGCAGATAAACAATCCCCTTAAAATTCAAGCCTATAACAGGTGCAGTGAAATGCAAGTGGTGTCACTTCGAGCTCCAATGCCACATCTGCCAGATTAAGATGCGCGAATCACTTTCCTAAATATGTTAACATCAGTATTTTCAATACATTGATCGTACCACCAGAAAACGTTCCCTTGCAATTATACGTATTTCCTAAAAAACTCAATTGAAATAAACGAACGTAAGTTGAATCAAAGTGGTGTTTATGGAAGATAAATAATGCGCAAACAAAAGCAAATATTACAACTCACCTAATTTGAACAATTAAACAGGACATACTATTCCATTTATTAGGTTTTAGCTAGAACCTAGTTGTCTATCTAGTTTTACTAACCAGAGTTATTATAAAATAAAATCAACGAAAATACATTAAATGAAATTAAACTTTGCTGCAGATGCTACCAGATTTTTTGGACGTACAGAGTGCAATAAAGACAATTACCACAAGAGCACGGACTAGATACATACAACTTAGGGAAAAATTAGTTAAGGTATTCTATGAAAACTTTCTGCAGGAAAATGAAACCAAATTGTTTATCCAGAGACATGGGAGAAAGTGGATTACCACATGGGTAAGAGGGAGGGGTGGGAGCATCCACCCACGTCTAGGGGAGTGCAAGTAGCGGTTGGAGGGGAGGGGAGTGGTGGGAGAGGGTGGTCGGAGAGAGAGTGACAGAGAGAGAAAGAGGTAGAGGGGGGGAGGGGGAGAATCTCAGTTGAATCGAGCAAGAAGGTTCAGGGAGGAGTTGAAGATATGAACAAGCTAAGGGCACGGAACTACAAATGGGATGGGCTTTGGAAGTTCTGGAAAGGTCAGAAGAAGGGCGCAGATGGGCAGGGGATCCGCGTAATTAGCGAGAAGACGAGATGATTGAGGAAAAGAAGGTGAGAGCGGGAAGGAGGCGAGGAGGGGGTGGGATAGTGAGAAAATAGGAGGGATGAAGTAAGGAATAAGGTTGGAGGAAAGGCCTGGAAAGGAAAAGAATTAATAGACGGATGAGAAGTCTAATCGAAGGAGAAAGCTTTGGCGAGGTCACTGAGCTAAAATAGACGAAGATGAGGGACGCGAACGTGAATATATGGAAAAAAATATCAACATATCTATGATTGACATATTACTAAACACTTGCAGTATAATTATACTAATGTACAGCACTGTAATATATATCTTGTCATATACAGTCATCTAATATACAAAACTCCACATATATACATACGGATTGATATTACTAGTGTGAGACAGTTTTTAAGGCCGTTTTGGACGGGAGCTGATATACAAATTTCGAATCCAATCATGTAAAAAACCCGTTTAATATGCATGCTATGATAAAAAAATAGGATTATACTATGTATGATTCGATAAAATATATCTAATTTTAAATTTTGGCATTGGTGATGACAGCGCCGAGGTATTGTAAATTTAAAAAAAAACCTACTTGCAGTAGAGGTGGTAATTTTTGAAAAGTTTACCCTTCAACTATTTACGAATTCAACCTCTTTCCAAACTTTAATTATCTATATAATGCACATATGGGAAACCACAGCAAATAAGTAATGAAATGTATAGCAAATCTTACCTGAATTTTGAAGAGCGCTGGAAAGTTGATTTTCAACAGAAAATGTAATAATTTGTAATTCAACTACAATTTTTCCACTGTTCTTCCATTTTATTCAAACTTATTATTGCTGATATAAATCCTACTCCTCTGAATTACGTGATTAATGTTTGAGGTAAATTATGATTCCGAAAAAAATCAAATTACTCTTATTCTTAAACCAGGACGTGATTATCGAAGGAAAGTATTAGCACGTATACTAAAAAATGTATGCGTTAACAGTTCTGTTAAAAAAGATATTATTATTAGTGTACTTCCGGCGATTTTGAATGGAAGTGGTCTACAAAACGGCCAAACGACACTTTCCTAACGGGAAAACTCAGCCTGACTTCGGAAATTACAATAAGGTCCTCTTCAACTCTATATACGCACTTCCATATACTTTTAAGTCTGTGGAAAATTAAAAACTCTTTCAATATGGAAATCAAAAAATTACACGAAGTGAAGCCTGAAAGTGCAAAGTATATCCGTACACTTCCTTTGTCTCTTAATTTTGTCCAACATCTCTATCCCATCCCAGCCCCTTCCTTATTTGCCTGAAATTATCCCATTTATCACAGGCTTCAACATCCTACTGACGATCAAAATGGTCTGCATCCATATTTCCTGTCTCCTTATGATTTCTCCCAATAAACCTTCATGCCTCACCAAGCCTAGCACTTCCTCATTGGTTGAATTCCTTTCTCTTAGTTAACCTTTTCTATAGTTCTCCACCCCCATATTTGGAAACCATCCAATCGATATTCATCATCCTGTTTCAATGACCATGTTTTCGCGCCAAATAAAACTAGGCTCCATTTTTAAAACTTTTACTTAAATCTTATCAACATGCTCACTTATTTTAACTGTGTTCTGGCTCCAAAAACTCCTTTACCTAACTCCATTCTTCATCTAATGTTCCTAGTTTTATGACGGATTTGGACCAATATACTTTCAAGGTAGGCAAAAATGTCCATCTTCTTTAGTTTATGGCCTCTTATTTTTTTATTTGATCACTTAGCCTTCCATTTTTCCAAAAAATGGCGTGCTCTTTCTTCTGGTTACATCAATTCTTATCCCATTGCTATCACACTAACCACGCATTAATCGGGAATACTATTATTACTATGAATAAGAAATGAACGCGTGAAATCAATGAAAAACCAATTCCGAATCCCATTCCCGTAATTACCTTTGCGCCCAAACTGATAATTAGAGCGCAAGTTGTTTTTCATATCCTATATCTTTGTTAGAATTTGCGGGTTTCAAACCATCAAGAGGAAATAAATCAAGTATAGGATATGTCCTCAAATTCCCTCGTATATAACAACAAAAGCTTCAGGGCAATGAGTCTAGATGATATTGGAAACTCAATGAGTAAAAAAATATTTTAATGGCATATTGTTTGTCAACATTGAAGATTCATTATGTAAATTTTTTAACGTCCAATGACCGAATTTCGACATGAAAGTTTGAAAAATGTCAGTAAACGAAATGAAAACATATTGATGTTTACCCATAAATATTTGCCAATCAGAATGATAGATGGGACAAATGACGCGGATCAGATCGATTATTAATTTGGGTCAAACTATTTTCAGAAGTTCTGAAATGGGCAGAGTGCAATAATATTTGAAGAGCAAAGCTGAAAAAAATTAATTATTGCCGCCGTTATTTTTTTCCCAAAAACATCCAATGCATCGACATGGTTAACTTTATAAAAATTGGCTAAAAAAACAATAAAATTGGGAATTTTATGCCATAATAGCGCTTTTCAAAATTTCATCCAAGGGAAAAAATGGACCCTTCCGCCCCACCAACTCATTGACGAGTATCCCAAATATTTGGTTAACACGGGGTGGGAAAGTTGAGGGTAAGTTGGAGCGGAATGGGGAAACGAGAAAGCGAAGAGGACTTTAAGTCACAAAAATCGATCAAGCGATGTAACTCTCAGCCGACGCGTCAATGCGGTTCCCTTTTCTGCTTGCCTTCGCGAAAAGACAGGAAGAGACTCAATGTTCTTGTCAATACGGATGTGTCAAACACGCTTTCATTGGCATTGGCGGTGAAAGTGGAGGAAAATCCCCTTTCCATTCCGCGAAGCAAACATCCGAGCCCCAAATATCGAAGCGCTCGTAGAGGGAGCGGAATGAAGACGTTATTTGGGTTGACGACGGCGACGCATTCCCTTTTTCTCGACTTCACCACGAGCAGTCACCTTTGTAATCACAGCCGACCTCCCCCGCCTCCAATGTTGATGGAGGGGTTTCAGTAGCATGCAATAAATTTTAAAATCATATTTTACCCAGGGTAAACATGCAATTTCATCGCTTTCCCGCTTTCAATCAGAGAGGAGGTAGTAAAACTGAACTGCTTAAGCTAACGGAAAATTAATGTCTCTCTAGTTTATGAATATTCGTCCGCCTACACTTAAAATCAACAATAACAGATAAACATTCGCGATGCCCATGAAATTCCAGCATATAATTCAACGTAGGTTTACTATTTGTAATACCAATTCAAATACTTATATTTCAAATAATGCGCCAATGCATGCTTGTATTCGTTATCGAAAAAAATGTAAGACCATCAAATTTAATGGATAAAAGGAAAGGCTTGTTAAATAAAGAGGGATTGAGATGGAATATTTTCTCCGATAAGGTAAGTAAATGCCCAGTGACAACAAATGTGGTATATTACAAATTTAAAACGTCATAAATGTGCGGGGATATAGGCTTCTTACTCTTTACATGGCTCATAATGGAAGGTAATGGAAACGGAATTCTAAAATATGTAGCGGATTTGGAAATGTGATTTAAGTAGAGAGGAATCGAAAAAAATATGATTCATGTTAGATTAAGAATAAAAGTTTAAGAAAGGGAGAAACGTTTGAAAAAGGCGGAGATCCAAAGAAAGCAGAAAAGTGGTTGGATGAGAAATTTAGAGACAGCGCGAAGTTGAAGTCTGTTTTAAAAATAAAAATGTTAGATATGTGGCGAGAAGGTACCGTAGAAAGAAAATAAGATATTATTGAACGATCTGAACGGGTGTATACAAGACATCACGAGGGACGGTTTAAAAGAGGAGATTGGAGTTATCTGGAGCGGAAGTCGTTTATCTTCCCCTTAAGTGCTTTTGAAGACTATATTTAATTGGAAACGGCCTTAATATGCATACAATTGCAGGGGTCGACAAAATAACTTCAAGCAGGAAGTGTTAGGACACAAGTAACTAACATAGATTGGAACGATAAATTGATGGAGACTTTTTCATTAAATTGTTATATCACTTCTTGCAGTATGATCATAAATTGTGGCATATGAAATATTACCCCTCAAATATATTTGTTCAAAATCCCATCTCCATATTTTATCATCATTATCCTACCTATCGACGCAAGTTGTTATTATGTTTGGATGTACCTCTACACGTCTGAGACTCCTCACAGCGGATGGAGAATCCAGATGAGAAGTGTTAGCAAGAGGAGTAAAATAGGGGTGTCCATTATCACCCTTGCTGTTCAACGGGTATGTAGGGGAAATGGTAAAAGTGGCATGAGAGAGTTTTAGTCCCGAGGAGTTCATAAACTACGGCAGAAGAACAATTTGCGTATTCCGGAAGTGTTTTAGAGCAAAAAGGTCGACGTAGCAGGGGCAAAAGGAGAAGAATTGTTTTTGGCAAAGAAGGTTTCACAAGGAGGAGAGAATTCATGACAGGGACGTTGAGGACGGATGCTTAGAAAAGGCTCGTTAAAACTTCGATATGGAGCATGAACGGAGCGGAAACATGGTCGTTGAAGCAGGATGATAGGGGTAGATTGGAGGCTTATGAGTTATGTGGATTGAAAAGGTGAAATGGTCAGAAAGGAAAACAAACCAATTACGGAAGTGTGGTAGGAGAAGAGAGAGAAAAAAATCTAAAAGATGCAGGAAAGATGATTACAGCAGAGCATTTATTGATGATAGGTTATTAAAGAGCCAGACAGATGGAATAACGATGAGCATGATAGGTGGGGGAAGGGAAAGAACATGTTACCAGAAACAGCTTCATGCAAATGCAGGTGTGGAGAAGGATGGGAGAGGTGAAATCGACTGAAAGTTAAACAAACAGGAAGTTCTATGTATGATGGGAGAGGAGAGGGGATTAATACGAGAAATCACAAAGAGGTAGGAAAAATGGATGCAAGGCATTTAGATCGGCAGTGGGAGGTTGAAGACTGTAATAGAGGGGAGAAGGTTAGGAAAACGAGGAAGGAGTAGGAACAGGATAGGGATGTTGGACGGAATGAAGGGAGGAAGGAAGTATGTGGAGGGGCTTACTGCAGTGTCCGATGTGATGTTGTGTTTGCCTGCTGGGAGAGGCAAGGAAGTGTGTCATTTTACAATTGTGAAGGCTGAGTCAAACGAAAACCTACCTTAACCGATAGAATACTAAAAGCAACAACACTTCTTTAGCTGAAGTGATATTACTTCTGCGTCACTTCTTCCTTTGGCCCTCTTTTTTTATCATCTTCAACCACCAACTACATTTATTTGCATCCCCAAGTCGCCCAAATCCACTATGTCCGTCTCCTCTTCACTCTCCCTCCGACTAACAACGTTCCAAGCACCTTCCTCTCTCCATCCAGCTCACTTTGCTCCCCCACCACGCATCAGCTCACATCTCGAGTGTATCTTATGTGATGACTCCTCGTATTCCCCGAGCGAGCACCTCTAAGAGGACCGCACGCGTGATCAACAACCGCCTCGTCGTGCATACCACAAAGCTTTCTCATATAGCCCTCTCTCCCACACCACGGCAAAGCCCTCTCGTCCAATCCCCTCCCACCTTCAATGAGGAACCATAACACGGTGATTCTGGCGAAGACAACCTGTTATCCAGGGATTTGCTGGCCACCGAACCCATTTGGACTCCAGCCTTCCCTCCCCCACCCCCCTCCCGCTCCATTCCAGCCCCTTCCCACCCACCCATTTCCCTCCGCTGTGGCGGCCCGTGCCAAAAAGGTCCTTTTGCGGCTGCGGCGGCTGCTCGACCCCTCCCGGTGACCCTGCCACTTGTGTGCTGAGTGTCCTCGTGTGTGTGTGTGTGTGGGTTTGGTTCCCGGCCGCGAGAGAGTCCCCGGCCGCCGCGCGCGGGTGTGAAAATCCGTGGAGTAGAGAGTGGCGCGTGGAGGATGATCTGCCGCAGCGGTCTGGCGGTCTCCTCGCTTTTTAAAATCTCTCTCTCCACCCCCGTACAATCACACACACACACACACATATACCACGACTAATGCGCTCTCATCGGATCTTATTCTTCTTTCCTCCTGCATTCTCTCCGTCTAAAATGTATGAGTGGAACGCGCGATTTGCGCAGTCCATTTACGTGTGACTTGTCTGCATTGAGTTTCCAAAAACTTTTCCAAGATTCAAAATGTCCGCGTTCTCTGAATGCCATTTATTTTTGCATAGATCTCGTGGAATCAAAGCCGGAGTTAAGCCAGATAGTGAAAATAGGGGAACAAAACCCGAATCCTTTAGTATTTCTCTCCTACGTGATGCAAATACGAAGCAATTCTCTGTTCAAAGATTCGCATGTTTGGGAGTTTTAAAGCCATCTTTGGATTAAACAGTTGTTCTAGCATTCTGGCAAGAAATTATTAACAGAATTATATTCATACCTATGCACTGCGTCCTTCCTTCCATCTGAATTATTTCTCTCTCCACGCCTAAATTATGAAATCCTAGGGGTCTGAAATAGAAGTACTGAAGAGCAGTTTTTGTTCGTTAGGTACGTTGTATGCACGTGAATAGTTTAGCCGTATAGGCATAGAGAACGTCTAAATGATCACGCTAACCATGTAACCGAAGCTGTCCAGAGGATTATCTTAGAGTATTCATTAAGAGGCCTCAGAATAGTTTAAGGTTTCACCGTCGAGTGACTTCAGAATATATTAAGTGCCCCACTGATTTTTCAATATTTCCATGTCTCTCAGTCGGGTATTTTATGCTGTCGTCTGTTTTATCGACGACCTGCCTCCATTAGATATGGTAAAATCGCGCTGTAATAGCTTATAATAATTCTAAAAAGATATCCTTATTTGGTAATGGTATAAACTAAAAAATCACTTTTAACTATATCAAATAGTGGGAATATACAAGGAGTGACAAGTGCGTAAACAGAGCAGTAAATAGTTTTGAATTTTTTGAGGACAGAAGCACCTTTCGAAGACTTAGAAAATCATTCCGGTATTTTGATGCAATTACAGTTAAACTAGGCTCCATTAGGGTGGTATAATATTTTTGATAGATTGACTAACTACGAGTACTTTGAAGATTATTCGCTAAATTGCCACATAGGGCCACCTTGATCATGGGTTGAGTTTCCTTTAAGGATCAATATAAATTTAATACTTAGTATATTTGATGCATTGGGGCCAATCTTCGTATGTTATGTGGGACTTATTAACATCAATTTCAGGGAGTACTCCTCGGCTAAGTCCTTTGAAATTGTGGGCATATTAATAGTCTATCACGGCTTTATAAGAACTCTTATTATTCCAGTTGGGGTAGGGTCCTAGTTCTGTCGGACCAAATACGTACTAGGCATGAATAAGTTTTGTAGAGTAATTGCAGGCAAAGTATGTGAGTCGTTAAGGATGCTCCATTGGATTTTTATTCCAATACGAAATGTAATGTAATCATTACAAGGTCTGTCTCAAGAGTAGTAGAGACTGAGTCGATAAAAAAAAATTATTAGAAAATTAATGCATTCACTGTGAATTATTCGAACTAGCAATTTTGTGCGTCCACGCACGGATGCCAGAGGGTTTTCCCCGCCACGTACGCCTTCTAGAAGGCGGCGCCCGGAATATGACTAAGCTCCCTCGTCACGGCCTGTTACACGCTTCTATTGAGCCGTGGTGACGTCCTTTCAGCACAAATTTGAGGCCGGGGAAGAGAAAGAAGCCTGTTTGGGAAATATCAGGACTGTAGGGTGACTGAGGCAAGGTCGACATGGTCTCTTGGTAGATCCGCGTGTGAGTTTCCTTTTGTTCGTCTGAGAGCCTTCGCGGCACTTAACTCTCCCCACACACACCTTTCTCATGCCCATGTCTTTGATCACAAGTCGATGCACATCACTTTTAGGGTCGCAAAGTTCATCGGAAACCATGCAAAAACTTAATCTGCGATCCCTATAAAGCAAAGCCTTCATTCTTGCAAGATCTTCGTCACCTTTTGAAGTCGAAGGGCGTCGTGAACGTTCGGTGTCTTCAACAAATTCTCTACCCTCCCGAAAAAAACTAGCGTCACTCAAAAACACCCAATCTACACATGGCGTGATCACCACGAGCCACCTTACGCATGCCAGGAGTCCCTTTCCCTGCTTTGCCCAGTTTCATGCAAAATTTGATGGCATAGAATAGTTCGAATAACCGGTTCATGATGGAGCATAACGAGGTCACTTATAGAGGTTTCGCAAACGTACGAGTCGCATTCCGCAAAGGCTGGGAGCTAACTTCCGCAGGCCTCCAGCCTTTTCTGAGACTACCCCCCCCCTAGAATCAACCAGAGAAACTGTCCGTTCCTCTATCCGGGAAAAAATAAGCAATACTACTTTTGGGATGGAACTTGCATGCTAACTACAGATGCAATAAAAATAATTACCACATACTTTCTCGAGTATTTGTAAAGAATACATAGACAATAATGAACACATATTAAATATTTACATAATATTTACAGCACATTTTAAATTTTGCCTTTTTCACAAGAAGGTCTCATTTACCTTCCTGGAGTTGCTGAGGAGCCATGAAATCATAGACGCCCATCTTTTTGAAAGGTATTTCCTCACGTTATTGCGTATTTAATGTGTCCTTGTAATGATTTCAATTTAAGGAATTATAACTACTTTGCATTACTACGAGAGAAAATGTTTTCTAAATTAATGGTGGAGTAAATGAAAAGATAACTCATAGAAGAGAAATATAAATGACACCCCAGGCGATATGCGCTTAATTTCAGTAAATAGCTCTATTTCACGTCTATAAAGACTAGAAATTTGAAATTAAAAAGAAAACTTAAGAAATTTTATCGTAAAAAAGTGCAAAAAAGAATGATTTTTTTATTTATCTGAAGGGCCTTGAATAAAGAGAGGCCTAGGTGGATCTTTGAGTAAATGTACATGTAAAGTGTATAAATTACGCCCAATATAATAGTAAAATAGGTCTAAAATATAAATAAAATAATCAAAAAAAGAACGTTCAAGAATATCTTTCTGCTTTTAAGCCACCTCAAGTAGAACAATGCTGCTTTACCGAGCAACTCAAAGTATCACTGCTTTTACCCAGGCAATAATTTAAAATTATAAATAAAAAATACATATTTCTAACTATTCAATATGCACCAAATTTTACTAATATGTAATGCAAAGTGTAATATTTTAACCAACCATGAGTATGCCAAATAATTGTATGTATGTAAGCCCAAAATTCAAAATTTCCAATTTGTACATCTATCAAATTAGGCCATTTATCCAATATTCAGTAATTCTTCAGTAAATTAGTAACATTCTACAAGAAAATAGTGGACCGAACGACGAATAATGATTAAATAAAACTTCATAAGCAACGATATACCCCAATATGGTTTAATGGTGTAAGATTGAGAGTACTGTAAAACGCTTTATATCTTACCAAAGAGATTCCAAGAGTTCCCACTTATATTTTATTCACCTCGTTAAAAAGGCAAAGATTTAAAACCCCAAACTTACGCTTGGACGAAAATTACCGAAGAAAATGCTCACCACCTCAAAATGCGGTGTGATAGAAAGATGTACCTTCAGTTTATCCACCAGGATTATCCCAGGTGAAAAAAAGCAGGGTAAAGTAAAGGGCAGGGAAAAATTGTAGTTTTTTTTTGGGTACGTAGAACAACAAAAATTGATATAGGGAGCTGTGCATTGAGAATGCAAAGACGGCAAAATTGGATCAATTCGATAGGAATATATATATATAAATATATATACATATATATATATACATATATATATATATACATATATATATACACACACACACACACACACACAATATATATATATATATATATATATATATATATATATATATATATATATATATATATATATATATATATATATATATATCATATAAAGAGTTCGTATATAAACACACACAGCTCGCACGCACACACATTAAAAACGCACAATCGCACACACACACTTGCTCATTCCACCCTCACCATCAGAATACATTTATTTTCGGACAAGGAAACCGGTTATACGAACACCCCAGAATTCAGCGGCGCCAGTTCTCGAGGGATAAGGATGAGTTGGTTTGTGAGGGTGACGTAGGAGGGAGCCAGCGGAAGGAAAGGGGACTGAGAGCGAGGAGAGGAAAAACGGGGGGGAAAAAGGTGAGGGGGATGAATACTCCCATGCGGGTCTGTGTTTTTCCTTGTACCCCTTGTGCATACGTATGTGAAAAGTAAATGGGACCCCCAGCGTGCGTAGGCAAGGCTAGATGCGAAAGGGGAGTTATCGGAATGGTAGGGAAAGGTGTAAAGAGAGAGAGAGATGGAGAGAGCAAGAAAGCTTTCAGGGCAGCGGAAAAAGAAGAATGCTGCCGTCGGAGGAGGAGGATAATGGAGTAGTTTTTCGCACGTGAAGGCAAAGGAGCGAAATGGAAATGCCGCCTCCATCCACCAGGGGGACTATAGTCGCGCGCCAGCTTCCACTTTCCACTTCGTCTTCCGAACCGCCCTCTCTCTTCCCCCTTTCCATTTATTTGGGGGGGGGGCGTAGGTGGAATGAGAGGAAGGGGGTGGATAGAGAGAGAAGTATAAGGTAGTCTTGAGGGGGGGGGTTGAAAGAATGGGGCGGGAGGAAGAGGCGGGAGATAGGAGGGAGAAGAATGAAGAGACGGGCGGGCATACGTGCACGGCGGACTATATCACGAGGGTCGGGAGCCACGGGAAGGGGAGAAGTCCTTTCGTTTATTCGCTGATCGTCCATCATTTATTCACGAATATATCCATCTACGCCCCAACACGCAAGCCGCGTATCCTTTTCGTCCGAACAACAAATGAACAGTAGGGCGAACCACCACCGAAAGGAGATAACTCGAGACGGTTAGCTGTGTATGTATTTACCTGTTAATTTATTCAAAGGCGATTTAAGTCTTCTAGCTGAACAAAGATGAGCCTATTATATATCCTTATGTGTTTTCTTGTATGCCACTTAAGAGTTTCGGCTGAATCTTATTGAGAAAATATTTATTGGGACACCTTAAGCATTAAGACGAATACATAAACGGCAATAAATAATTAAAAGTTAGATAAATAATTCTAAATCTTTTGGTGAATTATGAAAGTTTGACGTAGACGTGACATTTGCCTAAAAATTCTATTTACGAGTAGGTTAATAAATCGGAATGTATTCATCAATTTGTTGGACTATTACCGTGCGAGGTTATATACGTGTATTTTGTTATTATTTGGGTAGGTTGGAAATAAACAAAACAGCAAGACTTGTAGTGCTGGGAAATTTACCATTGAGGCTACATGATTTTGGTAAGACGCGGAATAAATAAGTAACACTCATTTAAGTATAAAATGTCCCTCTTTAAGCAAAAACAAAACAAAAGGTATTCCAATTCCGTGGCAAGGGAAATATCTATTATATTATTACAATGAATACTAGATTCCCATCTTTTCCCTTGTGTGCAGACAGCTATGTGCGTCTTAGCTCTGAATTAATAACGCCGCTAAATTTGATGAAAGGTTACTCACTGCTTATATTTAATTGAAGAAAATATTTTTTTACCTTTTCAAAATTTCAATCTAAAGCTGAATTTCCAATGGCTTCGATTATGTGAGTCTCGTTTAGTTATATTTATCTATTAACTTACAAGCATACCCTGACCCACTATTAATAGGGATATTTGCTAGTAGCAGGTACTCGGATATTACGAATACTTACAGGACGAAGTATAAAATGGCAAACTGCTTCAGAATGACTTCAGGAGTATTCATTTCATTATCACCGTTGTAACCTTTTACCATTCAAAATTTCCTAAATTTTCTTCCTGGGACGAACGAAATGCATTATTATGTATGAATATGTACACATATATATATAGATAGTTATATATATATATATATATATATATATATATATATATATATATATATATATATATATATATATATATATATATATATAACACAGTATTCAACCCGAAGGTCGGTTTAGTAGGTGATGGTAAAGATCACCCAGTACTAAGCCCTATACGGCGTGTGAAATTCACACATCAGGGTAGGGGGGCCAGTTCCTTTCCCTGTGTCGGTTATGGTTTCCCAGGAAGACCTGGTACCTGAAAAATCACATCAGCTTGGGTGGAGCTGCAGGTGCCCAGAGTGCCTTGCCCGGGAATCGAACCCGGGACCCTCCGGTCAGCAGTCCAACGCTCTACCCACTGGACTACCGCGACCCATATATATATATATATATATATATATATATATATATATATATAAGGGGAGGGAAAATATATATATATATATATATATTTTTTTTTTTTCCCCTCCTCTTTATATATATACATATATGTATGCATATATTTATTATTTCATAATAATTATAAGATTTCATAAATACCAATCGTTTTAGTAAAAATATGGATTATTATGACAACAACGGTGAACATCTTCAAGGAGCCCAAAAGGAAATTCTTTCCAATACCGCTGAACGTAATTTCCTTAAGTTGATACGTAGACATGAAAGGTAGGACAGTATGAAAATTGAAAAGGAAGGTTGTAAATTGAAAAGCACAATCACACTAGAGAATTCACGTGCTTAACAATGCTACGAGTGAAATGATAACTTCTACCGGTACCAGAAACGAAAATAAAAGACGAGGACTTATATAAGGAATCAATTTGCTCCGGCTTATCATTTAAATTCCCCAGAGAGAGAGAGATGGAGTGAGGGAGGGTTGGTTGAGAGACGTGTATTCAAAGTAAAGAGGTGAATGGAAAGTCCTAGGACTTTTTATCAAAAGGAGAAAAATATCCCTTTACGCCAACGACTGTAGCCTATTCTTCCACACTGTATGCTAATGATCTCCGATATGTTTATATGTTGCTTTTTGGTCGGGGAACCAGAAAAACGATCCCCTTTTCTGGGGTATGGGGGAAAGGCTATACATTCCCTCGACCGCCGATACAAGGGAGAGGGAGAAAGATGGGTGGGAGTGGATTGAGTGGGTTGAGCAAGTGAACGAGGGGGAGTGAGGAATATAACCAACCCTTTTTCCAAAGGTAGAGGTTTCGAGGGAAAATTTCTCCCTTTCAAACATTTCCCCATTTCTACTCCCTCCCTCGCTGAAAATTTCCCTTTAGTTGTGTCCCTGAATGCGGTCTCAAGAAAAATATTTATCCACGACGAAATCCGGAAAGAGTCATGAAATCCTTGGAGGTAGCCCTGTCCCAAATCCCTTTCAACCTTTATCTAACTATACTCCAGGAGACTTCGGAAAAAGAGGCTAAACGTGAAAACTTAGAAGGATCTTGAATTTTAATAAGGACGAGTGGCAAAGTGAAAAAAAGGTCTAATTAAAAGAACGGCGGTCATAACTCATGATTTTTAGACATGTTCTTTGAATGGTTACGCAAAAGGAGCCCTTGAACTAATACTTGATGCGGGAAGCATACGCTTTGATTAGTTGGAGGGATTCGACTGTTCCTTGTTTTTTTTTTCTCAGTCATTCGCGGATACTTTGTGGCGGAAATTGCCAGTGGTTACCCTACTCAAAAAGTCGCTTTTTTGGGTTATATACTAAAAATATAGTTACCCCAATAACTTGGAGAAAAATAAATAATTTTCATCACTTTTTTATGCTCTTCACAAAATGCGTCTATACTTACGTGTATTATACCAAAAAAGTAATTGTATTTTTGGCGATTGATATTATATTTCATTTGAAATATATACTTATCGGTGGGTCGCGGTAGTCCAGAGGGTAGAGTGTTGGACTGCTGACTGGAGGGTCCCGGGTTCGATTACCGGGCAGGTCCCTCAGCACCTGCAGGTCCACCCGAGCTATGTAGTTCTTCTAGTACCAGATCTTCCTGGGAAACCATAACCGGAACAGGGACTGGATCTGGACCCCCTACCCAGATGTGTGAATTTCACACGCCGTCGGGCTTAGTGCTGGGTAAACTCTACCATCACCTATCAAACCGACCTTCGGGTTGATAACTGTGTTCATGGTTTATATACATATGCGTACACGCTTATGTGTGTATAAGTGTATTTTTTAATGCATATACGCATTTATATTGTTACACCAAAATATACATACTTTTTAAAACATACTTTTTTCGTGTTTCTAATTTTAATATGCCATGATCATGATTGCGACTGACCCTATATATATATATATATATATATATATATATATATATATATATATATATACATATATATATATGTATATATATATATATTTTTTTTAAGGTAATCTACCGGTTAAGGTAGGTTTTTGGATGGACACAACTACCAAACAAATATTTTATTACTCCTAACAAAACACAAAATCCAACATCCAACTCTATATAAGGTCCCTCTTCATCTCTGAGTACTTTCTTCCTCCCTTCATCCCGTCCAACATCCCTATCCTGTTCCTTCCCTTTCCTCTTTTGCCCAACATTCTACCCTCTATCACAGTCTTCAACATCCCACTGCCGGTCAACACCCCCTTCATCCACTTTTCCTGCCTCCATTTGATTGCTCCTAACAAACCCCTCTCTTCGCCCACCATACCAAGTACTTCCTCATTTGTTTTCTTCTCTGTCCATTTCACCTTCTCCATTCTTCTCCACACCCACATTTCAAAAGCCTCCAGTCTACGTCCATCCTCCTGCTTCAATGACCACGTTTCCGCGCCGTACATAGCTACGCTCCATATCAAAGTTTTTACGAGTCTTTTCTTAGCATCCTTTCTCAACATCCCTGTCATCAACTCCCTCCTCCTTGTGAAAGCCTCTTTGCCTAGCGCAATACTTCTCCTTACGTCCCTACTACTTTGACCGTGTTGGTCCAAAACACTGCCGAGATACGTAAACTGTTCTACCTGCTCTTGTTTTTGCCCTCGTATATTAATGTTAAGCTTAGCCTATTTCTTTCGAGAAAATCGCATAACCTTTGTTTTCTTAATATTGATTCTCATCCCATACCTGTCGCACTGAATTTCCAATTCACTCAGCAATGCTTGCAGCCCCTTGGCTGACTGACAAACTAAGGCTTGGTCATCAGCAAACCTAACTGATTTTACGAATCCCCCGCCCACTTTCATTCCTACCTCCAGTTCTTCCCATGCCTCTTTGATCATTTCCTCTGCATACAGGTTGAACAGCGACGGTGATAATGGGACACCCTGCCTTACACCCCTTCCTAACACTGCCCATCCTGACTCCCCGTTTCCCACCCGCACCTGAGCAGTCTGAGACATGTACAGGTTGCGGATTAGCCTCCTTTCCCTCCAATCTATTACTATTTTCTGCAATATACTCATTAGTTTTTCCCAATTCACTCTATCAAACGCTTTTCGAAATCTACGAAACAGGCAAATACTTCCTGATTGTGTTCTATATTCCTCTCGATTAATAATCTCATTACTGCAATGGCATCATGCGTACCTCTCCCCTTCTTAAACCCAAACTGATCATCCCCTAAGTAATCAATTGCCCTTCTCTCTATCCTTTTGTTTATGATCCTAAGAACAACTTTAGCTGCGTGGGATATCAAACTAATTGTCCTATAGTCCTCACATGACGTGGCCTTTACCTTTTTCGGAATAGGAACTAAAACGGATCTCACAAAGTCTTCCGGCCAGATTCCCTCCTAATAAACACTACGGATCAGCCCTTATAACCTCTTCCTCCCACATTTTCCTAAGCATTTTAAAAGTTCCACGGGAATGTTATCTACCCCCACGGCCTTATTTAGTTTCATCTCCCTTAATGCCCTTTCTATCTCATTGTCTAGTATGCCTGGACCAAAGCTGTCTTCCTCTACGTCATTTTCTTTTTCAATGTCTAACTTTGTTGGTCTGAGTTCTTTACTATTCAGTTCATCTATATACTCCTTCCATCTCTCTTGGACCTTTCCCGCGTCAACTATTACCTTACCCGCCTTATCTCTAACTGTTACCATAGCTCTTCCTTTCTTACTTCCCGATAACGATTTAACTTTGCTGTACAGCGCACCGATTTCACCCTTCCTCTGCAGACTTTCCATATCCTCGCACTGCGTCTTCCACCATGCTTCTTTTGCTTTATTTGTTGCCCGCCTCAATTTATTGTTCAATTCTTTGTACTTCATTTTGCCTAATTCCGTATTTATATTCTTCCATTTTCGCCGCTCATCCATCTTTGTATTCATCTCATCCGTGATCCATGGTTTACGGGTCCTTTTAGCGTTAACGGTTCCAATAGTGTCTTTTGCGGCTTTAGACAACCCTTTCTTGATCATTTCCCATTTTTCTTCGATAGTACTAAGCCCTTTACCATCCTCCGTGATTTTCTCCACCGCCTGTTTGTATTCCTTCTTTTTCAACCCATTTAATGCTTCTACATTCCATTTTCTGACTCGCCGCCCCTGCCTTATCTTTTTGAAACGGACGCTACATTTCATAACAACTAAATTGTGGCCATAGTCCGCATCCGCTCCCGGGAAGCTGTGGGAATTTATCACACTTTTCCTAAACCTGTGTCTAACCAGGATATAATCTAGCTGATATCTTCCTGAGTCACCTGGCATTTTCCATGTATACCTGCGTCTTTTGTGGTGTCTAAACCAAGAGTTGGTGATGACTAACCCCTGTCTCCTGCAGAACTCAACTGCTTTCTCCCCGCGGTCATTCCTCGTGCCTAAACCGTAGTCCCTCACCTCATCACCATCTCTTCCTTCGCCTACCGTCGTATTCCAATCCCCCATCACTATCAAATATTTCCCCGCAGGAACGCACGCGATTCGGTCCTCTAACTGATCGTATATCCTATCGACCTCTTCTTCCTTATGGTTGCTCGGTGGCAAGTATACCTGAATAATAACCAAGTTCGTCGGTTCTGCTTTTATCTCTACTAGTAGTATTCTATCCGTTACCTGCTCTATGTTGACTACGCTTCTTCCTACCTCTTCATTTAATACTATGACAACCCCTCGTTGGCTCTCGTCCCCACCGCTGTATATTATTCTGTACTTATCACTCCAGTAATCCCCGCTATCTTTCCATCTCACCTCGCATAGACCTAAAATATCTATATTTCCCCTTTCCATCTCTCACTTAACATTCTCCAATTTCCCTGTCCTCATCATTGTCCTAACATTCCACGTTCCTATTCTAACTAATGTGGTCTTATTCTTATGCGTCTTCTGTCCTGCTGCTGCTGGTTTTCCCTTGCAAGTGTTTCGTGGGATGACGACCGCGGAAGCCTTGCCTCTCCCGCTGCCGGTCACGACACACGGCCGATTGGGCCGAGCCCCGTAGTTGCCAGGACTCAAAATATCTCTATAGTCCATCATATTTTTCTTGGGAATGATAATTGAGGTGGTTTCCCGTTGCCTTCCTCAATAGTGTTTTTAACGTGACACCATCACTTACTGGCTGCCCCACTGGGGTCGGACGCCATTGCAGCCGCCTCACTGAGGAACAGACGCTGCGTGGACTACCTTTCGTCTGGCTCCTAACCTTCGACCTATCTGGCATGGGTGACCCTACCAGGAGCAAATTTTATTACTCCCGCCAACACAGCTCTAGGGGTCATCGGAACGCCCTTCCACCCTTCCACCACGTCAAGGTTGTAGTCCGGGGAGGGATATATATATATATATATAATGGGCTGACACAATATAACACAAATAGAATAGAATAGCAGCATTTAAAAGGACACTCACTCGGTAAATTGTTCGAGCTTTCGGCCCTCTCAGAGGCCTTCTTCAAGAGAGACTGAAAATATGCTGTTGCTGAGGAGAGGGGTAAGAGGTATGGGCGGGGAGGGTAGGTGTGGAGGGAATGCTGGGAGGGAAATTAAATATGGCGGTTAAGGGTGGGAATTTTGAAAGAACGGAAAGCTAATATGTAGACGGATTCACGAGTTCTCACCTCTATATTGGTATACCCCAATGCCCATCTATCGCATACAGACGACCCGCCAATCTCAAAAACCTTCTGAGATCCACCAACCCTTTGGCGGCCCCCCGAGACAAATTTCCCAATATTTCCCCAACTTGCAACCGCCCCAGATGTAAAACCTGTCCTCTTATTATGCCTACTCCCCTCTCCCTACATCCCCTCATTGCCCCCTCACCTCGTTCCCACGCTGATTGCCTCTCAAAAAATATTATTTATCTTTTATCATGCAAGCACTCCCTTTTACATAGGTGAATGCATTACCCCCTTATCCATCCGAATGAATAATCACCGGTACTCCTGTAATTCTGCCTCACTCTCTTCTCTTCCTGTCCCTTCACACGCCAATTCCCACAACCTTTCATTCGACCAGTGTTTTGCTCTCAGCATCTTAGAATCCCTACCTGATTCAGCCACCAATATAGAGGTGAGAACTCGTGAATCCGCCTACATATTAGCTTTCCGTTCTTTCAAAATTCCCACCCTTAACCGCCATATTTAATTTCCCTCCCAGCATTCCCTCCACACCTACCCTCCCCGCCCATACCTCTTTCCCCTCTCCGCAGCAACAGCATATTTTCAGTCTCTCTTGAAGTAGGCCTCTGAGAGGGCCGAAAGCTCGAACAATTTACCGTGTGAGTGTCCTTTTAAATGTTGCTATTCTATTCTATTTGTGTTATATTGTGTCAGCCCATTATTGTGCCGCTCGTGCGAGTTTTTCCGTACAATCGGTATATATATATATATATATATATATATATATATATATATATATATATATATATATATATATATATATATATATATATATATATATATATATACATATACATATATCCTATTATTATTCAGTAGATTACTGTCAAACATAAATTTTAGATGGCTACAGGCTGTACATTTGTAAGCAATGCCTACCAAGTAGCAACCCTACATCCCACCCTACAATAAAGCCTTCTTCGATTCGGTTCTTGGAAGCAGAAGCAAATATTATGGTTTGATATTATACAAATTGCCATACAGTTTATTACAGTAGAGGACAGGTGTTTTAGAGACCATTTATTTTTTTACGGTTCGGCCTTTAGATCTATTATGCTTGTTTTTTTAAACTTAAAACCGATTGGCATTTGAAATAAATGATAAATGGCAAATTAACTTAAATATCTTGGAGATGTTCAACGAATGACACTTCAATAATCATGGTTTACCTAAATATAGTTCATAAAATTTAGATACCGCCTTGTCCCAGACAGGCAGGATGAATACAAAACCAACTTTTCCAAGCCGAGCCATTATCAGGAATGGTGACAACCTTTTAAATGAGAAGGTGTGATTTTATTTTTCCACTTAGTTTTGACTTATGACTTAGCTACATTAGCATATCCAACTACATCATCAGTTTTGTTTATAATACATGACCTACCCTGTAAATGAACAAAATACTATATTTCATTTAGTTTTTCCCAAAAATCACTCCGGTACAGCGGAAGCTTATTTCGTACACCTTCAGCTGATCTAAAATATCCAATTAACACTAATCGGAATGTATAACAAAAGGCATTGGAATAGAGCTTAATGTAATCATAGTGTATGCAATAAAATTACTTTCTACGTTAGTTTCACTATCTTATCTTACACAAGGATATCCATTTCGTCATGATCAAGTTAATTTGACGCAAATACTTAAAATCAATATATTTATCCCATTTACATTACAATAAATGCCGTATACGTTCTTTTAATACGCTCGGAAATATATGAACATTATTGAAATTGAACTAATGCCAGATATTAGTATTTTTTTCGTAGAAATATTTCTATAAGACGTTTATCCGTAAGGAGTTACACCGAAAATAGTTAGAAGCAAAATACTTATATTGGATTATTACCAATTACCAATATCTCATAGCTTTTATTGTCAAGAAAATATTGACGAGTCGCACGTTTATTAACCTAATTAATTTCGAATGAAAGCAAAGAAAGTTAAAGCATGAAAACACTTGATCGTTAATTCACTACTCCTTCCTAAAGCTTTCATATTAATTTTCAATTAAGGATTTGTGTGAAATCTCCCCCGTTAGATATTCATTCTCCGATTCTCATCTTTGAAATCTTCCGGCAAAATTTAACTTCCTTCTTTGGTTTGTATTACTTTAAATTATGAAAATCAACTCCGCGATTTAATATCCGTTAAAACTGTGAGGTAAAATTACACTAAAAGTTTCATTTCACCAATGAACAGAATTTCGTCGGAAATTCCTTTGCATTTTAATTTATATTAAATCCTCTTGCTTCACTGCAGTTCACTTTAAAAAAAATATCATTGCTACAAAGAAAAAACGCATGTGGTATATAAAGCTAAGATCGAACAACGTTTTACTTCAGGTTTCATTCCAGGAAGAGAGCTAGTAGGGAAATCTCTCGGCGGATAACCCGGGGATCCCCAATGAGAAATCACCATCAGGTAAGGACATCGTGTGTTCTTGAAATGGCGTGGGACTTAGGCTGTGAAGCGAACATCTATGCACCGCAAAGGTAATTAAATTACTTCAATTACTATGTTAACCAAAACTTTTTAAATAACTATATAACATGAATAAATTTGGGCAGAGGGCAGGTAAAAGATATTGCTCATTGGGAAAAATACTATCTTAACATATAATTATGAATTTAAAACTTAAAACGATAATACTTACAATGTGATTGAATTTTAAATAAAATATGGTTTAAACTATTGTAAATAGGAAATACCACTGATATTTATGGAAAATACTCGTAAATACCACAAAATGTTTAGCTTTGCGGGATGTAACCGAAGTTTCATTATGAGCAGCTGTAATTCTAAAAAAACAAGAGAGACATCTGGACATGGAAGTTCAAGAACTTTTCGTTGGTGTATTTATGACTAGAATTCAATAAGATGTTTAATAGAATGATAGATGTAAATATATCGTTCGGAGGATAAAATCACTTTGCCAGGAATTCTTAAAAAAGTAGACAGATTTTTGCATACCACCCACAGTTATCAAGCTGAAGGCCGGTTTGATGGGTGAGGGAAGAGCTCACATGTTATTGAGACCACTGGTGCATGAAATTTACACATAAACAGCATAATACGGGGATACAATCCCTTAACCCTTACCGTATACGGCTTCCCAGAAAGTTTTGGTACTCGAAAAACCATGCAACTCACGTAAAGCTGAGGGTAAATCGGGCACGTCCCTAAGGTCAGAAGTCCAACGTTCTGCTCACTGTAATACCACTTATTGCATACATATACACATATTACATACAAGACATATATACACATTATAGGCATTATATATGGACATTATATGCATATATAAACAAGAACCTAAGACTGGAAACAAGGAAGCAATTCGTTAAGACTTTCGCGTGGAGCATGGTGCCATATAGTATGGTTCCGATACTTGGAAAATTGGAAAAGTGGACCAGCGAAGAATTGAAACGTGGTGCTGGAGGAGAATACTGAAGATTGAATTAACAGAAAAAGTAAGGAACGAGAAAGAACATAGAAGAGCAGAAGAGGATAGGAGAATATGGAGAACTCTACGGCAAAGAAGAAATAGATGGATCGGACACATATTAAGGCACAATGGATTGATTAAGAATATAATAAAAGGAAAAATTCCACGAAGGGATGATCCCACGAGGAAGAGTAAGAGACAGGAACTTAGGACAAATTTAGAAGGACGTGAAACAGAGAGGGTATCAAGAATTGAGGGCGTTGTCATTAAACAGAGTAGAGTGGAGGGCTGCAGTAAACCAACCCTAGGATTGAAATACTTATGATAATGATACACATTTTAAGAACATTAATATTTGCAATACTTTTTTCTTTTCCAACAATGTTTTCTTCGGTACACATTCTTGAAAGAAAACATAGGAAAAAATGCGTACACTTGATATACCATTGTCTGCGAATAATAATGCACGGAAAAACAGCATCAATCGGTTCACTTCACCTCTGGAGACATCGGAGGTGGTGGGCTGTCTGTCCCAAGAGGGCTCTGACTGGTAAGGTCAATGGGTTAGTGACTCGACGGTCGGTGCAGAATGGTGGATGAGGATAGGATAAATAGGGGAAGGGCGGGGGAGGGGTGGGAATGGGGAAAAATTGCTTTGAATGGCATGGCGTGGTGTGGGGGTGGGTCAGCCCGAACGATAGGGAGGCATGCTGAGAGAGCAATTGCAAGGAAGGTGGGAGGGGTGACGGGCTGGAAGAGTTGAGACGAGCGTGGTAGAAGGGAAAGACTTTGACAAACGGTTATGGCCGAAGGGAGGGCATTCGCACTGCGCCTAGGAACCCGATCTTCCGTGGGCTGGTGGCGGGAGGAAATTATCGCTGCCGCAGCGAGGCTGGGAGGCAGCCGCTAAGGTGGGCGGGATGACCTTGATCGCAAGGATACTCGCGGGGGCGTAATGGGAAGGAGAGAGAGGGAGAGACAGACACAAGACGCATCTTAAGGCAAGTGCACCGTGAAGACCATATATATATATACGTGAAGATATATATATATATATTTTTTTTTTAAATAATTATTTTGCCGGATATATGTAATTATATACATATAGCAGAAGGCCTATATGTAATTATATATATATATATATATATATATATATATATATATATATATATATATATATATATATATATCCGGAAAAATAATTATTCCCCCCGGCCGTTGCAAAGTGCGAGCTTTGATTCGATTTTTGTGTGCAAAAGGAGCAATCATCAGATGCCCAAAGGCAGTTGGGAAGTTGTGCCTAGTTCATGAGTAAAGGAGAGGTTCAAAAATGGTGACGAAGCTTCAAAAAAGTCAGCACAAATGTGCAAAATGAAGAGCGGAGTGGCAGGTCCAGTACCAAAACCGATGAAATGCTTCAAGTGGTCCAATAACTGCGATCTGATAATCAACGTTTGACGATTTTTGCTCTGGCTCATAAAATTCCAATCGTTGAACGAGCCATTATTTACAAGATTTTAAGGCTCGGATATGAAAAATTGAGTGAAAGAATTCTTACCGAGAATGCTTACTGTCCAACACAAAAAGTAAGGAATTTTGAGTGGACCAGCGTTTTCCGACCGCTTTTGACATGACGGAGGTTGTACCTAGCGACTATCTCCTCTCGTTGCACTTTAAAATGTGATTTGCGGGACAATCGTCTGAAGCCGACGAGGGTTAAGACCGCCGTTGTCAACTGGTTCGATTCCCATGCTGTGAAGGTCTACATATGTGCTCAGGGATTAAAAAACTATCGTAGCATAGAGAAGAGCGAAAAGTGCTCAGAAGTGAACGGTGATTAAATAGTCAATGATAGTAGGATACTAAGACCGTTAATGCATACCTATTCTAACTAATGCATATTTTTGAAATATCAAAACGACAAGCACACGAGTGGTTTTGGACCGTTATCGACCAGACGGAGGTGATTTGACCTTGCACCTGGAGACGATTTGCACTTGAAACTGTGGCTTGGTGGACAACGGTTTGAAAGAGACGAAGATCTCAAGGCCACCGTTGTCAAATGGCTCAATTCCCAGGCGGTAAACGTTTAAATATATGCTGACGGATTTAAGAAACTGCCATAGTGTTACGAAAAGTGATCAGAAGTGAGCGTCGATTATAATGGGGAAGTAAGCTGATCAGAAACTAATACCGTCAATTAAAACGTTCTGGTGTCTATTTATCTGATTTTCTTCCCTTGGTTGAATTTACCAATTGAATTTAGGGCTTTAATTCCTTCCTTGTCACTAGGAAATTGAAGTGTTCTGTGCATTCATAAATTTCTAAGTTTTGCCCGCTCTCTTCGCAAATCAAGAGAATCTCAAACTGACTGGTTTCTCTAAGTTTTCTGCCACGATTACTTCCTTGCTGCAACAATTTTTTTAAAATGTGGTGCATTTTTCTCTTAAACGTTTCCAATCCCTTTATTGAATTTTTCACGCGTACATCGTAAATACTTGTCGAATATTCTAAATGTAGCTTTCATAAAGCGAAGCAATACGTGTAGTTTAAGTTTCCATCAGATTATCCTATCATTATAATCGTCATTGACAATCAACCAGTTATGGTGCGTCTTGGATGGGCACAGTCTACACACAGCAACAACTATACATTAAATAGCCCCCCCTGACAAAAACACAACTTGACATCCGAAACTACGATTCCGCATACTTATTTCCTCCCTTCCCTTCCTTCATATATCCTATCCCATTCCTACCCCCTCCACTCTCGCCTAACTTTCTCCCCTCTATCACAACATTCATGCACACAAGCTATTGCAAATCAAAACAATATTATCCTACAAACCGTGCAATTAAACTTAGTTCCAACATAGCTGACCCGAATATTCCTGTTCTCACACCCCATGAAAAATTTTTTTTAGCGTAACACCCATGTACTTGTATGTTCCAAGATGGTTAATTTGATCCCATCCATTTTTTCTTTTCTTATGTTCCAAAGCTTAAGCACTATACATTTACGAACAATTAACTCTATCCCCACCATTCCTCACGTCACTCTGACATCTTCGTTTAAAGAATTGTCTGAATCTGCATGGAACCTTATTTCAATGTCAATGGCCGTATCTACTTCAAACAATCTACGCTTGTTGCTAACGTGGGAACTTAGGTCATTAATGTGTATCAAGAATAGTAGGGGCCCTATTACGCTTCCCTGTGGCACGCCTCAAGTGGTGGGAAGCAGGAGAAAGGATTGAGTGCGGGAGGGCCCAGAAGTAAAACCTATGGCGAGAGCAGAGTGTGGCACTAAAGGAGGATGAGCATTTTCATCCCTTTCCTATCGCCGCCTCCACCGCCGAATGGGAGAAGAATGATTGACGGCCGGTGGGAAGGGATGAGTTGGATTAATTGCCTTGATTAAGGGGCGAGGCAATGCAAAGGGCCTCAAGGGGGGATGTGGGAGGAGGAAACACGCCCACGCCGCTTACCCCTCCCCCAAAGAGGGTAAAGCGAGTGCATCCTCGGTTTCCAGGGCCTCTCACGTGGTTGGGGATAACTTCGGGAGGAAGGGTGAAATGAATGATTGGTGGTGGGGCGGTGCGAGTTGGCGTAGGAAGAGGCATGGCGATGAAAAATCGCACTTGTCAATGAGCCTGGAAGAGAGTAATACCTTTGTCGGCAAAGTCGTTTGTTTTCTAGATTTCTGCACGTGTACCGTCTTCCACTCTTTATCCGAACTGAGTTTTTCCGATCCCGAAGCCGGTTGAAAGATATGCCTTTAATGACTTCCCTGCCACCATTTGCTTAGGGCGTAAGAGAGTTCGGGACAAGTCTCCGAGCCAAATCTGCTAGGAAAGCGTCAACACCACGGCATTCTACGAAGAAAACAAACTGCAGCGGAGTGTACCTCAAATTCTATTAAATCTAAAGTGAAGATTTATCATTCCCGTCATTAGGGAATTCTGTAATTACGAAACATTAAATAAATATTCAATTCTGAGCAGGTTATAACTAGTATGGAGAGCAACGTGTCGGAAATATATATCTAGAAGAAAACAATTTTAAAATATAACATTTTTTTCAAAAGATGGGAATGAACACAAATCTGAAATCTTTCAAGCATATTCCAATCTCGCAAATTTTATATGTACATTGAAAGCCTTTTTTCCCACGTTTTTCAATATCTTCAGGTAGTTCTGCCGGAATTTTACCTTGGTACGGCATTGGTAGTTGTAAATTCCTATTATACCCGTTCTACGTATCCCGCCATCAAATATATCCGGAGCTAAGCTATCCTCTTATACGTCATATTATCTTTCTAACTCTAAGCATGCTAAACTAATGTCTTTACTGTATAGTTTAATATTATATAAACGTATGTGTTTAATTTCATGTTTACGAATTTTTGTATATTTCATGTATAAGCACAAAAAGGACACCTTGGAGCTCATTAATGTGCAATTTTTACCAGATAAACAAAAGTGAATCCAGTGGAGGTCTTCCCAAATTTTAGCAGATTTTTATTTCCCCATATTGAATAAATTCTAAAATTTTAAGTAATATACATATACACGATTGACAGCATTATATTTTATTCTTCAGCTCGTATAGCTGACGTCACATTAAGATATATTTAAATATTAGAATAGCAATTTAAAAAATTATAGAATCCGAACTGAAGAAAATGCACTTATCCCATTAAATAATCTTTTTGAATAACTGTCTGAACCATTACAAAACTTTTGCATGCATGCAAAGTACAGGTGAATCACACTCACTGTTATTCTCATATCATTCTCATATTTCGGTCAATTAATCGATCATTGCGTTTTTATGCAAGTGTAATTTTACACAGTGTAATTTACACAATTTAATTTACACAATTTAATACACAAATATGGGTCAAAGATATGTATGAAACATGTCTCACAATTATATCGAAAAAAATGGTAAATTGTTCCAATCCAACTGATAAGTTTCTAAAGAGGACAAAAGGAAGCTTCGGAAAACAGTATAAGCAATATCGACTTTTCGAGGACAAGGAATACACACACACACACACTCACACACACATATTCATATATATATATATATATATATATATATATATATATATATATAATTATATATATATATATATATATATATATATATATATATATATATATATATATATATATATAAACACATGTAGATTTTCAGAATATAGAGACACAAAGAAAGGACACTCACAATTTGTTATTTGACGTTTCGACAGCACGGCTGTCGTCTTCAGAAGCATTTTGACGATTCTGAAGACGACAGCCGTGCTGTCGAAACGTCAAATAACAAATTGCGAGTGTCCTTTCTTTGTGTCTCTATATTCTAAAAATCTACATCTGTGTTTTTATATATTTGTGCGTCGCCGAAGAGCGTTCCATTTCGAAGATATTTTATATATATATATATATATATATATATATATATATATATATATATATATATATATATATATACACACACACATACACACGCTCACAGATTATTACGTTTGCCATAGCATTTCCGTAGGTTCTTCAGTAAATGGATAATCTTCTCATAGAATATGGCCTACACCTGTTGACGGGTAGTGAAATCACGCTGGAAACCTCCATTCACGCAAAGGTTGAGAATCCGTTGATGAATCAGTCGCGACATCGCTTACATATGTGCTTAACGGGCTATCCACCGCCTCCATTCACTCACAAACTACATAAATCTAAGAGTATAAATACTCTCACCAGTCGCTTGGAAGATTCACCTCTGGGAAAAATATTATATGCTAAAGGAGGATGACCTTCATCCATGATGAATTATCTGAGCTGGCTGACCGCCAACTTAAATTATAATTCTTGTTTCAAGCTTAATTAGATTGCCACGATATATATTAAGTCCTTTCACAGTTGGCTGACTCATTTTTCCGTAGATTTTCATAACGTTACGAAAAACATAACAGCCTCAAAAATTATTTCCAGTTCAGTTGAATAATATGACATTTTTTTCGTTAGATTTATTAATTTGAAGAAACCTAGTTCTTTTTATGAGCTAAAAGATATTCGATTAAATCTAACTAAGCTATAAATGCAATTCAAAAGGGCTCATTGATTAGTGGAGTTCATCCTTTGGTACAACTCTAGATATATAAGGCAAAAATAAGTGCTCTTGGGATAATAAGATTTCGTTTATTTTAGTCCATCCATAATACCTAAAAAATATGGAATGTAGTAGGCTGTGAAAGATAGGGGATGATTAGGCAAATCGGGTTGTTGGAGAAAAATAGTAGACCTATTGGAAAGAATGAAGGCATGGAGAAACTATGTGCAAATTAAGGGTTTTTAGGCTGAAAAATGATGGATTTTACGTCGTGTCTGAAATATGTTATTCTAAGTGTCAAATCAAACCCTACATTACACGGTAGACTACTAAAGCTCAATATCAGGGAGCCAGAAAAAGGGTAGAATACATTAAAAATTATGATTGGATTTGTACCGTTTAAGATAGCTTTTGGATGAACAAAGACTAAACAACGATACATCCCGGACTCATCTTTAACTCTCCCAACAAAGTTTTATCAGACATTCGATAGTATAATAAAGCCATCTTCACTTCGCGTATTTCTTTCCTCTCTACCTTCATCAAAAATCTTTCATATACACTTTAGTAGAGAGCGTATAATACCAAAATGTAAGAGTAATTAGAGGTAATATGATGCGATTGCTAAAGATAGTATTTGCTCCTATTGTAAATGTTTGGAATGAAGGAACCCTAAGAATCTCCTCTGTTCCCTCGGTCATGCTCCTCTCTTTGAATACGTTAAATCAGGAATAATTCGGAAATAAATTAATACCCACGACAAATTGTCAACACGATCACAGACGCATTTATTCATCTCCACCCTCTTCCAAAGCGTGCGTCTAGATTTTTCTTGGATTAAAAAAAAACCCCTGGCAAAGTAATGACGAAGGACATACTCAAAAAACGCCTCGGAGTCGTAACAAAAGAAACCATTCGGCCGCTATTTTTCGTAGACCACCCGCCTTGCTTACTCAGAAAAAAGCTGAGGGATTTAGAAATTCACCAAAGGCTGCGTAAATGATTATATATACACATAAATACTCCTGAGCTCCCGAGCCACACCCACTTCACTCTCCTACATAAAAACGACAGTCTCTTTGAACTAAAGCCCTTCCGAAATAAAGAAAATTGAGGAATTATTTTGGGCAAAAAGTCCTGTGCGATTTATTTCGAGCCATGCTCCTACTCAGAAACGAAAGAACGTATTTCCAGCAAAGAAACAAATGGCAGACGGATATATAAAATTCGAAGTAAAATTGTAGGAACCTTAAGGGAGGTACTTACTTTAGAGGACGTGAACGCCTTGAAAAAGATGGAAGGACTGCCCAAAAGGAGGGATGGAGTGCAAAATGTGATTATTAATATGTATGATGAAGCTTAGGCTACGGTTTCTTTTCCCGGGCTCAAAGACGTAATTGCTAAATGTAATCGTGTATAGTGTAAGGCATAAAATCGCAGCAAAATAAAAATGCTGGCATAATGGAAAGAAGAAAGATTATGTGACTTTACAGAGAAGGTCTTTCCTCTTGATTTATTTCCACCATTTCATTTCGGACACACCCTCATCAGTTTAGTTAACGACTAAGCTATTACTTTCCTTAATGGTTGAATTGATTGGAATATACTTTAAACCGTTGTGTTTGTATCTTGGCAAAGGAAACAATAATTCACAAATCAAATTGATAATTTCATATCCTATATTTAATGATGCAATAATATGACCATAAAGCATTTTTTAAATGCTTAAATGACCATTATCCTTCGAGGTGTATACATATCCACCTCAGTGCCAATTCCATATGCTGTACCCAAGATCCGAGGCTAGCTACTGAGCCTGTGGTACAATCATTTTTGCCGCGGCAGCGATGTTAATATCTTGGGGGGGGGGGGGAGGGGGGAAGAGTTTCCACAACGTGGCTTTTTTGTATGCAATTTTTGAGTAGCGCAAAACCGAAAAGAGGACCCAAATAATTAGACATATTGAAGCTTGTCTGGAGGTATAATGGTGCTACATTATGATCTGAACACGCATGGGCTCTTGGGAAATTTTGCGAATTAATCACGTTTTTCTTAAACCAGTGCCTAACCGATATATAGTCTCACCGATAGGTCAATGAACCATCGAGTGTCTTCCGTGTATACGCACATCATTTGTGGTATTAAAACCACGTGTTTGTTATGATCAAACACATGTCTCTAAAAGATCTAATTTGTTTTGTCTCATCTGTATTCCCCTACCTCCCTCGCATTTCTCCTTTCGCCAAACGCCGCGTCCTAACTCACCTTCACTATTAAATGATCCCTTTCAGGGATGCCCGCATTGGTCTCATCTAATTGGCTTGCGTGTCCAGCGTATTTATCGCACCCTATTATTTGCACGCAAGGTTGAGTAATGACCAGGTTCTTTGGTTTACCTATTACTTCTACTAAAAATATTGTATCACCTGCCTATTTGTTCTATGATCAACTAAAACTTCTTTTGTTCGTTCAATACTTCTGCCAGCCCTCGTTTTCTCTTCATATGAATAGCGTCTACACACCGCTTCGCCGAACCAGCTGTCTAGTTTTAAACAGCTTAATTTAAACGACTGTGACTGACCTTAATACGCATTTTAGGCTCTTTAATGTATGTGTATAATGGTATAGTATCGTTTACACTAAAATATAAATAATTCTTATTTAAATAATTGCTTTCATTAACATGAAACGTAATTCTGAAATAATGATATGGTAACAAAAATTAATATAAGTAATTTGTTCATTAATGCAATAAATTTTAACATTCAAAATAATCTGATTATTATTGCAACACATGAAATTTGATTTTGGGCGAAGTTATGAACGCTAAACTTAAAACAACAACGGACTGATGCACTTTGAAAGTTGACATTCAACAAAGTAATTCGAAACTATCGAATATTTTTATCAACTGTGTACGTTGTACGAATGGTTTGGTAAGCTGTCGACATAAATTATAATATAAGTTTGTTCATTATGCAATAGCTAGAGAAAGAATGCGACAGTTCGACACCGCGACAGTTGCTCCTCTGAAGTGAATGAATGGAAATCTTGATACTGAGCGAAACATGTACTTCCAACTATGTGAAAAAAATTAGCTCTACAAGGAATAGTTTTTTCGATCTAGAAATTTCCTGAAAAGTATATGCAAATCGGTTGAAGCCTATATTGCTTTGTATATGTTTACCCTATTCATTTACAAAATTAGAAGCCCTTACTCCGTACCGTCTTAGTGTGATGTGTCCGGAAAGAAACAAACAAATTAATTTTCTGATTTATATATTAGTAAGATAGGATGAATAATTGTCCATGCATACCTACCTTTATGAGTGCGATGAACTATGAATGAAAATGTTGAAAAAGCACGAGCAGCTGTTGTTTATAGAGAAAGAAGTGGTGACGGATTATCCTGCAGCTGTTTGGTCATGAGTGCCCCTTCTACGTACGTGGCTAAACCCCGTCGACGTCCCTTCCCTTCCCTCATCACCACTAAGAATGAGTAAAAAGACGGCGGAGAAAGGAGACGGCACCGAAAGCACTTCCTTCACCATTTTGCCCTTTTTTCCACTCTAACCTTTCCTCCCTCCAACCCGTCCAACTTACATCCTTCTCCTCAACCTCTCGCGAGAACGCCATGTTTTTTTCTCTCCCTTTGGTAGCGCTGGTGTCAAAAAATAAAAGAAGTCGAGCCTCACTGAGAGGAAGAGTTTCAAACCTCGAGTTTCGTCGAATTTTCGGATGTATTTAAACGCCAAAGAGAATGAGAGAGTAAATACTGAGAGCTAACGCACATTTCATGGGTGAAACTTTTCTAGTTTAATACAAACACGAAGCACCAAAACGGATTGGGGGCGTGGAGTTAGGTATTGGGACTTTCCATTTTCAATATCGAGTCCCAGTCGATAAAATAAAAATATCGAAGAGATGGTACAAATAAATTTATTTACTATATGGATTGGACTTAACGAGAAATAAAAATTAAAAAAGTTTAAATTTGCGGATAATAATAATTAGGGGGTGGGGTAATGCATTCCGACGATACCATTCCCTTGCAGAGTTCTGTCTTCTACGTCATATGCGGAGATCTGTTAACGAACGTATTTCTTTCCTTATTGGTTCGAATAATGGTAGGATATGTTGCCTATATAGTGCGGCTAAGTTCACTGCAATCAGACAACATTTTTATGGTACATCGACCACGTAAATCGGTATTCTACCCAAATGCCACTTCACATTCTTTATAAAAGCCACTTTACACGATGCTCATTTCAGTTTCTGAAATAAGAATACTCAATGAATTCTGCATGTCCGGGTTTTCACCGCGTTGTTGTTTGAAGCCGACAACAGTTTCGCCGAAGTTTCATCCGGCGTCTTCAGGTCGAAGACGCCGGATGAAACTTCGGCGAAACTGTTGTCGGCTTCAAACAACAACGCGGTGAAAACCCGGACATGCAGAATTCTTCAAGCCACCGCCGCGAAAATCTACGCAGCCATATAGAATACTCAATATCGTATGGAAACTTAGTGCCCAGTCATGAGTGAACGCTTTCACAACCTAAGTCTCTTTTCGATTTTCCCACGTATACGCGGCGCATAGTTATTTTATTTTCCCCAAGTTAGTGTCGATGGAAGAGTAATGTTAAGAATTGATGCCGTTATAAAAATAGATAGACCTGAACAACCATTTGTGAATATTCAAGAAACGGATAGAAAATACTTAGATCGAACTTATTTTTGTTTTCTGTACTAAAAATTGAATTCGATTAATTTCTAGAACATGAATTCTCTTCTTAAATATTGAAATTTAAAGGATAATAAATTCAGTACCGATTTTACCACTGAAACTAGGACAGTGTGAATCGGCTTAAAGAAAATATGTGACATATATAACGACATTTTTGATAGAACATTGAAGTTAAGCTTTAATTTTTATCATGCGTGTGCACCAATAAAACAATATCCATGAACATAGGAAGTCCTATCTTTCTATGAATTTCAGCAAAACTATAAGATTTATCGAATTTATCAACAAAAATCTAATCTACGTGAAACCAATTTGCCCGAAACAATGGAGGATTCAAGTTCGATATCGAGGGTAGAATGAATCGAGAATAAAGAGCTTAATCTGACAACAATACTAAGATATCATCGTTGAGGTATGTAAGGAGAGAGTTGGAGGTGAAAGGGGAGAGATTGAAGGGACGAACATCCCCTTCAAAAGGGGAAGGTTGCGTGATATCAATATACTATATAGGTTCTTCAGTACGCGAACTTAATATAATTGCTTTACACTGTACTTCCATTTTCACTTTCACAATTCGAATATCGTCATTAGAACATTTTCCAGGCTACCCTAGAGGTTACTCGAATTGGTACTCTCGCGTGAAATGGAGGGGGGAGGGAAAACTGCGCTGATGATTTAACAGTGCCTATGGGGTGAGCCCGAAGGAGGGAGTTGAGGCTTAGATGGTCGCAGAGTTGGAACTGGCCTGAGGGAAGCGACACTTCGGGCGATTGGGGTAGTTGAAACGGGACGTGATCCTAAAGATCTGCTTCCTATACACGCCCAGAGACCAGAGTAGAGTGACCCTGGCAGGAAATAAAGACGTGGTGTTCCTTGAGGCAGAAAATAACAAGAGAAAGTTGTCTCTAAGGAAAGAAAGGGTTGTAAAATGAATTTTGCTTGATTATGCGTGCATATTTACGCAATTTTAGCACTTTTTGTTCACTCTTCACAAAAACAAAATAGTTCTTTGAGCTCAGTGTGTACAAATACCATTGGAAATACTTCCTTTTTAAGTGCCTACCAATTATGCACGCTAAATATATTTTGGAATAATAGTCACGCAAACATAACATTACTCCATCAATTAATCATAAATAAATAATGCATCCACACTCAGAGGGCTCTGGTAGCCCAGTGGGTGGAGTACTCGGTTCTTGACCGGAGGGCCCGGGTTTGATTCCTTGGGGCGCCTATGGGAACCATAAGCTTCACGTACGCTTTGTGATTTTTCGTTTCATTGGAAACAAAATACGGCGCAGGTAAAGGCGCGACCTCTTACCTTGATGAGTGAATTTCCCACGCTGTTGGCGATGTATTGAGAGAGCTCTACCCTCATCTTTAAAACCAACCGTATCTACCACATATGAATTGATAATCGCCTCACCATACACAATCCTTCTTAAATGCAAAGCAGTTAAACTATACCTTTTCATTACGCTTTGATTAAATACGTGAAACAGTTCCCCAATTTTGTAAGCTATTAAATTTAGTCTCACTTTCATCCTGCATGAGCATACCCTAAATATGACAACATACTGACTATTGTACCAAGACTAAAGTAACTGAAATACATCCCGAGTTTGCTTACGAAAAAGTAACAGAAAATAGTTCTATATAATTTAAACTCTTTCTTCATGGTTAAAAATATTAGAAAAAACGAACAAAATTAGATAAGTTTGTTGAAATTAAAAAAACTTTTCACAGTCTTAAGATAAGGTTAAAATAAAATAATAATTCTGCCAAAGATATTGTAATCCCTTTATCTACCCCATAATGTAAATTCCCATGATGGCATTCACATGAAAAGCTGAAAGGAATACAAATTTGTGTGAAACTCGCATTAATTATTTCAAATGATAAATAGCCATCCTTTAATAATCTCGGTTATGATACTTAATCATAACTGCAAATTTGAATGTCATACAGAATTAATAAATCCTACAGATGGTTGACGAAGCCTTTGGGCAAGTATGCGTATGCAATAAATAGAAATGTCCGCGTTCTTGAAAAATAATTGATTCTAGAATTTGTAAGGTATGTGAGATCCCTTGAAAATACTTGACCATTTATGCAGTGACGCCTGACTGCGTGTGTTCTGGCTGGCGTTTGTTGCATGAAATCCGTTGGACTGCTATTTTGCGAGTTAAATGTCCAAAAAGAATAATTCTAGTAAAACAAAATTCGATATTCAAAATTTTCTAAGCCTAGTAATTGACACTATGAATACATATTCATTCATCAATTACTCATTTGCGCTTAAATTGACAATTTCCAAGAAAGACTTACCAATAAAAGGTTTTTAAACCTTTAAATTAATTGATCCACAAAACCATAGGTTGTACAACAATGATCTTCGTAGTAAGCCAAAGTGGTAATCGTATAAATGGCTTTATGTTTATTAATAAGTATTGACCTTGTTTTACATATAAATGGTAAATGTTTGAAATCAAACCCACTGAATCCATCCAATAGCCGTCTACATATCCCCTCCAACCCCTTTGTCCGTTTCCTATTCGTCCATTACCTCTCCTCCCCTTTCCGTTCCCCAACGCACATCCTCTCCACTCTTCCCCCGAGAACTGGTTTCTAATGACTACGGCCGTGCCGTCGAAACGTCAAAACTACGTATGTGATTGTCCTTTCTTTGTGTTTCTATGTTTATAATATCTGTGTTTTTATATACTTGTGCGTCGCCGAAGAGCGTTCTAGTTCGAAGATGTTTATATGCTTTTTTTGTGGTAGAAATAGTCCTCTTGGCCAAAGAATCGGGCCACTTGGTTGCATAAGAGACCCGCAGATCTCAGGGTAAATTACGTTACCTCGATACCTAAAGGGGCTAGAGCATCGGCCCGGCAAGTCGAAAGATACGGTCTATGAAGTCCCGGTCAAGGAAATATTTTTGGCTTGTGATCTGCTCGATGCCGCCTTCCCCACCCCTCCTGTGTTTATCCTTTATATGAGTTCCTATCCCTTTTTGTTATATCTATTTCCATGTCAATAAATATTTGTTCGCCATATGGCGGGATTTCGTGATTGAATAAATAAATAAATAAATAAATATATATATATATATATATATATATATATATATATATATATATATATATATATATATATATATATTAGCAAAAAAGTTAGCAAAAATTCCACTTGCCACCCTCAGTGTCTAAAAAATAATTAGTTGTATTTAAATGCATGCTCTTCCACTAACCTTATGTGTTTCGCTATAATAACCTATTCTTTCCGAAGGACCTCATTCGTGTTCCGTTCATCTGTTTTTAAGTCTCCCTTTCAATCCCTCGTCCCTCTCCGCGGGGGCAAATTCCTGCTACCTGCAACGTTCGGTCGCATTCCCTGCCTTTTAGGGTCACCTCGTGGGATAGAGTGTTTCGTGGTGCATTTTCATGTGGTAGTGATGTTTCAATTTCTTGCTTGTTGTGTCCTGGCTTCCGTGTTGTAGGATGTCTTTCGTGCTGCATCATGGGGTGCAGTTTTTTAGTTGTTTTGCGGTTTATGTGTTTGCATGAGTGTTGGATGAAGGGATTTTTGCATGAGTGTGTGCGCTGCTGTGGGTGTAATTTTCCGTGTTGTTTTTTTTGCATGTGGTATTTTTCTTTTTTACGGTTGGTGACCTAACACCCCCCGTCACACGCCCTTGCGGCGGCTTGCGGGGTATTATGTAGATGTAGATGTATATGTTTATATATATATATATATATATATATATATATATATATATATATATGTGTTTTCGTAGACGTAGCACGGAAGTGCCGAATAGTACAATGCACAGTAACACACAATATAGAAAAAACAAAAAAAAGAAGAACACTCACACGTTATTTCTTGATATTTCGACGGGAACAATCCGTCTTCATCTGAAGATATAGAAGTAATGAATGCATAGAGTCATAATGCTGTATAGAGTCATTACTTCTTTGTCTTCAGATGAAGACGGATTGTTCCCGTCGAAATATCAAGAAAATACGTGTGAGTGTTCTTCTTTTTTTTGTGTTTCTATATTGTGTGTTACTGTGTATTGTACTATATATATATATATATATATATATATATATATATATATATATATATATATATATATATATATATATATATATATATATATATATATATATATATATATATATATATATATATATGTATGTGTATATATGTGTGTGTGTGTATATATGTATGCAAAATTATTATATATATGTATATATATATATATATATATATATATATTCATATATTTATGCACACACATAAATGTGCGTTCAAGTTAATTGGAAAAAGGCGATATCACAAGAATATTTCGCACTTACCTGATAGCGCTGGAGGAGATAGGCGGATCGGTGGAATAAAATGCTGTGCAATTTTCCCCTATAAAGGAAGAGAAAACAGGTTTAATTTCATATTATTAAGAACGACACTCAGATACTCATAATTGTTTATTTCAAATAAGCATTTTGCTTATGACTTTACTTAAAATGTCAAAGATAATAATTGCTCTAGATATTTCGGTACTTAATAATAAATGAAATTATTTCAAGAATCATTTCGCGTATAGTGTCTTCCACGTGTTTAGGTATTTTTTATTTCATGCCAATCAATCTTAAGAATAATTCCAAAATATTTTTTTACTGCAATTATTGATTGCTAAGTATGCTTGAGTTCGCTTTATCTAAACATAAGCCGAGCAGAGCTTTGAATAATATTTTGTGCAATACTTTTGATTTTTTGGTCAAATTCGTTCTCCACATGTGACATCAGCATCGACCACGTTTCTCATCTACGCAAACATTGCAAACGGCAACCCATGCCAATGCTTGGTCAAATGAAAGGGCAGGTCATAATGTCTCTCCATGTTATCAATATCTGATTTTGAAACTATGATATGCACCTCCCCTTAGTAACAGAGGCGGAAAAATACCCTGTTATCCTTCAAAAATTATGACTACTAGCATTTTGCATATAACAACTAATGTTGGCCGATAAAATTGAAAAGGAGCACCCATGTTATTACTAAATACAATTGCTCGAAAATGTGAATAAAAATGAAAACTCAGAAGTGTTAAAGATTATTTTAGAGATACCAATAAGAAATAATGCCCAAAATTTTCATATTAAATTCAGTTTGATCGATAAACTCGAATTGATTTTCAAAACACAACATCACAGGGTGTCCCCGCAAAAGAAAGAAAGAAAGTTTTCAACCATCAGCCAATATGTTATCTCTCTTTTAGAAATTTATCTCCAAAAGAGTAAATCGAAAGCATATATATATATATATATATATATATATATATATATATATATATATATATATATATATATATATATATATATATATATATATATATAAAATAAAAGCGCGTAGAATAGTGTAGAGCTCATACTCGTACATTTTTTGGCAGAGCAAAAGCATTGGTTGAGAGAGTAATTAAGCGTCGGCCTTGGGGGGTGAATTCGCAGTGATTACAGATGGACGTCGCAAGCGATTTTCCTTTCGATCGACTGAGAACGGTGGTACAAGGGGCTTCAGTGGGTGAGTATGCATCGCTTGGAGCGCCAATCGTCGGTACGAGAGGGTGCAAAGAGAAAGCGATTGGGGATTGGGGGGGGGGGGGGCGTTGAAGAGAGGAAGGAAATAAATAAAGAAAACAAAAATTTCCATCAATGCAATTCCCCAAAAAATCATCCTCATCGAAGAAAGGATGCAAAACCCCGTCTCGCCTCACAACCAAATGTCTTCGCCACCTTGGCCCGCCCGCAACAGAAAACCAGTCTGACTCTTCCCCCCCCCCCCTACTCCTTGCTTTCTTCTTGCCATCGACCGACTAAAAATCCTACACACATACACTGCGCTCCCCCACACCCCTCCACCCAACCCTTCCCTCAATCGAAGAGCGAGCGAAGCCACAAAACTCCACCCCTCCACAAAACAAAGCGCCTAGCGCCCTCCATCCTGCTGCTACTACTACTCCCAACTAACTACTCCCTCCCTCCCCACCCTCTTGTGGCAGGCGCGACCAGATTAAAAGCTGGCGACGTCAGCACCCTCTGCATCTGGATATCTGAAATGATAATTAACAGCGAGGCCGTTAGGAGGGGTTGCCGGGCGAAACAACAAACGCATTCATCCCCAGCGCTCCTCTCTCTCTCTGTCTCTCTTTCCCATTCCCCATCCCTACGTCGCGCGCCAATCACCGGATCAATTGATCAATCAGTCACCGCGGGGCGCATGATCCAGGGAGCGCACGGGCTGGGATGAGGAGAGGGTGTGCGGACGCCGGTATAGAGATGGGTAGAGGGGAATGGCTGGATGTATGGGGAGCGTATATGTGCGCGCCCTCTCTCATCCCCCCACGCCCTCGTCTTTCTTTCCTCCCCATTCCCACGGTTCTCCTCCTCCTTCTCCACCTATCATGCCATGAATGGTATTACCCATTCATTGTACCCATCGGAAAAATGCGACGTAATTCACCTAATTAATATCGGGTGTGCACATCAATTCGGCGGAGCTCTGGGGATGATGCGAACGTGAGAACACCCTGCAAATATAGCAAATGGGGTGCGAAGCCAAAAGAGACCAAAAGCCAAAGCACCTGGAGCTCCTTATTAGACGCCGTTACTCGATTATAACATCCCAAACTGATTAAGATAAATCTTAATAACCAATTGTGCAATTTCAAACGTCGATAATAGCTAACTCAGCATTAATTTAAGCATAAAAGATATTGAATAAGTTTCACTCTAGGTGGGTAGGTAAAGGGTTTGAAACCATTTGTGATTCTCGAAGATTTTGCATTCATTCGTATTGTGGCAACATCTTCCAGTTAGATACAATTTTTTGCCCTTTCTTATGGTAACTTATTGACTGTCTAATTTGAATATTTAAGCAATTGATGAAGTGGAGCAGCTGAAACTAATAACCCTATGCGTATCTATTTTTTCTCTACCAACAATGATGGCGGATAGATCAGACTCCTTGGGCACTTGAAACTTTCAGCTCAATCTAATGATCAAAGATACTATAAATATAGTGTTAAATTGACAAATGTATCTAAATTAAGCTTGTTCAATAGCCCAAAGAAAAGAATAAAGTGGATGTACAACTATTTCACGTGTATCGATATCATTTTCGTCATTAAACGAACGGAGATAATGGATTTTTTTTTAAATATCGAATTCGGATACATCGATATTCCCCTTAATATCGCGAATACCAGGGCTCCGCCCCGGGCATCCCATGGGAAAAGTCGCATTCCATCAATTTCCGAGTCTCCATTCAGAAACGTTGAGGGGAGCGCCTGCTAGCGGCGGCAGAGAGGAGGGTGAAAGCCAGAGGGGGTGGGTGGGGAGGCGGGGAATCAGGACGGGGGAGGTGGCGATCGCGTCGACCGGGAAGCGGCAGGGCGTTTTATTAGCGCCGAGGGTCCCCCTCCCCCAGAGGTAAAGGGGAAAGAGAAGGAAGGATGAAAAAAAGGAAGCTAATTAATACTAGGTAGATACTGCAAGTTATCGCTGTTCATTACGCCGTAGCGGGATGGGGGCTTTAAAACTAAAGTGAAAAAAGTTGGAGGTTTCCGCACATTTAATAAGAACTAATGGCGAGAGTCTGCGATATAGCGATTTAATGTTGGCCCTCTGCGACGCCTAATGTTTCCATGCACCGAGTGTCATTTACCACGGGCACGTGAGGGGAAAGAATTAATGGAAGGATTCTGCAGTTGCCTGAGTTCGGCAGGAAAAACAGTGATTTTCATCCTGTAACTTATTGTAGTGACTCCAGTTTAATGGACAGATGAGGAAAATTAATCATCGTCACTGAAAACTCCAAATAAATCTCTGTTTCTCTAAATACGTCTCTGAGTGACGAAGTGAAGCCACGGCTGCACGTAATTATTCGCTCCACGTTAGTGAATCTAATTTTCCCGGAATTGGATCATTTTTTCGACGAAAGGCCATTCGACCATTAATCGACTGCGTACTGAATCCGACGCAAAACGTTTTTTTTCCGATAAGCAAATGTTTTCCACTTGTACGTTGCAATTAAAATTTCCTAAACGAGTCAATGAGATTGAATTAAACCTGTAAGTATAATCAATTACAACGTCTTCGACTTCCTGCTTGTTTAGTCACAGAGTACGAAAAAAACATTGATTTATCGTACTGAAGGGTAAACTTGTATAAATAGTATCGGGAAAAGTTTCTCCGAAGTACATCCCTGGTTTTTCCACGATTCGAGAGCTCCCTAGTTGGCGGATTCTTGAAGACCATTAAGGCTACGCGTGCTAGATTCTTTGACGGCACTTAGGGTTCCATAGTGTTGTCCTTTGAGGGAGAAGATAATTTTTGGGAACAGTAAATAGTCTACTGGTTCCAAGTCGGGATTGTCCAAAAGATTGGAGTCTTCTTCAACGCGTTGCAGAAGGTCTCCACAAGCAGGCAATCGACTTCACTTTTGGTCGTCCGTCAAGACCTTTGGGGGTTTAGCGCACATCTTTCGCATCGCCAAATTTTCAGTCATAATGGTGCACACTTTCTTTTTATTAATGTAAATACGATCTGCGATCATGCGTACACTAAACCGACGGTTTAAATGTAGCACTTCAGGCACACTTCAGGAAAAGATTGTTGCCGATACTTTTTCCAAAAGCCTTGTAAATGTGTACGTAATATTATTAATATTAAGATTTCAATGATTTTAAGATGGTTTTGGATGGATGCACTGACATCGAATGGTAATCTTTAGCATTGCAACCTGAATCACATCCCAAAGATCTAAATTTTTGCCTCCTTAGGACTTAAATCGTCCACTACACACTGCACTACATAAACGAGAGTAGGCTGAAAACTAATGCACACATACATGTAGACAACAAACAAAATGACCTTCAGAAGCACTCCTGGTGGAATGTGAAAGTAACATTCCCTCTCAACAGCCATGTATATGTTTGAGGTCGTTATATTCATCCAGTGTATTTTGGGAAGTCGAAGTATGGAGACGTGTACTAGTGCTATGCCAACGCGTAGATAGCCTTCTCCCTTCGTGCCTCGGGAAACTCCTGTCTGGTTTCCTCTATTAACTGTGGTACGCTCGCTTTCTTAGGGTAAGATTTCGTTATAAACACAGGGGTCCCTCTTGTGCCTGTCTCCTTCTGTGACGAGCCCCAAACACTTGCGAATAGTACCTTTAATTCGCCAGTGCAAATCCAAACCTTTACCTTACTTTCCTATTATATTTTCCAACAAATAGTCGAATGAATCGAAAAATTCTTCACGATGGTTCCCCAATTCTTCCTAAAATGCTCGCTTCATGATATGCTGCGACCGTAGTGCCCAAGTACCCCTCTTGTTCATTTTTCCCACCAGCTTCGAAGTGCGTGTTTTGATTCAGTTTTTGGGTACTAAAGGACCATCAGCTACCCGAATACATTGGGAGTTGCGCCTAGTTTATGCGCCTTTAGTTAACAGTGTAGTGAAGGTTTTTGGACCACTCTCCTAAGTCCCGACCTTGCACTCAGCAACGTTTTCCTCTTTTTGCACTTGAAACAGTGGTTTGGTAGACAACGGTTCGAAGAAGCCGAGAAACTCAACGTCGCCGTTGTCAACTAGTTCAATTCTAAGGAGGTGAACTTAAGAAGTAACGGCGATTATAAAGAAAAGCAAAGTAGGTTTGCAGGAAACAAAAGCAATCAAAAAAATATTTTTCTTACGAAAATATATTATTTATGACCAAATGGACGTAATTTAAAAAATGACTATCGTATTTTGACTTCTGCAGCTGATTCTCAACCATTTTTGCTTTTCCATCCTCCTCTGCATCCACATCAACAAAGGAAGAAGCAAACGGCAGGCAGGCATGCCCTAGGTTGGATAAAAATATTTGAATGGTCAAGTACAAACAGTAGTCATAGATAGAGTTGGCTGAAAAATGCACCAGAAGTTACTTCAGCTGTTCCTCGGGGAAGTGTTATCGAACCTCTTTTATTCTTACTTTACGTTAACGACATTGACTCTGTAGCCAATAGTAAAATACTTTTATTTGCCGATGATGCAGTGGTTTACTGTGATATCCGTATGCGTAGCGTGTTCCTTTCTCTTCCTTCCTGACTGAAGATATGCTGTACAACATTGGTTCGAAACTTGGCAGTTAGAATTACACTTAAAAAAGTGCGTAGTGATACATTTCTGGAAAAAGAGCAATGCCCTCCCAAATGCCTACTGCATTGGGAACACTGAAACGGAATGTGTAGATACGCTCAAATACTCAGGCGATACCCTCACTCACGATCTCTCCTGGATGAAACTCATTCAGGGAATATATGGACAAGCTAACAAAATAGGATTTATGAGAAGAGTACTCGGTGAATGTGATGAGAAGGTCAAAGAGAAATGTTATCTGTCATTGATTAGGCCTCATTTAGAATATGCTGCAAGTATGTCGGATCCTTATGAAGTTGGATTGATTGCCAAATAGGATCGCGTGCAGCGTAGAGGAGCTAGATTTGTAAAATGTTGTCATGACAAACTTAGTGGCGAATCTAAAATATTAGAGCAGACATGCTGGGAATCACTCACGGAGCGAAGGTTAAATTACGGATTAAATCACTTGCATAAATTGGAAGGGCGTCTCTTTAGCGGTGATGTTGAAAATCTATTATAACCCATCATACTGCGGTAGGAGGCATCATGTTAATAAAATTTAGAGGGCTTAAGTGTGGGACGGATAGATTTAAGATGTCAATTTCTCCACGAACGATAAGGGATCATAATAACATTGTCCGACCGCGATAGGGTCATGTTCGGGGAAAAAATAGTCTGGTGTATATTCACCCCGTGCTATAGACTCTGGCGGTGGCCTGCAGGGTTCTAAAATTTCTAAACAATATCTCAAAAGCCCTGGCATCTACAACCTTAGTTTTTTTGTTTCCGCGCCGTACAAAACCACGCTTCATATCAAAGTATTTTCATATCATTTTTATCCAACTTTATTCCACTTCCTGATACAAAATTCTTTGCCTAACGCAATTCTTATTTGTTTTGTCTCTGCTACTTCGACAATCGTAGTCCATAATACGTCCAAGCTTGGCTAACAGTTCGACTTTATCTAAGGCTTTCCCTTTGGTTTCAATCTTTCAGGTAGCATTCTTCTTTCTTAAATCCTTGTAACCTTTTTTTATTTCAAATTATTCTGATCTCATACCTAAAGCTTGCAACCCATTGGCTGGACCCAAAAACTGAAGTCAGATCATTCCATCATTTTTTCCAAATTGAACAAAACAGGTGATAATTGACACCTTTATCTCTTGCTTATCTTCCTAACACTCCCCTGCACTCGAATATCATCTTCATAACCGCAGCCTTAGTTCATACTCCTCCAGCCATTTGGAAGTGTGTGTGGGAACATCGATCCCATCTCGGTCATTTGTTCCCGTGATGAAGGAACAAAATGTCTTTTTCCGAGGGCATATGAGCACCACGCGAACTCAATGAAAGTTTCCAGGCGTGCACGGATGATGCTTTATTCCCCTCCTTGGACTACTGGACTGAGTATAGCCCAGCCCCGCTTTAGAAAGGAAAATAATCAATTAACTGATTGGCTCGTTCTGGTCCGTCTATAACTTTGGCGGGGGTTCGTGGAGGGAGTCTTGGTCGGACGGATATTGGGCCTCGGGGGTGGCGACTTTTAGGAGGAGGAGACAAAGAGTGGAAACGAAAGTTTAGTGGCTTTTTGGGAGAAACCTACGGATTCTCTGTTTTTTTCATGATGGCAGTCCGTGAGGATGGAGAAATATGTGACCGGATGAGCAAGTAGTGTAAGAGAGAGAGAGAGAGAGGACTAGAAGTCGCGAAATTCTCCCAAGAGAATATTTTGGCAAAAATTTCATATTTCTATCACGGAGTGATCACTCACTTGAAAAGGTCTCCTGAGCTTTCCCGCCCCCCTTAAATTGTCGAAGATTATTGAAATTCCCATTCCTCTTAGACGTAATCAATTGACATCAGTGACCTGAATTTTCAAGTGAGATTCAGCAGATTAAGCACTAACGATACCGATCGTTTGATTGTTTAAAAATGTCATCCAAGCTACTCGGTATTACACTAAAATGAAATGCTCCCATGTAAATGATGGCACCGAAAGTCATGAAATTACAACGCTCTCTTAAATTATATGGAATACTACGTATTTCACAATTAAAATGTATATCGATACTATTGGCTGTAAAAAAACGTAAGTTTTAAGGATACTACCGAGTGATATAATATGCACAAGTATTAATTTCGCTGATCAACATATGAGGAGATGCACGTGCATCATAATCTACATCTAATTAATAAACCACAAGCTGCCGCAAGGGCGTGTGGCGGGGGGTGTTTGGACACCACCCGTAATTAAGAAAAACAAACCGCATGCAATAACCACAAAATCATATATCCAAAAAAAAAACATGGCATACATTCATGCATGAACACTTATACCCCACACACATGCAGACACTCAATCTACATCTTACATACACATGCACCTGAAAGTATACCTAATATCTTGGCAATGTTTAATTTTGTTCCGACTTGTAAATCGACTGTTTTAATATTTCTAAAGTGACTTCGGTTTCTTACTATTATGATTTCTTATTGTTCGGGGAAAGAATGAGTATTTGTATCTATCTCCATTATTTTATCCTTGTGGTCTGATCTACCTAAGTTGTGTGGGGCCATTGTAATTCCTTCAGTGTCATAGTTAAACTCGTTTGTTCTGAACCTTTCTAAAAGTCTAAGCCTCACTTGGCCTCTCCGCGATTCAAGTGGTTCCCAGCCTAAATCCCCTAAGAGACCTGTCACACTTGTGTTCTTATCATAACAATTTTTAACGAATCTAGCGGATTTTCTCTGGACTTTAACTAACACTTTTTACCAAATTTTGTCCCAAGGATCCCAAAACCTTGCTGTATATACCAAATGAGGTCAAACTAGAGCAAAATAACACCTATTTTTAACTTTTTTATTACTTTTCCCCTCCACCCGTTTAATGAAGCCGAGTTACTTCAAAGTGGATCCGCATATTGTCTTGATATGTGCCCTCTATGGAAGGCGTGGTGTTAGAACTACCCATAAAGATTTAATTTGATTTGCCGTAGTCAGTACTGAACCCTCATTTCGTAGTTTTAGTCCTGTTCGATACTTCCCTATTACTGCAAAGCATAGCAAAATGAGACTTTTTGAAAATATAACATTAAATTTTTATGTACCTCAGAATGAGTATAAAAATAATTCTGCAAGTTTCGAAATACTTGCAAAGGAATTAGATTACAATTGAAAGAATAAACTAATGATTCTACTAAATAGGCTTTACAAAGATCAATTAGATTTCATTCCTGAACTATAATAGGTTTTGGGTTTGAATCCTAGAATTGATTTAACGATAAACACAAATTTTATAAATGATTGTATTAATGATCAGTGAACTCTACATTTTAAGCGATGACGTCAACAACTTGATGAATAGATCCGGCGTCAACTGCTACCAGTAATGGTCAAATGTAAATACGGCCCACCACAGAGTGGTCACTCATAGAAAACTGTGATGTAAAAGAGTGGAGAGAATAAAACAGAACTTGCGATCGGACACGGAGAGTACGCAGCAAATTTATTACGAGAATGACTCACCAATACCATTCATGAAAAACTAGAGATAGTAAGAGGCTAACGCAGAGGAAATCATCTAGAGTAGACAACTACAGAATATGAAGAATTACGCTTTAATTAAGAACTGAATTAAAATGGCTATTGATAAGTACGAGGAGGCTTACAGAATGATTGAGTAATCCAAGGACCATGGAAATGAAGATAAAGCACGACCTTACCTGAAGTTACATAACTAAATTTCACTAGAGGTACAGAAGGATGGATTAAGAAAATTTAAGGTAAATGAAGATTGGAAACTTGGAAACAACCTCTGAAAAATCAACGACTTCATAGAGAAGCACCGAAACGCTATGCAAGCTAGCTAGGTGTGTAATGTGGTGTCTATGCAAAAAAAAGCAAAATTAACTACCATTACATCAGAGGTGATAATGGATGATGAAGTTTGTATCAAGGAAAAATCGAATGAGTAGTATCTAAAAACTATATCAAGGCAAGGAAAATTTGGAAGATGGTTACATGACTTATGAGAGAGCAGTGAAAAGGTAAGCAAAACTACTCGCTCAAATAAGACTAAATAATTGCATAAAACATAAAGACTCTCGGAGAGAAAACCGGAGCACACGTACGTTTGTAAGGCATAATTGAAGAGAGCGACGAAACTTGAATACTGCTAGTCTTTGAGAAAAGAGTGAGGATTGGAAATTCTAAAAAAAATGGAAGAACCGGGAGAAATGAGGAACATTGAACTTCAGAGTCTTGTGACAAATATTTCTAAAATACTAATACCAATGGTCAGCTAAAAGATAGAAAAATAAAACAAGAGAAAATCAAATTGGAGCCCGAAAGAACCGAGGAATGAGAGATGAAAGAGCCTGCAAAAGGGTTTCAGTAGAAAAATTACGAAGATTATCATTTCCTATCACTTTCTCCTTCGATAATTCTTTCAATGGCCACAGATAAGACCTAGAATTAATACCTGATGGTACATTTTTGGACTGCACTGTTCAATTGAAATATTTTCTCTGTGCCTTTCCAAGTTAGAATGAAGACTTGAAATCTCCTCTTTCGACATTTTAACCTTGAATGCGAAGTTTTCCTATGAATCTATTTTCTCCCGGGGTGAAGTGGCTCGTTCTGTTCATGAGGTGGCGCCAACAACAAGGTTTCTATGGTGACCACATTGGTATGAAATAAATACAAACATTTAGTATCCGTATCTGAACGACGCTTTGTAAATATTCCGTGCCCTATAAGATGAATGATGAAGTAATAAGATAATACAAGCTTTAAATCTTTTCACCATATGGATATCGCTATGGAACAGTGGATGACGCCAAGAGGCCGCGGCGATGTACCTGAACGACGCCTTCCAGGAAGCGTAAGGACGCTGGCTTCCATGAGTCGATGCACAATGGTGATATTTTGAAGAGTTGTAGTAGTATGTACTTTTATCTGCAATGAATATTTTCTAATATGAGGGCCTTCAACTAATCTTGATGATGGTATTACAACGCCGTGGAGTACATTCACACACTGATATGTTTTTTTTTGGTGTGTGCAAATTTTCGGCTTGAGCAAGGTATCATGTTTCTCCCAAAACCCTATCTTTCCTCACGGTCTTTTTATAACCTAATTAGGATATAAATAAGAAACATGAAAGCACCGTATTAATTATTCTGTTTACTATCCTTTAACAACTGCCCCAATGCATATTTTATTTGGCAAAGCGCAAAATACCTTATATCTTCAATGACAACTCATTAAGTGCTCATATCAGATGAATACCTGTAGATGGAGTGGTTCAAATTGACCATTTTCTATTAATTAGGGAATTTGACCTAGAATTGAAGTAAATTGCAGCAATGGTGATAGGTGGGTAATTTGGTAGGGAGGGAATGTTTAAGGAAAGGCCAGAATGGTGGATAGAGACCCATAGTCGGCAAATTTGCCCTATCTAATAAAGAAATGTGATGAGGAGTCCACAGTTTATCGTTCCATCCAGGGTACAGCGTATTCCACTTGAAATCCTCTCCATATTCTCCTGCGCATCCACACAATGCCATGAAAGTCCCCGAGAAGGTGTATGGCAGGGGTATATTCACACCAGATATGCTCAACATACGAATAGATAGTCTTGTGCCATTCATGATACCTTCTATAAAAAAAACTGAAATGCAAGTGGAATTGTAACCACCAATCGGATTGAAGAGAAATACACACAAGGTACTACTTATGGTAAAATAATGCAATCAGAGTGATAAGATTTATCATTAAGTTTAGCCTCGATTACATAAGAAGGCACTAATAATGATGTTGTTATTTATTTCCAAGCTGATGTTATTAGCATCTGTAATTCTCTCTAATTGTTTTCGAAAAAAAAGGCGCCTAAAACCTATCCATTCTGCAGCCTACACTTCGCAGGGATCAGAATACCAATGAAAAATTCTGCCATCTCCGAGATTCGAACCAGGGCCCTAGGGGTGGGAAGACGTTCTGTTCTCCACCACACAAGCAAAATCCTATGTTATTTAAGGTGGATAAATTGGCCCTCGGATCCTTTTCCTTCAACTTTCACTTCAATCGAAATAAGGGATCCGCAGTGAGTGTCAAAACCTGCTGCTTAATTCGCTACCCAGGCTATTAAACAAAGCGAAATTTTTTAGGCGCTGATTTCAATTTCAAGACCGTGAAAGAAACCGATAGCTAAACCTAAGGCTGCACATAATCACCATTTCTCCCCCCACCGACGCGGCTATGGCTGAATCGCTTAATCTCACGGTATGATGCCGGACATGTATGAGGGTGAATATATATTTTCCCTGCATAATTCATGAATGGGTTTCATATCAATTAAAATTCGTATTTCTATGACTATTCTGTGTCAACTTCCGAAATAATTAACTCAAACTATAGTCTAAATGTCACTTCAACGCTCATTTTAATGAATTTATCCATTTCTCGATTTAAAATCACCATTATCAAATGGAAATTGAAATTTATTTCAGCCAACATTTTGACTTTAGAGTAATTAATTTCTCGCCAATTGGGTTAGTGCTCGTTAAGGATTAGCTACCTATTTCGGAGATCAAACTACATCGCACCAAAAAACATTCTCTCATTCTGCTCAGCCGGTATATTTGCAATGCATAAATATATATTTTGAAGGCCTCCACGATTCTGGGTTTCACGGCGTTTATCGCTTTCTACTGACGCCACAATGTCAATAATCTCAACATGAAAGAAACTTCCACCAGGTCACAGAACCCGTGTAAAAAATTGTTTTAAAATCTGTCAAATCAGAAAGCAGCAACACCATTAAGCCGGAAATATATATAAATATAAATACATATATATATATAAATATATAAATATATAAATATATATATATATATATATATATTTATATATATATATATATATATACATTTCTACATATATATATATATATATATATATATATATATATATAGGTACACGTGATGCCATTGCAGTAATGAGATTATTAATCGAGAGGAATATAGAACATAACCAGGAGGTATTTGCCTGTTTCGTAGATTTGCCTGGTCGTCTGGCTCCAAACCTTTGATAAATCTGGCATGGGTTACCCTACCAGGAGCAATTATTATTGCTCCCGCCAGCACAGCTCTAGGGGTCATCGGAACGCACAAGCCCTTCCACCACCTTGAGGTTGTAGTCCGGGGAGGGAAATATATATAGTATGTATATATATGTATATTTATGTATATATACACACACACACATACATATATATATATATATACATATACATATATATATATATATGTATATACATATATATATATATATATATATATATATATATATATATATATATATATATATATATACTTGTAATCCAGGGGGTAGAGTGTTGGAATGCTAACCGGACGGGCCCGGATTCGATTCCCGGGCGAGGCACTCTGGGCACCTGCAGCTCCACCCAAGCTAAAGTGAAATTGGAAAAAAATAGCCTACCTAGAATCATAATAAACGACTTAGGATCACAATAGGTTTTTGGTAAATAAATACCATATTACTGAAAAATACGAAATGAACGGAGAATTGTAATTATAACATTTCAAGATAGTAGGATTAGTGAAGTCCATAGAGACAAATGAAATGTAAGCCTTCAATTTAAAGATCCCAAACGCTGTCCAAAACTCTTTCCTTTACTCTTTGCTGCAGGTTTATAAACTAGGCACAAATCCCGATGAACTACGGCAGCTGATAATTGATTTTTGGTGCAAACTAGGATTGACTCACAGCACACGCTTTGTGACTAGTGGAAGCAACGATTTTTCGCGGCCATTTTTATCTTTGAATTCAACAACAGGCGCACGACAACTGAATCAAAATTATAATGTCAGTGGCTTCGGAAACAATTAGTAGTTCACATTAATAGTGACAGCTTTGGTCTGACGAGTCAATGTTGAAATAGAAGAACACGGCTCTTTCATTTTAAACATTACTCCTATACTGAGATTAATTAGCACATTTTCACGATATGACGGAAAATATGTAGCAAATAATTCGAAAGTAACTTGCATGGCATAATGACAGGCTGATACACGGGTAGTTGCACGGAAAATCCGTTCACTCGCTCATCGTAATACCCACTCATAGAGTATGCCTTTCGGTCTATATAAATCCAGAAATCCTTCAATGGGTTTGCAATCATAGGTTTGCGCATCGTGATCGAAAAACACATTCAAAAAAGATGGTCACCATTTATGCATGAGCGCAAAATTTGAGGAATTTTAGTTTACGGTTCCATATTTTAATTTTGAAACCAACGGATGAAACTGTACAACTATGATGCGAGTGGAAAAAATCTTGAGGGAATCCGAAAGATACTAATGGATTAAAAATATTAACATCACAACTGAGTAAATTCCTCTCGGGTCCTCCACCGGGTCCTCCACCAACCCGAGAGGAATTTACGTAGCTGATACGCCGGGAAAACACCAAATCTTTTAACATCACAACTGATTTCAACAAATCTAGTGTTGGCCTTAAGGTTCCCGTTTTATCTTACTTACTTATTTACGTACCCTGCAAGCCACCGCTAATGTGTGTGGCAGGGGGTGAATACATACCAGACTAATGGCTGCCCGAAAATGACTCTACCGCGGTCGGACAATATAATTATCATGCCTTGTCGTTCGTGGAAAAAGTGACATCTTAAATATATCTGTTCTGCACTTAATTCCTCTAAATTGTATTAGCATGATGTATCCTACCGCAGTACGATGGGGGTAATAATACATTTTCAACATCACCGCTAAAGAGACGCTCTTCCAATTGCTTCAAGAGCTTCAATCTGTAATTTAACCTTCGCTCCGTGAGTGATTCCCAGCCTAGCTGCTCTAATGTTTTGGATACGCTACTAAGTTTATCACAACAACGTTTTACAAATCTAGCTCCTCTACGCTGCACGCCATACGATTCGGCAATTAATCCAACTTCATAAGGATCCCATATACTTGCAGCATATTCTAAATGAGGCCTAATCAATGACAGATAACATTTCTCTTTCACCCTTTCATCACATTTACCCAGTACTCTTCTAATAAATCCTAATTTTTTGTTAGCTTGTCCGCATATTCCCCGTTATGTGTTTCCCCTTGGAGAGATCGTGAGTGAGAATAATTCCTAGGTATTTAATTGAGTCTACACATTACATTTCGATGTCCTCAGTGTAGTAGGCATCCGGGAGGGAATTGCTCTTTTTCCAGAAATTTATCACGTCGAACTTTTTTAAGTTTAATTCTCATTGCCAGGTGTCTCACCGGCGTTGTATAGCATTTCTTCAGTCAGGAAGGAAGAGAAAGCAACATGCTGATCACTCATTCTATTATCTGTAGCCTCATTTAATTTGCCATTCCCCAAGGCGAGGAATCCGACTCCAAACAAACCTGGAGGAGATGAGAGGGCGGCGGGAGGCTTTGCACGCAAGCGAAACAAGGAGTCAATCAGCTCCTGGACGTTTCAAGGTACGAAAACTGAACCAAAAAAATGAAAAAAATTCCCAACAGCTCAAAATCTGTAAGAAAATGACACGTAGTCTTTCAGAAAAATAAATAAATTTGGGAAAAGCAACGGTTTGCGATGATGTAACCGTTTTTTTTGGAAAGTAGAGATAAAGAAGAAAATAAAATAAGGAAAAAGACGGGCATCTTTTGGGTTTGACTGGCAAAAAGTTGATAAAAAAAGAACCTTATCATTACGGGCAAACGGGAGGACAAAAAAAGTGGTGGCATTCCCTGCCGATGTACCATTTCAGGAAAAAGGCGGGTCTGTCCGTTGGGAAGCAGGTAAACAACGCGGGGAACTATTTCAAGGCTATTGCGTTTCACAAAGTGTGAAAATGGAGCCTGGAGAGTTGAGGGTGGGGGGGGGAAGGGGAAAAAGGGATCGAGGGAAAGGGGGAAAGAAGAAAGCTGTCATTTTCCGATACGAAGATCAAATGAAGGGCGAAACAAACCGCAGTCATTAGGGCAGGAGGAAAAGGTAAAAGGCAAGGGAGGAGAGAAAGAGAGAGAGAGTGCGCACGCGCGCTCGGAAACAAATGAATAAATGAATTCAAAGACCAACAAGCAGGCATGGTCGAGGGCGGGGAGAGGGAAGAAAACAGATGAAGGTAGAGGAGAGGCTAAAGGGATTTCTGTGGACGGGCTACCGCTATAGGGGAAATGAAAATAAAATAAGTTGGGATCGTTTGGGGCATGGCAGTCTATTTCTGTTCCGAAGGAAGAGGAGAGGAAGAAAATATATACGAACATGGGAGAGAGAGAGAGAGACTAGATCTTCCTTTCAGTTAACCCCCACCCACCCCACCGGGTCCTTTGTTTATCTTGGTTTTTTAACGGGACAGGCTCGCAGCGGCAAGTGGTACCATCATTCACCAGTCTCCTACCTACCGTCGGACAACTCGTTCGAAATGGAGAGTGGTTGATGGGAAGGGGGTAGGAGAGGTAGAGGGATCTTCCTCGGGATGGAGAGTGTGGGAGTGAGAGACGATTTTTTTAAACCATTCTACATTGGGGGACCCTGCACACGGTAGCACTCGTGACTGAGTGATAGTTTCGGGGGTGGGAAATGAGACTGACATGCTTTTTTATTTATTTTTAAGGACTAAGAGAGCACAGAGGGCGAGCCTACAGTCTTTCGTGGGAGTCTGGAAGGACTAGCACACGTGCTAAGGGTACTTTTCGTTCATAATTTTTCGGGCAAGTCACATTCGTAGGAAAGATTGATGGAAGGAAATGAGAGCGATCTTCCTGGAAAACTCGGATTAGTACGAGAGGTTGCTTCAAAGCAAATTGAGTGAATCATACAAGTCTCTTAAGGGCAATGGAAATAACTCATCATCCAATGAGGCATGTTTTACATGACTGATAATGAGTCCATTAGTCAATGCATGAAATATATCTCAAACTCTCGGCAACGGGAACGGGAATAGGTACATGAAAAATAATTAATCACGTCAACAAAAAATAATAGTGTATAATTTTGAGAGAAAGCTGAGCTATTCTAGTTAATGAAGCCAGAAAAGTGTATCCTCTCATAATTTAGCATATTCTCTCGACACCCTCCTATGAAATTATTCCAAAGATTAATACAAAATATTAACCCCTCACTTAATCCTCGAAATTATTGTAGGGACGTTTTCAATCGAAAGGATGAATAGCCAATGCTATGCAATGAATTGATTTAATAGAATATAATGGGTAGGAATTCATTTATTTATTCAAAATTCTTGTTAAAAACAAAATTTTTATTAAAATTCAAAAGTTTGAAATGAATTGACACCGCAATTCGACCGTGTAATATAACCCTACGGAAATACAATTCGTTATCGGGTTACGACATGTTTAATGCCATTACCAGACACCGCTTATTCATAACTCTCTGATAATTCAAAAACAAAGCGTTTAACGGTAACTGCATGTTTGACTTGAAAATTATGTAAAAGCAGTGATATAATTCATTAAACCCTGCGAAAGTTACGATTTGTATTCAACTGGACCCCGTAACGTATGTGCACTAAGTGGTAAGAAATGATTATACCGGGTCAGGCGCACCAATTTGAAAGGCCAGGAGTCATTCCCAGCGTCACAGGTTCCCTTATATAGCAAGAAAACAAAACATAACTAAGGCCAGAATCAATTTTAAAAATTGCAAGCATAAGTTTCAGGTATGAGTTTTTTCTTGCATAATAACACCACTGCATACAATATACCTTAAGGGATCCAGTTCCATAGCTCCGGAGACGAATGAGTAACAAAATGTTTTTCAACTAACATGTCGAATTTGATAAGAAAATCGTGAACATTGTTGCATGGGTTATTGCAAAAGTTACAATTTTTTATGAACGATATTAATTATGTGGTTTTAAAATAATTATTTCGATAATATCCTTCCAGATTAATAAACTGTTGTCCAATGAAGTGTGCGGACCAGAGGCATATAAATGTCATCAATTACTTACACCAATAAAAGCCCAACAAGCTATTGCGTTGTAATTTTGCTGGGCACGTGCTGTTGACGCTCAAAAGAAGACTAGATTGGCTATAAATATACAAAGTAAATCTAAGCCCAAAGGACATGTTTATGTTTGACACTGAACAGTTAAGAGAGGCAAGGAAATGAATCGTTACACCCTATGTCCATTCAAACCTACCTTAACTGGTGAAATATCTAATAATAATTTTTCCGTCCAGGATTTTTGAGCTAAGGAAATTTGAAAGGGAGTATGGTTGCACCTCCTTATTTGGCTGACAAAAAAACATATTCTAACGGGTAATTAATGAGGATTTTAAATCTTACGACTTTTCTCGCAATACGGGAAATAAATATTGTGCCAATTACTCCGGACGATAACTAACGAGCACACTCGAGATTTATACCAACTTCCGCAGCACAATACAATTTAAGAGCATAGTCATTGCCAGATTTCGACTGATGCGGAGTTTGGAAAAAAAATAAATAAATCAGAATATAAAAGGATTCGAATCAAAGACGGGTGTAAATGTCGCGCTAAAATTCTATCGGGACTTTTGAAAGGACCCATTCCTTTTCCCGTTCGCTTCCTTCGCCCCCCCCCACTCACTCACCCAACCGTTCCTTACTTCACCCCCCCTCTCTCTCTCTCGATATTCGTGGCTCCTTGCCCGATCCAAAAAAGCCTCTCAGTCCACCCACGCAAATTCGAGCTACACTTTCAGTGGCTTGTACAGTCACGACGACGAGGGAGGTGCATCCGTCATTCTAGTAATGTGTTTTTTACGACCTGGAAGTCACTTCGATGTAATTTTAGGTAAAATAAAAAAACATACTTGGCACTCCACATTGGACTAAGGTATTGAGTTAAGTGACGTCACTCCGATCTGCCTCCATGTCGGGAAGCAAGGACACGCCTAGATATTACATCGACTTATATGTATGCGGAGATTGCTCTTCTGTGCCAATCTACTCGACGGCTAATTTCGAAATAAATTTATTCAAAGGTCACAAGAGACTTAAGGGAGTGCTCAGGATAGATAGCTTTTTTTCCAGCGATCTAGCCGTGTTTTGGCTCAACAACGATGATGCAACCGACTTGAAAACCACACTATTTGCGCCAATCCTACAATTAACAGGTAAATTACATTTTAACATGCAGACGTAACTCAATAACGTTCGAGAAAGGAGGTATTAAACCAGGATAGCAACGGTCCAAACGCATCCGTTTAACGGCCTGGCCGTTCCGCGCAAGTTCAGAGGTAGGAACATAATCTACTACGGGCTTTTAAGGACAATCTAAATCCGTTAGCACAGGTAGAAAATACGGAAGGGGGTGATACAGATTATGGCGGCGTAATTATGCACGTTAGTCATTTTGACAGCTAATATTGCTTCATTTTCAAAGTATAAGACAACAACATGGAAGTAAACCACTCCCTCCTATGTTTAACCATAGAGAAAGTAAACTAAAACTGTCCTGGCTTCCGTGCTGTAGGATGGCTTTCGTGCTGCATCATGGGGTGCAGCTTTTTAGTTGTGTTGCGGTATATGTGTTTGCATGAGTGTTGGATGAAGGGATTTTTGCATGAGTGTGTGCGCTGCTGTGGGTGTAATTTTCCGTGTTGTTTTTTTGCATGTGGTATTTTTCCTTTTTACGGTTGGTGACCTAACACCCCCCGCCACACGCCCTTGCGGCGGCTTGCGGGGTATTATGTAGATGTAGATAGATGTAGATGCAAAGCATTGTAAATTGAGATGACATTGTGGAAAGCAAACCTTCAATGGTGAGGTAAGAATTGAGACAAATTATTGAAGAAATATTGAGGCTAAAAATAATCAACTTTTAATGCTTTTTTCACAAATAATACCTTCTAGACCCTGAAAAATCAATCTACTATCCAATTTTTCTAGCGCAATTTAGTGTGCAATTTTTCTAGCAACGAAAGCAAAAGATAGATTTTTTCATTGCATTTAGCTCAATGAAATATGCAATTGCGATTAATTTACTTCGACAAATTCTCGCTTCGTGATATTATTTTGCACCTTGGATTGGTGAATCTGTCAGAAATCCAAGAAGCCAATATTTCTCCCTAGGTTAAGGGACGATTCCTACTCACTATCAGAATGAATAAAGGAGTATAGGAAAATCGAATTTCCCTAGAATCCAGAATCAAGTATTGGCTCGTTCGATAGAGAAATAACTTTTAAGAAGACCTTCGGAATAAGTCATTTCATTTTTCCTCATCTCGAAATTAAAAAGTGAAACACGAGTGAAACGAAACAATAGATTTGTTCTGGAAACGCAGTAAACAGGAGTGTTACAAAAGTCCTTTTATTTTGCCTCATGGAAATATTATGAAGTACAGGTATATAAGAAGTAGGCATGTAGGCACATAGCTGTTACGAAGAGCTGAAGAATAACGCACAAGAACAAACAATAGTTAAGTACAAAAGGAAGGAAAAAGTAGCCAATCAATAAAATCAGGCGTGACTTCGCCGAAATTGTTCATATAATTTAAAAAATAAATGTGTAACTGTCAAACCTTGTTATACAAGATACATGGCGCTTTTCGGCTTCATGGTAGCATGATCATTTTCACATTATTAAGCTACATGGTAGCGAAACACGTTTTGCAATGTTCTTCCAAAAGCATCGTGGAAACAAGAAATGTATTTGTAACTGTCCAATGGCTAATTTTCTTTTGGGAGCGCCCAAAGTCTAACTTTAATAGGGAGAAAACCTTGAAGTTGAACTGAAAAATATCTTACCTCTACATAGTGAAAAAAATCTATTCACAACAAATGAAACTATATTAGTTTTCTCACAATACCATCCCTGTTAATATTTCATATAAAATATGTAATATTAATTGCTCTTCTATCTATGATGAATTCTCGTAAAGGCAACAGTGTATATAATATACACGGTCTAATAACATCGGTACATGGTAGTAAAAGCTAAACTTACGTAATGTTCAATAGATTCTTAATTTCTGTCACCGTATGTTTTAGTTATTAGACCAATAGGTAAGCGATTTGCTGGGCAATCTAAATGACCACCATATCATAGATAGAAAACATGATGGTCTCCCTTGAAGGTGTGGCAGAAGGAGACATGCTGGAATAATTCAACCAAATTAATATTAAAAAAATTGAGGTGACCGGAGAGTATCAACGTATGAACAACTCCCTCCGATTCCAGGCGGATATATATTTATCCAGCGGGACCGACGGAAGCGGAGTAAAAGCCATCATCATCTGAGGAGAGAGAGAGAAGAGGTGGGTGGAGGATATACGCACGTGAGGCGCAGCATTCGAGGCGCATTTGGAGGGAAGGCCGGGATGGAGGGCTGCAGCGAGGGGGCGGAAAGGACTCTGGGGAGAACGGGGGATTTTGGAAGCGCCGCCGCCGGGTTGGTTGGTTGGCGGTGGTGATTCACTCGTCGGCACGTGATTGATCGGAGCAGCGCAAATGATTGAGCGAATGTGACAGCGTGACCAGACGATGAATGATGACCGCGATGACGTCCCTACACGTAGCTCGGAAAAGGAGACGCAGAAAATGAGCGAACGCGTGGATCGGGAAAAGGGTGGAGTACGCACGAGAGCGGAGAAATCAAGGGATCGGCGGGTAAAGGAAGGGGGAGGTAGGATCCTCATGCGAAGAGTGACGCTCGTAAGGTCACTAATCATTCTCTTTGTAGACCCTGCTGATGTGAAAGGGCGCAAAAGGTTGTAATGGAAAGGGAGGCGAGGGAAAACGTGAAAAATGCATATTATTATGAAAAGCGCATTTTTTAGAACTTGAAAATATAAGGATTTAGAATCTAAGATTTTTTAGATGGAAAATATCAAAAGAACCCCGTTGCTGTTGCGAGATTAAATCTAAAATAAACGTAGAACTTGATAAATAAACTAATGTGATGATTTTTTTATTTGCTTGTCCCACACATGGAAACGATTTATTTTCCAACATTTTAGTATGTCTCTGATAGCCACCTCCTTCCACAAAATTACACGGTATGGCAATGAAATGACACGTTTACGAATATTATAAAGCCCGAAATCATTTGGTAATAAACTTATTTTACGAAAAATATATTTCTTTGACTACCGATAATAACGATTATTTCAGCAGATAATTTGAATGCTAATAAGGTAGTAACCGAACTAAGAGAGAAAGGTTGGTCAATAACCAACTCAGTATGAGATCCAAATGAAAAGGAACAAGCGTTCGTATGTTGTATACATCACAGAAATACGCAAAACATGTACTTGACAATTAGATGTGCAATGAAGCTCAATATGTTACGTTATATAATTTCATTTAGTTAGATGTCACTGGTTTTTTAAGTTCGTGACGTCATCATCATCATCATTCGTCTTCGCAGATGATAAAAAGGTATTCTTTTATTTGGAAAATGGATTAAGGAAGATCACAGTCCAATTATGCTTCGGTAAAAATATTTCGACAGAACTATTACGTTTAAATTATAGTGATATAAACGATTCAAGGGCATGAAATCCGTTTATTTATCATAAAAAAACGGATTTCAGTATTTGAGACCCACCAGACTGTCCTTTAGTATTGTCTGAACGCTGGCTGGAACAAAGCTTGAGGGATAAAACCTAATTGATGGCATTAAAAACGTGCAATGGGCGTTATCAGAGTTCATATTTCCGTTAAAGGTTCCATGCCATTTCGATCAATGGCTAAATCCAAAATTCGATCACTCCCCTTCGTTTTGAGTGAATATCAAAATCTCGATGCTATATTTTTAGCCATCTAAAAACGCACCCCTGACATATTTTCGTTTCCCTAAATTTAAAAAGCTTTGAAATCACCCAAAGCTTAAATGGAGAAGAGGATTGTTCAAACTTTTCAATTTTAATGAGGTGGGCCTTGCGGGAATTTGAAATATTTTAATTGCTACTTTTGGAGGATGGGAAAGACTTAATTGGCAGCGTTGTGGGCGAGAATGAGAAGAAGGAGCATCGGCAAGGAGGAAGATGAAAGGAAACAAAAATAGAAGTGGTAAGGAACGGAAGTAGCAGGGCGATCATCATCCTATGAGGCATCGGGGGAAAGCGAGAGACTGCGTGGGGGGTCAGGTGTGGAGAAGGGAGTACGCACTCAGGAGGATATGACGTCGCAGGAGCGAGGCTATGACTCGTCATTCGTGTGAGTGAATGGATCAACCTCATGAATACGAATACATGTGTTCCGCTGATTGACAAGACGGCACAAATTTCTTACCACCATTTGGAACCACACAGGATTCCGGAGTATATTCTGATTAGGTTTTACAAATGATGCATGACAACGAATATTTATTACAAAGGGCAACAAATGCATAAATTAATAAATAATTATTATTATTATTGGTAATATATAATTATTAGTAAAAATAGGTTGATTTTTGATGGACACAATTGCCAAATAAATATCTTGTCTCTTCTAAAGAAACACAACTCAACATCCTTCTCAACAACAAAGTCCCTCTCCATCTCACCGTACTTCCTTCCTCCCTTCATTCCGTCCAACATCCCTATCCTATTTCTGCCCCTTCCTCGTTTGCCCAACATTCTTCCCTACTTCACAGTCTTCAACATCCCATTGCCAATCAATATTCTTTGCATTAATTTTTCCTGTCTCATTATTTATCCTCAATAAGCCCCTCTACTCTACCACAATACCTTCTCATTTGTTTTCCTTTATGTCCACTTAACCTACCCCATCCTTCCCCAAACCTTTGTTTCAAAAGCCTCCAATATACTATACGTCTATCATCCTGCTTCAATAACCAATGTTTCCCCGCCGTATATAACTACGCTCCATATCAAAGTTTTGACAGGCCTTTTCTTTACATCCTCACTCAACATCCCTGTCATCAATCCATCCTCCTAGTGGAAGTGTTTTTTTCCTATTGCAATTCTTCTCCTTGCGTCCCTACTACTTTGGCCATTTTGGTACAAAAATCTTCCAAGATATGTAAACTGTTCTACCTGCTCTAGTTTTTTCCCTCCTATTTTTAACATTTAGCTTAGCCTTTATCTTTTTGGTAAATTGCATATCCTTTGTTTTATTTATATTGATTCCCATCTCGTATGTATGGCACCAAATTTCCAATTCACTCAGCAATGCTTGCAACCCCTTGGTTGGCTGGCAAACTAAAGCTTGGTCATCAGAAAAGCTAACTGATTTTACGAATTCCCCTCCGACTTCCGTTCCTATTTACAGCTCATCCCACGCATCTTTAATCATTTCCTCCACATATGTATATATATACATATATATATATATATATATATATATATATATATATATATTCATATCTCTTTGTATAGGGGATCGGGATGGTAGGGCGGCTAACGTACAGGGTTCCCACTGAGAGGACCCGGGTTCAAATCCTGGAAACAACAAATATTTTTCCGTGGAACCCCGATCCCTTCTTGAGGTGCTATGTGGATAGGCTTAGTAAGTACGACGCCCGTCGGATGTGACGTTAAACTGCGGACCCCTTGGCGCCTTTCGACAAGAGTAGGCTATTTCCTACGTCGGGTTTCTCTCCACCCTTTCTTTCCTATCCATCCCAAGTGGCGCAAATGGCCATAGCTGTGGGTCGCCTTGCATAAAAACTAACAAATATATCTTTATGTAACTAGAGTATCTTTGAATTTGTTTCAGAAGAATCGTTCAGTCTCCTCTCTCAATATTATACGACTGATTTTTAAATGGAATAGCGTCCATAAAAATGTTTATCAAAAATGTTTCCCTTCGCCTTAAACTAGCTACACCATCTAAGATAAACAGAACAAGTTGGAAAGACGTCTATCCGGATAAATCAATCCTTTATCCTCGTTCTTCTTGTAGTTAACCGTACTTTCTGACTGCACCAATGCTTCCTCCTCACGTCCTCAACTCATCCCACCCATGTCCCGGCCCGTCACACTCCTACAGTGGCGTTTTTCGGAGTGATGTGTAGATGGAGCATGTGTTAAGTAGATACGGTATATCTAATTCAGATTCGCAGCGGGGAGGTGAGAGAGGGGTGAGGGGTGGGGGGGAAAGAGAGGCAATGGGAGCGAAGTAAGGGTCGGCTGCGCAGTGAGCGATGGGGTTGGTGGATGGAGACAGGAGCTCGTCTGCCTCACTCCACCCCCCCCCCACCATCTCTCCCTCCCTCCCTCGACCTGCGCCCACGTTTACCTCCCTTAATCCCGCTCCCGAACCTCCGCTCACGCCCACGCCCGACCCGCACCCGCAGACACACGCATACCGCGCCAAACGCCACCTCACCAACACACGACGCGTGCCTTGAATGATTAACCTGTACACACCGAAACACATTCTCCCTCCCCTCCGTACCCTACCCCCACCCCTCCACACTCCCTTTAGCACGCACACATCCACCCCTTACAAGAACCGCCAATACCACCCAACACCCTGAAAGCGCCCTCGTCTCACGCAATACGGGCCGAAGACACGTCCCCTACCTCCTCAGCCCCACACAAACCAAACCCCCCTCCCCCTTCCATCACCTAGGCGAACCGGGACACCTCTCCCCCCCCAGAACACGCCAGCTCGAACCCCCGACGGGTTAGAGTCAAAGTCGAGCCCTTGGCACGCCTCTGGGAGCAGGGAGAGAGAGAGAGAGAGAGGGTTGAGATGGCCTCTCTCGGAGGGGACGGACGTTAATACGGGGGCGCACGTGAGTGACGTGTGGCAGGGAGGTGGGAGCGGAGGAAAAAAAGAGGTGTCACACGAAGGGAGAAGGGGTTGCAGGGCGTTTGACGTGGGCGGAGGAAGGAAGGGGCGAGGGGGAAATGAGAGCGGCCGGGGGAAAGAGTGTAGGTGGCCAGCGGGCTAGATATTTGTGTTTGCCCGAATGTGTATTTTTTCTGTTTTTGCTCGGTTGTGAGGGAAGAGGTGGTTCGGTGTAAGGGTATATCAAGGGCAAGGGGGGGGGGAGGGGGTTGGTGACGCTGAAGAGTTAGGCATTCAGTCACGTTACCAGGCTCGTTTAAAAAGGATGCCAAAGAGCGGGAGGGGGATTACGAGGTTACGCGTAATGTTGCTATCAGAACTGGACCAAAATAATTTGCCTCTTTTGCGATTTTTTTTAAGTAGCCGAGTTGATTAATCGGCTTGAATTACGTCATGTATTTTCATTTGCTGAAATGAGTCAATTGGTATGTAATATATATATATATATATATATATATATATATATATATATATATATATATATATATATATATATATATATATATATATACATACATATATACTTTTATATATTTATATATATATATATACATATATACTTATATACTTTATATATATATATATATATATATATATATATATATATATATATATATGTGTGTGTGTGTGTGTGTGTGTGTGTACGACGAGCGAGACCAAAATCTATCGTAGTCGTCTTCTCTGTTTTTTCCGCTGTTGACTTGATAGAATTTCACGCTTGGATATTGCGAATTGTTGCTATCCAAACAGCCAAACAATTATGGTATGGCTATTTAGACTAATATAATTACTGTGAAGTGGGATGTTGGGTTTATTTTATTGAGAAAGACAAGATGGCTCGTTTCCATACAAAACCTACCTCGAGCGGTAGATTACCTATAATAATTATATACATCTTGTATGATAGTACTTTCTGACTTTTCGTGCTTCTAATGAGAAATGGTTAGTTTTTGCATAGCAGAGATCATTCCGCAAAATGTATATTGATAACTTTCTAAGATGATTTGCTGTTCCAACTACATGGTGATTGAATGGGAGGGAGTGATGCGGTATGCGATAACCAAAATTCATTGCATGAAATATCATTGATCCTAAAGTTAATATATGAGTTTTAGTGAAAAAAATCCTGGAAATTAGACCGATGAGATACAAGTATTTGTAAATCACTGAAAATCATTAATTATTTACCTTTATTTTGAAGCACAGGATTTTGTTTTTACAAGAATGATTTCTAGTGTTACTGAGGTAAATATCAACCAGGGTTGATTATGAGCTGTATAAGCCACTGTGATGTTTTTTGGACTAAGAGTAACCGCAATAATATCTACAAGTTATGACAGAAATAAACGACCTTTACCCTGTTTAATTCACTCAAATAGCTTATCTTATGTTTGCTAGTTAAGATTTAATTTGAACACGAGCCATTAAAAATTAAAGTGGAACCAAACATACGATCTCGTATGACTGGAAAATGATTATGGGCCTTTCCTTATTCGATAACGATCACTCGTAAGATATTTACAACATATATGTGTGTACCTAAAATAAATATCAATGGCACTTTATATTTGTCTTCTCCTTGATATAGAGTTTTCAAACAGAACGAAGAAATAAGGTAAATATCTGAAAACGTATCTTCCCTCAAGTGCAATTTATAATTGCATCTAAATGCATTCCGTCAATCAAAAAGATATTTCCAATCAATCGGAACATAAGCTAGCTCAACGTAGAAAAATAAATGGGAAACTCAAAATATTCTGGGTAATGATTTTCTTATTAATGCTAAAGGGTCGTAATCCGTACTTCCAACCGTATTGGTAATTAATTCTCCAAAGTTTAAAACGTCGCAAGTGGCAATATTAAACGGAGAACTCTTCTTCCGCATGCACCCGTGTGCTAACCCGGAAACTGGGTCGGTGCAGAATTTGCGTATTTGCAATCGCAGGGGGAGCACTTAGAGTGGAGTGCAAAAAAATGAAGCAATTTCAATATTCAGACATTTCCTTCCTTTCCCCCCCCCCTCCCTCCACAGCAGCCAACCCCCACCTCCCGCCTCCGATCAATCGGAAAATGAGTAAAGGGCACTCCCGTTGCCTGGGGAGGCAATGCGTCAATGTTACGGGTGATTTAGTTTGCTCTCCCGTGATTTATACCGAGATCCTCCAGATTCGGACAATTGTATGTCGCGACTGAAACCTCCCCATCCTCCACTCCCCCTACCCGTGAATATAACACATACGCGCGCGCCAATACCTACCTATACATTCGTACATATATATATATATATATATATATATATATATATATATATATATATATATATATATATATATATATATATATACGTGCATGTCGTCGAAATCACCGATACAGAAATAGGCAGTAAAAGCCATCCATCATCCATCGAGTTCGGTTTTTAGTCCATAGTTCCCATCCCTCCACCTGGCGCCCCCCTCCCCTTCTGTCCGACCCTACGACTCATTGCAAGGGGTTTAAAAGAAGACAGGAGGTGGGAGGAAATAACTTTGTCGTGTGGTTCAAAATTTTCTTTTCCAATCCCGAGTGACAAACGGTTGCTAAGAGACCCGCACTAATCACGCCAATTGGTGCCGCGTAGACTGACGCCGGTGGTCTTACCATATTTTCACTTACTTCGATCTTGATTGAGATGGATTTCCCTTTCGGGATACGGGCCAATCATTCAATCACACCTCGTTACTCCTCCTCCACGACTAATTCCACCAGAGGAAAAGTTCTGAGTGACAGTTAACACACTATGAGTACTTACTTGTACCATAGTTGCATAGGGTGAGAACTTCGTGGTTATTCTTCCTTTACGTCCACCTATTACTGTTATGCCTATTAGAGCCGTTAGGTTTTTTTCCATTGAAATCCTAAAAAGGGACGATGAAATTAAATAATTTAAGTCGTAAAGAACTTTACTTAGGACCTCAGCACATTGACTTCGCAGTGTACGACCATGCCTTCCTTCAAAAAAGAACAACGAGCAAAGAAATATTTAAAAAAAATACGTCTATATAGGAGAGGCTCTAGAGTGGTATTAAACACATTGAGAGCGCTTATTTTTATCGTACTTGAATCAGAACTTTTAAGTTTTTACATCCTTTACGCCCACTTGCTATCGTAACATCTATATGATCCGTCAAGTTTTTCACTGAAATCCAAAATAGGAATAAAGGTCACTTGGGAGATCGGAATGGGTAACTGGCTTGACAAATATATTCGGTAATAGATTTATTCCAAAATTTCTAGATGTCAGAAAAAATTTTAATGCTGTCAAACTTAAACGCTGTAAACACCATAAGAATTAGAAGATTGTGGAAGAAAGTAAACATTTTTGTCATAGCCAAAGTCACGAAACATAAGTCGGAGAAGTGAAAATATTCAGTGGGATGGTAAGTATATATTTACTTTCTCTTTCTTGAACTAGTATCAACATTTTCTACAAAGTTAATCCTGCGAGTTCGCTTTTTATCCGAAGAATGGTCTTTCATAAAAATTACAACCTCAGAATATAATTTCATAATGATTCTTTTGCAAGCCTATTTCACTCTTCCTATTTCCAATATTTCACTCGACTTATACGTGACTCAATCTGATATCATCCAAGTCAATACCCCTCCCACTTTAAGAGATGATCGATCCAAGGTAATAAAATCTATAACATTTTTTATCGCAAAGTAGTTGATAGTATTCCGTCTGGAAAACATATTGATTTGAGTTGGCAACAGTACATTTTGCCATTTAAAATAGATCATTCCTACCCAAATCCGCGACAATTTGTTCAGAGTTGGCTCTTGTTTTGATTGCAACGTTTTGGATACTGCGCAAACTCTATGATGACCGGAAAATGTTGACAGGAATTTTATTTTCAAACGTAAAGTAATATATGCCTCGAATTTTATTTAACGTCGAGGTTTTGGGGAATCCGGTCTTGATCGCTTTATCTGGCAAACGACAGACGGAGTGAGGAATTGTGGACCTTCATTCGCGACTATTTCAAATCCTCGTCTCGTTCTCTGCTCGGGGTTAGCAAATTAAAAATAAAACGAACGAAATGACTCGCACGAAAAGTTGAAAAAAAGGTGATACGAGCTCGTGATTAAGGAGCGCGCGTTAGCACTTTTCCTTGCCGATGTCGACCGCCACCAGAGGCGGAACTCGTGGCGGAAAATTTAGAAAAAGGAGGAATGCGCATGTATAAATCCCTGAGCGCGAGGGATCGAGATGGTGCGGGGGCTAACGTACTGGCTTCCCACCCTGAGGGCGCGGGTTCAAATCCCGGCGGTGTTGAATATTTTTCAGAGGTATCTCGATCCCTACTTGAGGTGCTTTGTGGAGGGCACTTTGAGTGAGTACGCCGTCCGTCGGATGGGACGTTAAGCCGCGGACCCCTTGGCGCCTTTCGTAAAGAGTAGGCTAATGCCGACGCCGGGTTTCTCTCCACCCTTCATCCTTTCCTGTCCTTCCCCTATGGCGCAAATGACCTTAGCTGTCGGTCGCCTCCCCTCAAAACTACTACTACTGAGCGCGACATCTACTTTATCGAGAGAAACTACCATTTAACTCACATCCCCCACTGCTTGACCCTAAAAGCTAGAACTAAAAGCGAGGAACTCATATTGATAGGTGCGGGGGGCGGAAGCGAATCCAAAACAGTAGTTTGACGCGAGCTAAGCTGCCGTTTCCAGAGACGTAATCCCTTCCTCCCACGCTAAACCAACTCCCACAGCAAAATCCTACCACTACCCCCTTGACCATTAACTTTGGAGCTGATATTTTTCTTTAAGAAATCTTCACGTACTCCGATTTCGTAGACAATTTATTATTATTAGTAGGAGTCTATCGGATTACGGAATATCTGCAATCACTCAACCATCTTTAACCAATTGTACTTATTAAAATAATTCGGTCTTCAGCTCTGCAAAATTCCATAGCTCCCTTTATGTCAACCTCATCTCGAATGCTTAAAAGAAATCTTTCACGCACAGATAATGTAGTTCATGTACCATTTAATTTACATTAACTCCATTGATTGAAAAACTATATATATTTGTGGCCCAGAGCAAAAATTTCAGCACAGTAAATTGAACTTAATATTTTTATGAAAATTTAATGATTTTTGATGTCGTCGTGATTGTGATGAATCGCCCCGTCGCATATCGACAAACTTAATATCCCTCAAGCCAAGGCCAAGGGCGTGTGGCGGTGGGTGTAAGGTCACCTACCATACATGCATAATCATTGAATCTCTACACAGACAGTAGTTCGACCATTCACTCGAACGAAGTTAGTTACCACAAAATAAGCTAATTAAATGCAAATATAATAAGCAATAGGGCAATAGGACCCTAGCGGTAGCATGTAGTATGCTATGCAGAAGTAGTACTAATTCCATCCAAAAAACCCGTTATCTTCCTCTTTGCTTTGCTAAAAGTCTACCCCCTAATACCACCTTCAAAAGTTTATTGGAAAAAACCCTCGGTATCTCCTCACCCAAATTATCCTGTCTTCTTGCTTCCAATACCATGCCTATAACTTAGATGTTTTTTTTTCCTTACCGTCCAATTTCAAATTTTGTCATAATTAATCACATTTTGAATATGAATTCGAGGAATGAACGCGGTAATATCGGAATCTGAATTAAGGGAAAAGAGGCGAGAGGAAAAGTCAAAGACCCTTTGTGAATGGGTCGATGCGATGAGATCAATCTCATCTTCCGTAGGGCAGCACCCATCCGAATGACAAACTTCGGATCGGGGGACTGGAAAGGAGGATAGGTTTTGCATTAGGTTGTTTTTTATAGTTATTTTTAAATCGCGGGCATTTTCCTCAAATACTATTTTTCGGTACATTCTGTTCGGTTAGTTGGATTGTAAACGGGAGGTTGGCGGCTACGGGAGCGACGTGTCGTCCGGGAGCGAAACTGGGAGTTGGGGTTTCTGGGAGTTTGATACGCCGGCCGCTTCGCCCCGGCCGGGTGATTTGTGTGTAGGTGAAGTAGAGGGAAGGAGAGATGGATGGATCGAGAGTGTGAGAGATGAGGAAAGTTGGGGGGGGGGTGTTACGGCGATGGGATGGGCCCGAGGTTGTTTCTGAGGGCAAGCTCTGATGGGTACTCTGGCGACAGCCATGTTGATTTGGCTATTTGGACGCAGACCCAAAGTTGGTGCGGGGGTTTAACCGGGGGAGGAAGGGAGAGGGGGCGCGCGAAGAGAGGGGGTTGTGGAGGAGGAAGAGGTGGAAAATTCGGAGAGTGGGATGCGATGGGATTGAGAGACGTCCTAGGGAGTGCCGCGGGTTGGATGGGACCGGGGAGAGATAGGGAGGGGGGGGGGGTTAGGAGGGGGAGAGGTGGAGGGAGAGTGATTAGTTTGGCTGGACAGGAGATAGTAGGGGGGCAGGGAGAGGGTGGGAGTTAGCGTGTACGTCATGGCGGACGGACGCTGAGCCGCGTGTGGTCAAAGGGAACCACAGGATGCATGCCCATTTGTCCGTCCGATGGAGACGGACGGAAAAGGTTTGTTGGAAGGTGGCGTTCTGGTCGGGTTTTGGGGCAAGGGGGCGGGGTCGGTTGGCGGAGGGGCATTAGTTTGGGGGAGCGGAGAACCCCAGGGGGTGGGCCGGAGAGTAGGAGGGAGGGGAGAGGATGGTTAAGTCACGTGGTAGGGCCCAGGGTGATGTCAAGGAAGACGGCGAACAGGGTATGTCAGTTTGACCGCAGAGAGAGGAGGGTGAGGGAGGACATGGGAGAGATGGTGGGAGGGGTTAGGAGGGGCGGGGGGTTGTTTGATTTTTCGGCAAAGAAGACACAAAACGATTAAATTCCGGGAAACCCCCATTATGCCTGGCAACAATCCGACAGACCCTTTGAAATGACATATTTATCAACATCCTGAAAGGACAAAAGGGACTCACTACTCCGGTGGGAAATAAGAATCCAAGCATGAATGAATTAATACCCAAAATACGAGTAGAATGACAAAGCAAATGAATCAGGCGGGGGAATTGGCACTCGGACCGGTGCTACCGATGAGAGCGGTTCCTCGCTCGTTCTTCCACCTTTGCAGGAATCCTCCCTATCCATCCAAAACGCGGGCTAGTCTTGCATGGAATTCCTAAAATTTTAAGAGCATTCACCTGAAAATACCCGTAGTTGTATTGTTTACTCGTTATCATATGATGCAATAAATTATCTTTATGGACCAAAAACGACATTCATATTCGTATTCATAAAACTTTAAGGAAAATTCCTTGAGGATCTGTTTGCACACTGAGGTTGAACTGAATATGAACTATGAAACAAAAATGCGATCTTTAACGAAAGATCATATTGCACTCGTAGATTATTGAACATAATATAATAGACAAAATATCACGGTGTATGTCATATCAATTACAATATTCATTGGATAGTAAAAAAGCTAAAGGGATTGGCAGAGAATTTTTTTTCTAAATAATGACTTTGTTTTAAAATATCGCCAAAAGTTACAAATAATAACTGTCATTTAATATATGATAATATTTCCAAACTAAAATATTATTTGATGAGATTAACGCGGATATTGAATTAAACTAAACCGTAACATTCATGTGATCCATAAAATCAGCGCATCAATTCAAAATCACTCTTCCCTCTAACTTTAGGAAGCGAAGCACGAATCCGCGGAACGTATACGTACACGTATGTGTAGTTTTGAACCACCACTTACTTTAATAAAATGTTTCCGACAGGTAGCGGTTTGCACCGCCGTTTGCACCAAGAGTCAGAGGTTATGCGTATATATAAAAAAAACTGGACGAAATATTTTTTCGCGATGATTATAAAGGAGGCATGAAATAGATAAAAAACCATTTTCCACATACCATGAATCACTGAAGTTGTGAGCAAAAATTTCTTTTTCATCCCTTAAATCCTCGAGTGGACTATGGGAAAAAAACAAACACAAAACGATTCGCAAAATTAATCCTTCCCCGCGTTCCTAGCTTCCACACTTATTACTCTATGGTGACACGAATTTCTAGAGAGAGAGAGAGAGAAAGAAAAAAAAAACAAAAACACACAGCGGGACCGCAACAATAACAAGGCATGTGCGCGTTTTGCGAAGCGACCGCCCTTACCCTTATATCCTCCCTTGACGGAAAGGAATCCTTTGATTGCGGCCTCACCGCGCACCCTAGGCGCTATTTTTGCGTCCCCTGTCATCGCAAATCGGGGAAAACAAGAGAGGGAAGCGGTTTGCTCGCGAAACAAAACAGCGTCGCCGCATGAGCGAACTGCCTTTCCTTTCCGCGGGGATGAGCTCCGCCCTTCAGACGCCATCCACTCGTGCTCGCTTCAATCTCCTTCCCCGCTGCTGCTTTGTCGCTCTCCGTCAACCTCCTTCCTCCCCCTATCCACTCTTTCCCACCCCGACCCATCGCGTCACCCGGGGAGGGAGAGAGGGGCGAAAATGTTCATAGGTCCCACTCCTTCCTCCCCGCTCTTATGGCGAAAGATAAACCTCCAACGCAGTCTTTTAGGGCCCTCTTTTTTATTCCTTATCGTCTCCCTCATATTTCTTCGCGCCTCGCTCCTCCGAAGTTCTCGGAACCTTTTCCTCATCCACTCTTTTGCACCAGTCGCGAAGTATTCAAGCATTACATGGCGATACGTTTAGTACGAACACTGCTCGATAGATGACTTTACAAGGATTGGGGATCACTTTTTTTAAGATCGAAGAAATGGTTTGTCGGTGGTAATCGAAAATTTCCGCTTCAAGAGTTGATTATGCTTATTTGCGATCGAGTGATCAGCCTAATCATTTCCGAAGCCATAATTTGGGAGTACAAGTTCAAATAATGCACTTTTAATTATTTATTTTTGTGAAGGCTTCCCAGAATGGTGTTGAAGAAAATTCTTCTTTTCGAAATTTCATCCTTGCACAAAGTTTATAAGAAGGAGAACCCACCCCTGCTCTTAACCTTAAGAAGGCAATTAGGACTACGACGAATCTATTGTATTTGCAAATATTATCCGCGGATGAAACCCCAAATAGAAATACATGTAATGCGTCTTTATAGTTCTTCAAATATAGTGACCTATTTATTTATTCCTGTGTGCCAAAAATTGAATAAAAATAACCATCAGATTGAAGCAATAATAACTCTTTCAAGAGCTGATAAATTACGTTTTTTGACTGCTTTAAATTATTTATGTATATGGTATTATATATATATATATATATATATATTCATGCATATGTCTGGGAAACCATAACCGGCACAGGAAAAGGCACTACCCCTCCTACCCTGATGTGTGAATTTCAATTTGGGCTTAGTACTGGGTGAACTCTATCGTCACCTACCAAACCGACCTTCAGGTTGATTACTGTGTTTATAGTTTTTTATATGCTTAAATATACGTATGTATATATATATATATGTGTAAAGTGATGCTTTTCAATGATTAAAATGTCACTTTTAACATAGTCGTTCATTCATACGATAGAATAAAACTAATTTCATTTTACACTTATGGAATTTCTCACATTCTGAACATCAAGATCCAAAAAGAGAAAAAGAGAGAATCAAACAGATTCAATAATTCCGCTTAAACAATTATTTAATGTAAGCTACGAAATTTAAAAGAAAAACAGGAACATATACCACGTGTGATTCACTGTTTCACATTGCATATAATCGTTCCACCACAAAATAGCAGTATCACTTTTCTTGTAGTCTGCAAATCAATAACTGGAAATGAAATCGGGAAATCCATGTGCTGTTATCGATTAATTACGACCTGAATTCATCATTTATAACCTTGGAAATGGATTAAAATAAAATGCCTTCAAATATGTAGGGTGGCATTACATCTTGCCAAGGATTCTAAAGTCAACATATATCCAATAAAACTAAATAATTAAACAGTAATTGTTATTTGGGGGAAACCGGCATATTAGATAATTTAATTTAATATGTAGGCCAGTTGGAAAAAGAGGGATTTTTGTTAAATTGAGGAAGAGTGGAAAGAAAACTGGCGTCTTCATTAGTCTACTCTAGCGAACACTTTCAACGGGTATAAAATTTGAAAGCCCGTCTGACTGACGGCGAACTTCGCTCTACAAATAAGACATAGCATGGGAAAAATTCCATTCCCGATTCGAACCCTGGTCTTTATGGGGGAAACCCTGTAAGTACATTAGATATCGCGCCATTCCTATACCGGGCCGAATAATTAATTTCACCCACATCCCTTACAGCGCCATTAGCCTTGACTTGTGAATGAAAACGGCTTCAATAGTCAGAGGTGGTCGTCACATTAAGGAAACCACCCAGTTTCGTCAACCAAGAGGCGTGCCAAAAACCACAATCATCATTTCGCAAGACGGAAGCTTTCGAGATGCTGGCCGTTTCATAATGACCCAACATCTCCCTCTTTCCCACGCCGCTACGTTGGCGAGGGTCCACATATTAAAGAGCCCACTCCCAACGGGGAATTACACAAAATTAGATCCCAATGGATTAATAATAATTATTTTTTCGAGTTTTCTCTCTTTATCCCACTCCCTTCTTTCACTCCTACCCCCATGCTGCTAATCCTTCCTCCGTCTTTTTCAACCTTGCCTCTCCTTCTACCCCTTCTCCCAAAAACCTCTCCATGTCCTTTCCTTTAAGCCATCAACGAGCACTCAACCCTCAGTCAACACTTCTTTCCGACTGAAGGAGGTCGCGCGTTTCCCTCCCCTATCCGACTCTCCCTCTCCAGTTATCTCTCTCCTCCCCATTCGTTTTCCATCCCAATCCGCGGAAATAAGGTCCACCGCTTTCCCAAGGTCTTTAAAACCTACCTTGTAGAGATTGACTCAATTTGAGAGAAACTTGGCAAAAATTATGAATGCGCTAAGTACGGTTGATGAGCTCAAATTTATTCTGTCCGGCCGCATCATGGAGAGTGAACACGGACGAAGATGCATGGGGGGATGGGGGTGGCCCAGGGACGCCGCGCTTATGCAAGAGCTGGTTTATCCTCTTCGTCAGAAACCATGTGGCACACCCTAGGAGATAAGGGTTCTTACGCCCAAGAGGGCAGGCACTATCCTGCGGTGAGCATTGATTTCATGCGGAAATCATGTCGCCATGCTTTGGGGATAAAGAGGATTAAAGAGAGATGTGCGCAAGAAGGGCCCACGACATCCCCATTCGTTTATCTTAACCTCCAAAGCTTAAGGTATTTACAAAAAATATCATTTGTCTTAGGGTCGTAATTCGTTACAGACATTCAAATTACCAGGATAATACGTATAAAAACTGTACCACATTTATCAAACCAAAGTATGGTTTATCTATTTGCATAACTCAATCTATCTCTATGGTCTCTAATCTCTATGGTGGCCTGCAAGTCATTGCTAAGGTGTTTTGTGTGCCCGGGAGTGGTAAGGAAGGTGATGCACTCCGATGATGGTGAGACTCACCGCGTGCGGAGTATACTATGAGTAACATGTACGCATCAGGGTAAGAAGGGGGAGAGGGCTGGTTATTTTCCTGGGACACCCGTAATTTCCCGAAATACCTGGTTCCCACAGAATCAATTAGGTAGTGTAAAATTATGTGATCCAAATCATCTCCTATTTCTACCCCTTCCTTTTTTGTCTGACACTCTCCATATCAAAGTCTTCAACATTCCATTCCCTATTCACACATTATTTACATCCATTTTTCCTACCTCCTTTTGATTTCTCCCAATAAACCATTCTCTTCACCTACCATACCAAGTACTTCCTCATTTGCTTTCTTCTCGGTCCATTTCACCTTCTCCATTCTTCTCCACACACACATTTCAGAAGCCTCCAATCAACGCCTATCATCCTGCTTTAATGACCACGTTTCTGCATCGTACATAACCACGCTCCGTATATAGGTTTTGACAAGACTTTTCTTAATATCCTTACTTAACGTCCATGTCATTTATTCTCTCCTCCTAGTGAAAGCTTCTTTGCCTGACGTAATCTTCGTCTTATGCTTTTTTTGTTCCTTTTTTGTACTGTTTTTACCATTTTGTTCCAGAACACTTATGTGACTCAAAAAGCACAGAAAATAGGATTAAATTTCTGTTCCTTTGGTATTAGGGTAAAAGCAAGGAAATAGAAGTGATAATTGAAAGCGTTCGCGAGAGTGAAGATATCTGTAGGTACCCAAGGATAAATAAAACACGGAAAACGAAATAGAAAGTGACAAATGATATGAGGCAAGGAGTCGGCGCCTGGGCAGATGTATGGGGGAGTGAATTGTCGAGGGACGGAAAGGTTTGATTTATTTGTTGCTATAAATCGATTCTGGTATCGATTTCTACGGTTTATGATTTAGTTAATAAACTCTTCACTGAGAAACGTTATGGTTGGTCATTATTCAAGCGAGTGCGTAGAGCACCCCTAGTCTTTTCCGACTAAACATTATCGTAGATCCAAATAATGTTCTCGTAATTTTCTCACGTACTTCCCTCCCACAACCCTATAGTTTAAAATTAAATGAGTTGTTCCGAGCATAGCAGTACCCGAGCACAAGAAAAAAAATGCAATGGGAACGGTGCAAAAAGGCGTTTTGAACGTTCGCTTTCCCCATATGCCATTTTTACCTTGTATACTGAAATCCGGGTTCACATTTCCTTCTTAATCATTTCTTCCAATATGTTTATTCATATTATAAAAAAAAAACCTAAAGATATTGTACAGCGAGAAAGCCTGCTGCATAGTGAGCCATTTCTCTGACTAGCTGATGCTCATTTTATGTCAAAATCGTCATGAATGATTGTGGTAGTGTAGTCGTAAAACTATCGTATTCAAAAAATTATGGATATATAAAAAAACATTGAAAAAAATATTATCTGGAAAGTAAACCGTCGACCGAAAGGTAATTTATATCACACTGCTTTTGCTTAACTTATTATTTGGACGTCTGTAATGGAAATTAACGCAATTTCGATAACGATGTCTTTTAATGTGGATTACTCTTTTACGGTAAATGAAGATACGTGCTATGTACATTTCTTGTGCCCAGAATCTCTCTTTATTCCAGTTTGCACTCTATCCTCGTTCGTATCCCTCTCCCCCCTCTCTCTCTCTCTCTCTTCTCTTTGTATTTCTCTCATCCCTGTATGAGGCTCAAAAAAAGAAAGAAAAGTGAGCGAGGGAGGGAAGAAAAAAAATGATCCAAGAATGACAACGGAGCCACGTCCTTCCCCCCACAGCGGCGACGGCGTCACGGGGGCTTTTCATTCCTTTTTAACGGAAGTACGCATAAACCGGGATGAGGCAAGTTCGGTCTCCGCGCTATCGCGGGGTGGCGTTCCCTAACCCCCCCCCCCTCTCCTCCCCCCGCCACGACGCCCCGAACTATCGCCGCGGAAGGCTTTTCAAATGTGCCCTCCACATCCAAAACCTTCCTCTCCACTCCTGCCTGCCTTTTGCCCATCTTCTCTGCCTAACTACGTTCCAGCCATCATCCTCTTTTTCTCACCCCCCCCCCTTTACCCTTCCCCACCCTTCAATGTTACGCGAGAGAGTGTGTGCATGTGTGTGTGTGTCTGTCCTCATCCGGTTTTTTTTAACAATGTAACACGCCATTAATCACGCTATCGGTCTTTTTTCCGGATATCAGGTGACGCTAACCTTCATATTTCACGAGGATTTTCGGCGAGTGTAGGAAAAAAAATAAGCGCGGGTTTGGGGATGAGGGAGGAAGGAAGGCTCTTCTTCCCTCCACCCTCCCCACCCCCTCGTCCCCTTCCCCCCCACCTACCCGCTCCCATCGTCCCACAACCACCAACACTCGAGGGAAGGAGTGTTTGTAGAAGGGGTTGAGAGGGAGGAAGGGATATATATAGGGGTGGTTTAACCCCACACTCCTATCTCCTCCTGGTTTCATGGACGGGCGGGGTGGTGAAGAGGTCCACGGGATGCTGGAGAGGGGAAGGAGGGTTGGAGAGAAAACGAAAAGAGGAAGGATATCCACTTTGTAAAGAGGCAAATGAAATGGACAAAAAACCTCACGACCGTGAGCATGGCGATATCATTTGTTCCGCGGACTTCGCGGGCAAAAATAGTTTCAATCTTCTCTCTGTTCGTCCACGACGCGACGCGTACTCAAAGGGACAGACTTACTCTTGAATTCGTAATTCAACTGCGAGAATAATTACGTGCAGATGCACATTTTGAAAGGGTATTATGAGTTTGATGCCATATTGGTGGACACTCGGATGTATTTTTAATGATCGCTGAGAATTTCATAGGATAATATAATCGCTGTGTTAAAAAGGAACGAAGCCATGAATCTAAGCGTAGAAAAATTCTATCTTTGAAAGCCGTCATAATCATTGTCATAAGTTACTTTGTATGCAAAATTATTAACAGAATTAATACCACCTCTGTCTTAAAAACGGAATACTGTTATATACAGCGAGCTTAGATACTGAGGCATAATTGTGGAACAAACTTAGTGGAATTTCCTTAATGATGAGAGAAAAGTAATTCTAGATACTACAGACTTCCAAAGAAACTGCGGGAGATGCCGTAACAGTAACTTTTAACGGAGTCATCCGCTAATGTGCATTTCAATGCAACAATTTCAGAGTGTAAAAATCATTCGCCATCCCAGTCAAGGCGAATGATTTTTACACTCTGAAATTGTTGCATTGTACTACAGACTTTACATCTCACATAATATGTAATCATTATTAACCTAGTTTAGCTACGCTGTAAGGTCTTCAGGAATTCAATCCTGGACACTGCATTTGCACTATTTAGGCATGTAAGAATACAATTAAGATAGTGAATCTTGATGGGATTAAATATAATATCCTATGAAACGGTAAGTCTGTATATTGTGTTGCCTTTCGACGATATATCTGGAAAGAATCCAGCATAAGAGTTGTTGTTTAAAGAAGTGAAATACATTAAAAAATGTTCATTTATAAGAGAGTAAGTTTTTTGAGCCACGCTAGCGAATACTCTTTCCGCTTTCGTACAAAAAGAGCGGCAAAATCCTTGAAAATGCGGCGGATCGTAACTTCAATACTCGAGCCGTTGGCAAGATAAAATACCCAGTGGAATATCTAGGGGTGTCCCTGAACCCTATCCCCCGTGATTAATTTTGCACCACCTGCGATAACAGAAAGTGTCATAACTATTGTCATTTCTCCATCCTGCGCACGGAAAACAAATGACGAAAGAACAGCGCGGCCTTTTGTCTGGCAAACGGGTTCTTTTCAGCGCGATGATCATTCAAACAGGATAGACCTGTGAGCAAAGAGCGATGGATCGATTGTTTTCGACCTCTCCCTTTAAATTATTGCCGACAGCGGGTGCATCGAAAACGCCGGCGCTTTCGAAATTTGGAAATCGCCTGTAAATATCAGAAAACGACACGGCGGAGGTTCCATTGGGGATTGATTGGCCTTTGGACAAACAGTTCCACTGCCATCAGTTAATTAATCCGAAAACCCTCCAAATTGAGTCAACGTTGAAATAGATAGAGGAATAATATTAATAATTCAGCGTCGCTTATAAAGCATGGTAATTGGCTTTTCACAGCTTTGTTTACCATCGAACCCTCTTTATTTGTTTTCAATTGAAAATATAGATGAAATTTTTGAATTGATTTAGTTTGGTTCTATTTAGTTGTGCAGCCAAATTGAAAGGATTTCTCTTAATCATACAAACCGAATGACTAAGTCTAATTTCCATAGAAATGTCAACTTTCTCACATTAGTCATTTTGTTTCATTAAAATATCAAAAATACAGCAATAAAACGAAGACATTTCAGCAAATCGGATAGGGTAGCTATATTTCAGGTAGAAAAAAAGTGTTCCTTAGCAGTAGAAAAAGGTAGAAGTAGAAAAAATCTTCCCTCTCACCCTAGCAGTGGCTGGCAGGGTAAATAAGTAAAAAATCTTATTAATACGCTAAAATTCATTAAAATTTATGCTTTTCCGTTTAAGCAAAGGGGAGATTGATACACATAGATAACAGATATACATGGTTAACCCAATGAAATAACATATTAAGAGAAATCCAAACCGGGTACCTTTATGTCAGCCGCTGTTTAATAGTTTGATTAAAAAAAAACGATATGTGTCTCCACCGCTCGCCGAAATGAAGCCTTGATCCTGATATGTCACAGATTGTACAACCTTGCCTGAATGCAATGCAATCAGATAATTTTTCCGGTAGAAGAGACATTTTGGGCGAATCATCCCGGCGCCCCAACAAAAGCGTAAAAACACAAAGGAGCGTTATTGTTTGGTATTTTTCTAAAAGATAGCGCACGTTGTGGAAAAATCTCACAATTTGACCAGTTTTAAAGAGATATCTGTGAGATAATTCCTGAATGTAAAAGTTCCTAATGGAAAGAGAAATTGACGTGTGGTGGAAACCGTTTCAAACGAGGGAGAAAACAAAAGATTTGTCCCAGAAGGCTTTGAAATTAAATGTTAAACCGCAAAATATGAAATACATACGAAGATATCTTCGCATGAAATGGGTCAGTGAGCATTTTATTTAAGGTCATCGGAGGGGGATATCTTTATCTTAAACGTCCAAGCACATGGTACTGGACTAACGTGTAGAAGTCAGTAACCCATTGCTGAGTAACATTCAAATAAAGGAGTCAAGAAGCATCACCAGAACTTGATCAATTGATCGATGATTAGCAGCTTTACTTTCCACCAGATAGTACAATTAAACCTCTATATTCCCGTGAAATCCGTCAAGAAGGCATATTTTATTGGTAATGTGATCATATTGAAAATGTAGCTTTTGGGTATAATTGGTAGTTATTGGTGCATTTCCTTTTTGGGATGGCAGCACCGTCAAATATCACCATACTTGGAAATGAATGCTTCAGAGGTGGATCCAACTTTGAGATGCATGCATTGGAAAGGTTAATCTAGAGTTCAAATATTAATAAGCCCAATGGCGTGTGATATCCACTCATAAGGGGGATATGGAGGCCAGATCCTTATTACTTGCGGTACCATATGGTTTTCCAGGAAATTCTGGTATTCCTAAAACATAGCTCGAAAGAAGCTGAGGGTACCCAGAGACGTGATCGGGAATCGCCCCTCGGGTCAGCAGCTCAGAACTCGACCCAATGGAATACCACATCACTTTCACCAGTTATGTACTGAACGAAAAATGATAAGGGAAAAGTTTATGGATCACAATTGCTCATTTTATGGTTTACGAGAACATTAATATCGATTATAACTTGACAGTTTCAAAACCTATCGGACATTTTTAAACACTGTATGCATGTATCCATATTCATATCTCGCATTTTTCCATAATTGTTTACTTAGGTCATTTAAACAATTCGGCCTTTATTTCAATTTTAATGCAATTGCTAACATGACGCGGTCACTGAAGATGGATGAGAGACGTAGACTGGAGGCTTTTGAAATGTGGGTGTGGAGAAGAATGGAGAAGGTGAAGTGGACAGAGAAGAAAACAAATGAGGAAGTACTTGGTATGGTGGGCGAAGAGAGGGGTTTGTTGGGAGAAATCCTATGGAGGCAGGAAAAGTGGATGAAGGGGGTGTTGACCGGCAGCGGGATGTTGAAGACTGTAATTGAGGGGAGAATGTTAGGCAAACGAGGAAAGGGAAGGAACAGGATAGGGATGTTGGACGGGATGAAGGGAGGAAGAAAGTACTCAGAGATGAAGAGGGACGTGCTATAGAGTAGGATGTTGGATTTTGTGTTTTGTTAGGAGTAATAAAATGTTTGTTTGGTAGTTGTGTCCATCCAAAAACCTACCTTAACCGGTAGATTTAAAAAAATACTAATATGGTAGTATTGGCGTAGTTACTTAAATGAAAATAACACCATTGCAGAAGATATCCTATGAAAAAATATTACGTACAGATAGGGAATTTTTGGATGGCAATTGAATTTGCTTGGAAATAATTGCGCTCTCGAATCTTGGACTTACTCCAGACTGAGGATTATATTCTGTGTTCCATCCTCACGACATGTGGAGAAATCCCAGAACTAATCGACCCTCCTTAGGCGAAAGGTCTAAGGCCTGGTCCGACCCATTAATTATGCCCCTAGGTTATGAATGAAAGGCGAACTTAATAAATTACATGATTAGAGGCATGAAATTCTACTTTTCTGTGCAACCAAACCGCACTCCTTTTATTTTCTTGCGTTTGAATGACATATGGCGTGAAAACATTTTTGATAGTCCTGTGCATTCCCCGTGCATCACCCGAGTGGTACGAAAAACAAATTGGGATATTGGGCTAATGAGTAGTACTATCATTTGCAGATACAATGTGATGGCTAAATCATCTTGAATAATTATTTACTGTATTTTTATGAAAACATATTTCTTTGATTCCAAGGTGTGAAAACTTTGTCGCTAACGGCAAGATGATAACCATAGGCTTTCCAGATGTTGGTTGCCATGGAAGTGCAAAGGAAGGAAGGAAAAATTAACGAATAAATAATTGTGGTGGAATAAATTAGGTTATTGGCGTAAATATTCGAAAGAGACAGGAAAAATGGCATAACATTGGACTTATGGAGATCAATGGTAAAAGGCAGGAATAATGAGTAGACACAGGAAGAGAACATTTAAGTTGGAAGAAATGAAGGAAGGCATAAATTATACGCGCTCATTATGATGAAGGTTAAGGAGTAATTAATCGGTGTGCTGCTGGGTGGGGTATAGAAATATAGGAAATCTAATGTATTGCATTCATGAAAACCCACCTCAAGTGGCAGCTTACTTTCAATAACAAAAAAATATACACTCATTAATAAACCATACTTGTGATTGACATGTAATCAATAAATACAACAAATAATCAGAATGTATGCCTTCGGCCGGAAAAGTAGACAGAAAAAAACGAAAGCATTAACCTAACGAAACGGGAACCACGCAAGCAACAAAAGCAGTGAATAAATAATAGTAAAAACCATTTATTTTCCCGAAGGTCGGTTTGATAGGTAAAGATAGAGTTCAGCCAGTACTAAGACCAACGGTGAGTGAAATTCACACACGATAGCAATAGGGGCCAGTTCCTTTCCCTGTCCCGCATATGGTTTTCCAGATGGTTCGGGTACCCGAAAAACCACACGACTTGGGTAAAACTGAGGATATCCAGGAGCGTTCTCGGTAATCGAACCCGGGGCCTCCAGTCTGTAGTCCAACGCAATTCCACAGGACTACAGCATAAACCTAATAATAGATAATATATTCATTTAAAAGAATAGTTAAACAATATTTCAGAAATAAAAAAATATTTAAAAATAAATACACATCCGAAAAATGTTTAAACATATTTTTAAAAGTTAAAGTAATTGCACTTTTGAAGCCAAGTTCGACTCCAGAAGTCTATGGATATTCTGAATATTTATACAGAGCCTATCACCATTTCGGCTTGCATTTGATATTTCCTACAGATGCGTAAGTAGTCCCAATAAAGGCTTTCATCCTCGTGCTTTTTTTGGCGGCATTAGCCTTGATCTTGACGAATTGAGAATCAGCCCAGGTCCAAAAAAAATCTCGCGGGTGAAAAATTCTCATAAAATCGTCGGTTGGTACGCACTAACGAAAGGGGGATGAAGGGAGATGAGGGGAGGAAGCCACGGGAAACGATGAAGATTAATGGAAAGGATTGGTGAATAGGAGACTTGTAGGTGTGGGCATATAATTCAAGGCGTGAAGGGGAACGCGACCGGAGAAAATGAAGCGAACGACTGTTAAGGCCCAATCGTGTAGGCGAAGGGTCACGCCGGTGGGCGAGGAGTGACCTCAACCCTGAACAACGCTCTAAGCAATACATTTCATTCCCAGCTCTCATTCAATGGGCCAAAAACATTCTATCTCATTTTCTTCTGTACTTTTTCTCTCCCCGTAACGTTCATCAAGAAAAAAGTGAGGCTAACTATTAGGAAGATAAATCGGTAGGATAAGAATCAAACAATCCGCCGTCGAATCATATCATTACACGAAGAGTTTGCAATATTTTTAAGGTTTTCCTCCACTACTATGCGTGGCGTACGTTGTTATTTGATGAAAAACGATTACAGGCAGAAATGGATAAACAGTCGCAGCTGGTTTTATTAACTGATCGATATTTGTCGATAGAGTATACTTACCAAACATATCACTCACTCAGCCTAGTATTTTGACTGTCGCAAAATTTTAAATAGTTCAATTATTTACTTAACACCCATGGGTTGCCCTAGTATTTATGGTATCTCTAGTTGCCTTTCCTCCATACCTATCTATCTTAAACATAAAGTAACAGACCTGCCGCAATTATTTCCTTAACACCCATGGGTTTCCCTAGTATTTATGGTATCTCTAGTTGCCTTTCCTCCATACTCTTAAACATAAAGCAACAGACCTGCCGCATTATACTTGAATGAGTTACTTTCCTTACCTGGGACCTTAGAATCCTTAGTAATGATGAATTTACACGAATTATTCTTATTCAATCCGATCTTAGATGAATACATCATTCTGAATGACAATTAGGGGCTCTAAAGGGACTCTAGGGGTTCTATACTGAAGCAGAATACTTTGGAAATGATGATAAATCGTTAAATACAAGCGATATGGATCCACCATTGATAGCAACCCGGAAAATGTAAAAAAAATCCAGGAATTGCTTTCCGAGAAACTGAGAGTGTTCATGTCTCTATTGTTTTTGGAATTTAAAAAGATGAAAAAGCAGAAAAGACCGCAGAACTAAATATAAATCCATTTAAAATTTACTTTCGGAGAGTATTCACACTGCATTTAAAAGAAGTATCAGAAGGATAATTCTAAAAAATACTTAACTAGAATAAAAATATCATAAAGTTCTATTTGAGAAACTATCATTAATATATGTAAATAATCATGATCTGTTAATTTGATATTCATATGTTGTTAAATATTTACCACATCAATGAAATCAATGAATGGAATGAATATGACCTCTGATTTCCATATAATGTATTAACACAGTAATCAACCGGAAGGTCGGTTTGGTAGGTGATGGCAGAATTCACCCAGTACTAAGCCCGACGGCGTGTGAAATTCACACACCCGGGCCCCTCCGATCAGCAGTCCAACCCTCTAGCCCCTGTACTACTGCGACCCACTGTAATATTATTATTAAAAATACACATGTGCTGATAGACATTGTCAGGTGTCACACAAGTCCCAAATAATCGCAAAAGATAATAGATAAAATCAGACTTCAAAACACAAATCTCTTTAACAAAACAAGCGAATCCCCATCCCATTTACATCCATTAATCAGCAAGAAAAAAATATGAATTAAAAAAATTAAGCTATTACAAATAATACAATACACCAAACATCAATCAAATTATTACATATATTCCTTACATATATTCTTAAAAGTATACACTCTGTTAGGAAAGGCCTCGAATATTTTTGCAGGTAAGGTGTTCCAATCAACAATTGTTCTATTTAGAAATGAAAATTTTTTTTTATTTGTCCTCTGTGCCCGGCATATTACCTTAAATTTGTGATCATTTCTGCCTATAAAATTTGGGTTCCCCGCCTCTTTCCTAAGATCTGCCCAAGCTTTCTCCCCCTTCAAAATTCGGAACATTCCACAAAGTCTGCTTACTTTTCTTCTAGATTCTAGAGGTTCCCAGCCCAGCGTTTCTAGCATGTCAGACACACTCTCCATCCTCCTATGCTTCCCCAGTGCATATCGGGTAGCCTTCCTTTGCACCTTTTCCAGTTTTTTTTATATGACCTTCTTCATGAGGGTCCCATACAAGAGAAGACTACTCTAAAATTGGTCTCACTAGGGTCTGATACGCCTTCTCCTTGGTTGCTCTAACGCTCCCTTTGAGGTTTCTCATCACCCAATGAAGAGTTTTGAAAGCTTTCTTAAAGATGTACTCCACATTTATCCCCCACCCTAAGTCCTTAGTTAAATATACACCTAAGTATTTGCAAGTATCACTTCTAGGAATGACATTTTCTGAGACTTTATATTCCCTATTGTTTCCATTTACCTTGTTACTAAAAGTGATGGATTTGCATTTGTTAACATTAATATCCATCCCATTTTTTGTCACCCAATCTGCCATTTTATTAATGTCCCTTTGAAGTTTGTCACGGTCTCTGTCATTTTCGACTTTCCTGTAGATAATACAGTCGTCTGCAAAAAATCTTATCTGAGAATTAATATTTAATGGGAGATCATTTATATAGATTAAAAACAAGAGCGGGCCAAGTACGCTTCCTTGTGGGACTCCCGATGGTACCCTTGTTTTTTCAAAATACACTTCTCCTAATTTGACCCTTTGTGTTCGACTTTCCATGAAATATTTGATCCAAGAGATTACTCTTCCACCTGTGTGTAGTGGCAATTGGCCCATCTTAAGCATTAAGCGATCGTGGTCAACTTGATCAAAGGCTTTTGACAGGTAGACTATTATAGCATCCACTTCTATTCCCGCATCCATAGAGTCGAACATTATATATGATTTACTATTCTTTAGACATCATTTAAAAACGCTTAAGATAATTCCCAAATAGCATTATTTCATTTGGCAGGCATGCGATGCGAATTAACATAAGCAAAGCTAAGATTTTCAGTTTTGACGAAGAGAGTGTGAAGTAAGGCATTAAAATAGGAGGGAAAAATTAGAGCAAGTGGAACATATCTGGGAAGATTCTTGGGCCAAGATGATCAGAGTAGTAGAGATATACGAAGACGAATTGCGTTGAGCGAAGTGGCTTTGAAAAGAGGAAGGAAATTGATGACAGGGAGAATATTGTTAGCTAGTGAACATTTCTGTGTCGAAAGTGATTTTGTACGGCTCGCAATCTTAGTCTTTGGAGCGAGATGATACGCGCAGATTGGAAACTTTTGAGATGAGAGGGTGGAGAAGGATGTACAAGGTAAATTGGACGAGGAAATTGGGTAATAGGAAAACAAAAGAAGAAGTACTGAGCATTGGGGCTGGGGATAGAGGGTGTTGTGAGTATGACTAGGTATGATGGGGAAGGAGTGAGTTTGTTGAGAGAAATCCAAAGGAGGAAGGAAAAATGGATGCTGTGTATTCTTATTGGGAATGGACTATTGAAGACTGCGATATCTATAAGAACATAAGGCAAAAAATAAATGGGTAGGGAGAGCATATGGATGTTAGATACCATGAAAGGAGCTATAGTATATATGAAAAAAAATAGTTTATTGCAGTCTGGGGTGTCAACTTTTGATTTGTTAGGCGACGCTGAGAAACGAGGAAGTGTACTATTTGTGTCCATCCAAAAATCTTCTTTAAAACCTGTAGACTACCTAATTATGATATTATTTTATACATGTTTAGTTTTATAAAACATCTGAATGCCATTTCCTGATAATCGACCCCTCACATAAAGGCATATATCGCAAAATATCTTTTTAATTACATTCATCCAAGTTTTTCCCATACCAAAATACAGTGTTTGTCCATGCATTTTGGTTTTAACGATGATGATGTCGTGAAAGTTATTCAGGATAAAATGCGATAAGTAAATATTAAAATTAAATGAAATAATCGGAGAGGAAAATGTGTATCCCAAAAAATGTCCCCAAATTAAAAATATTCATAGAATTTTTCTAAAATGGGATGAAAAAAATCTTAGAGGCATTATCTTAAGTTCGTAATATACATGTACTGCATGGTGACCAAAGGTTGTTAAAGAAAACCAAAAAAATAGACAGAACGACAGGGGATACCTACGTTTTGATCACAATAATAATGATAGGTTTCAGGGATGCTGTAGAAGATTGAGGGATGCAAAGACGAGGAAACATGATTGAAATGATGCTCTTATTCTAATCAAAACACAGTTGAAGGATAGGTTTAATCTATGACCCGTGGCATGCATCACCATCGACCTCCTTGAACTGGGGTCTTCGACCAACGCTTCCGTAAGTCTGGGTTTTCAAATTTTAATTAGAATACCCAATAAGTAATTAACACTCAGATTATAATATCAACTCACACTCTTTAACCAATTCAGCTGGCAGAAATGATTAATGTCTAAATATGAAACGCCATTCAAACTAGTAAAAAAACACCTAATTGCTCACTCACACGTTTTTCCGTTAATTAATATGAATTCGCTCAACTACTATCAACTGCACTGAAAAACCTAAACTTAAAATTTTTCCAGAGTTAACTATCCCATATGCATTAAAGTGACCGTATTACTAATAGTAAGAGTATCTCGAGCAAACCCACGACCAGGGTTAAAATTTTTTTTCTAATTTTACAAATCCCAAACCGGACTCACCGCAGTGATGGGGAGAAGCTGAAAGAATAGTGTTGCTAAAATCTGGCGACGTGCATAAACAGTCAAATTGGCAACAACGCCGGGGTTTGGAGAATTGATGGCCTGGGAGGATTTTGCAAGGGTGGAGCAGAGAAGAGGGTGCGGGGGATGTCTGGAGGGTTTAGCGTGGAAGGATGGAGGAGAGAAGATTTAGTGGATGAGGCGCACACCAACACACATACACACACGGGTAGAAACGTGCGTGCGTAGGGGTTTGTGTGGGACGCTGCTTCAGCCAGCAGTCGTGAGAGAGAGAGGGGGGGGGGCAAGATGGGGCGAAAAGGACTGAGGAAGCGGAGATTGATAGGGCGAGATAAAATGACCGCCCGACCGAGGGAGGAGGCGAGGGACTTTGGGGAAGGAAGCTTTGGGGGTAGAGGGGGTTGGTGGGGGGGAGGCATGAGGGTGTGAGTGGGATTTGAGAGTGGGTGGAAGAAGGGAACTGGCTGGGGGAGGACGGTTGCGGAGGGGAGGTGAGAAAGGTGGTGTATCGTGAGGGGACACTGGGGAAGAGGAAGGGCCTGGCCTTTGAAGAGACAGAGAGAGGGAGGCGTGGCATCGGAAGGTTAGAGGAGATGTATGTATTAGGTAGATCCTTAATGTATTCGTAAAAGGTTGATGAGAGAGGAAAGGAAGAAAATACGAAGCTGCGTAACCATTTGAATAGCTTCACTGAAGCAACTTCGCTAATAATAATTATCAATTTATAGCATACAACTATATAAATAAAAAATATGTATAGTAGAATGTGCTTACATGTATATATATATATATATATATATATTTATTTATTTATATATATCATTCTAGTAATGTAGAGTAGGATACTCGATTTTGTGTTTTGTTAGGAGTCACAAAATATTTTTTAGGAACTGTATCCATCCAAAATCTACCTTAACTGATAAATTACCTAATAATAATAATATATGATATATATTATATATATAATATATATATATATTATATACATATATATATATATACATATACACAATAGAAAATTAGAAGAACTCAGTAGAGAACTTAGTAGAACTTATATTTCGGTGGTCCGAGCCACCGCAGTTGTAATACGAGTAGCTGGTAATTGGTTTTAAATATTAATTACGCAAGTGTGTGGGTACGTATTGATGTATGTGTATATATATTTATATATATATATACATAAATCTCAAAATTAACCTGTTTGTTTTTGTTTGGGGACACATCACGCAAATTCCTTCTACGTGCATTTTTGTCCACCTTTTCCCTGCAGTCCTCGTCTTACAATATAACAGCTAATAGTTTTTATCTTAGGAATAAGGTCACCACATAAGGCATTTGCTTGGCCCCTTATTTGGCAATGTACGTAAGGGCCGATTAGAGCAAAATTTCCTACAAAATCTCATCCTCTAGACTCTACTCTGGGCCCGCGACAGAGATGGTATCTTCCTCCTTCAGACACAATTCACTCTCCTCTTCTCCCACTTTTGACTCTACCGTAGCTTTTTTAGGCACACGCATGGCCCTGTAACATTACGAGTACTATCCACACCTCCACCAACGATACTTCCACTTTAACAACTCTCACCCGTAAATATTAAACGCTCCGTCATCTTTTGCCTCTGAATCCACGACCACCCTTTTTGAAAGAAAGGTTCTCCTTCCGACAGAAACAAAATGATAGCTTGCATGACCATAGAAAACATGTTTCTAAGAATGAACCTCTTAAAAAGACACAAAAATCCGCCGCTCCTCACATTACACTCCTTAACCCAAAACAATCCACAATGAAAATTTCAACATCGACATAAATACCCCATGATCCACCAAAAAGATATGTGGCAGAGGGTGCGAGCACATGTTGGAAGGGTAAGTGATAAGGGAGGATATGGAATAGAAACGTGAAACAAAATATTGTTTAAAAAACTATCAAATAACGTTAAAAAATGTATACGCATATGCTGGAGGAAGACCGAAATTAAAACAAGGGTTAATTTATCTGACAAAGTAGTTACTCGTTATACAAAAAAGGGACCAGTAACAATGAACCGAAACCATCTAAACGACAGGCTTCTACCAAAAATAAGAAGGGTAAACTCACATGGACATGCAACTCATGTTAAACTTTTAATGCAACCACCAACCAATTTCCCGGCACACATAAAATCCGAAGTATCATTAAAAATATCTTATTCTAAATATTAAAATGTCCGCTACATCCCTCTCCACGAAGTGCCCCTTGAACCTCCCTCAACCAACCATCAAATATGGGGGGCTGCTGCTGAGATCTGCTAGGACCTTCACACCACCACCACGCGCTCCATCCTTCCTCTCCGTGCAACCGCCCACGTGGCAACTGCTACCCTCACCCCCGCCCTACGACCTCTTCATCTGTAGCCAGAATTCTTTCGCAAATCGCCTGCACGCCAAAACACGAAATGTATCAATTAATGTCCTTCCTGAATCGGCGAACGAACCACCACTCTTTCCATCCGAATGAGCACCATTCACCGTCAGTCGACCGAATCCGCCGCCTTCATCAAGGAACCATGCCAACACACTACCCCACCATAAAACCAATCTTGCAACAGTTGTGTCCATGTTTAAAACTTGATATCTTCCTCGAATCTACAAATAAATAAATCCTACATCGCTCCAGATACGTATGAATGAGCCCCATGTGACCTCCACAGCTTCCGATCATATTACCTCCTTCCCAACTGGCCCTTAAATCTTATCCCCTTCCCCACCCTCTCCTTGTCTGCTCCCCTCAAATCCCATCGCCCTTTTGGCCTCAGCCCGCCCTCTTTCCCCTCCCTAGCTGCTATCACTGCCACTCTCCTCCCCCTGCTTCGCCCCTCCCCTCCATTGACCATTGATCCAACACAGATACCAGATCCTCACAGGGTCTCTCAATTTTCTTCGCCTAATGAAGGTAATGTGATCGGTCAAGCGACCTCCCGTGTGGCCACTTAACACGTGATTTTTGAGCGTAAATATTTTCTCCAATTCATATATGCTATTATACACGGCTGCAACATTATAATTTGCTGATTTGAATGATGAATGCTATTCAAATCAGCAACTTCTGCTATCGCATGGGCTTTTTAACGAAACCAGAGCCCGGTTGAATAAAATTCCATGTGAAATTTCACTTTTATTCTTCTCTACTATTTCTAAATAATTTGATAAATATTATGAAACCTGACACCCTTCACTATTTCTCCCCGAGTCTACGGTCTTGTGGCAGCTGCGTATCTTCCATACTCCTGCTAGGGCTGGTTTTGAAGCTTTTACCAATCTAATGACAGTGATAAAATGAAATTCATTCAGCAGTGGACATAATTAAACAGAGAAGATTCACATTTCTGAATTTTCCTTTAAGATTTAAGTGAATGTTAGGATGAGATTGTTTTAATGATGCTAAAATTTCAACTTAAATAATTTTTTGCGACATTCGAGGAATTTTTACAACCAAATTAATTTAATTCAATGAACTCATCAAAATGAATAGGTGTGCGTTCATTAGCCTTTCAAATGAATTCAGAGGCAATAAGAGAATTCGAAGCAACTCATATGCTCTTAAAATGTACGCATCTTACAAAACGTATTCACGTATTTTTTAAATTTTTTTAATGCATGAAAAAGGTACTTACTGAATATAGTTTTCTGCGGAGAAAAACTTGATGAAATGAGATATCTATGCCAACCTATGTGTGTGTGTATATATATATATATATATGTATATGTATATATATATATATATATATATATATATATATATATATATATATATATATATATATATATATATATGTATATATATATATACATATATACATATATATACACACATAGGCTGGGGTGTGCAATGATCTAAATATATATAACGTTTTTAAAGCACAATAGAACAAAAAAATGTAATAAATGGAAGTATTTATACATACGAGTACATGCGGCGTTAACATACGTGCGGCGTAATTTACGTACACCGTTTATCATTAATTTCACTGTTCCCTGTAAAACGACCTCGTTTAAATAGAGCTACATATTTTCCCGCCGTTCTTATTTTTTATCGCTCTGTTCTAAAAGAGTTCCTTGCCTAGTAGTTTCAGACGCCATAGGTGAGAGAGACGTCAGAGCAACACTATCGAGGTGTGAGGGTTGCGTGCAAGGAGTTCCGGAGGAGAGAGCGGAGGCAGGAAGGAAGAAGAAAGGAAGTGAAAAAGAAGGCAATAGAGAGAGGTGAGAGAGTGAGTGACGGAGGGGAGGAGGTGGTTAAACGAAGGGGGAGGGATTGGAGAGGGGGATGGGAGGGAGAAAATAAAAGTTGGAGAAGAAGGAGGAAGCAGTAGAACTCTTCACTGCGAAAGGTAAATCCTGAGAAAGCAAGAAAACTAGTTCTGAATACGAGGCATCAGGACAAGATACTCAATACTCCACGGTCTCATCAACTTCTCTCCTTTTTCCCTCTCCCCTGTTCCTCCTTCAAGAGAAACGAAAATTTAAAAAAAAAACGAAAAACCTCTTCTGTGAACAAGTCATCGTGGATGTAGTTTTGATAAGGTAAAGATTTAAATGAAAAATTTATTTTCATACCACGACTTAAAATATATATCGGCTGTCGAATTATGAAAGATTCTAAAAAAAGAGTTCGTACGATGTAATTAAAGAGAGAAAGGAAATGTTTAAAAAATATTGAATGAAACTTTTAGAAAGTAAATAATAAAATGAAAAAGTGAGACGTGTAAAATTTATTTTTCTATCACGCAATGTTTTGCCGAATTATGAATTCATAAATTTTAAGAATTATTTCTCCAAATTTCACTCTCGTGGGCCGATTAGTTGATAATAGTTTGGATAGTTGATTTATTTGTAGGGAACTCCAGCGCAGGATTTTTTTTCAATTATTTCAATCGAGTGTGAAAGTGACCTTTTTAAATATAAATCTTAACACGTTGTCAAGTCAATTCGCATTGTGGCGAAAACTCTTTTTAAGAAATCAAAATTTGTTCCTCGTGATTCAGATTCCATAAGGGAAAGTACATCTAAATATTCTCTAAAATGTATCTTAAAGGAAGAGAGACTTCATTCTAAAACTTAGAGAAGAGAACATGATATAAACATATTTTAATGGTCATGATTTTAATAATCATTCCCAGTTTTGCAATGTTCCCAATGTGCTTTTATCGAAGTAACAAAAGTCACAATAACCAATGCGGTCGGTTCGATAGATGTAAGGTTAGGGCTCACCTAATACAACATAAGTTTATAAAGTACGCTACAAGCTAACGCTAGGGTATGTGTCAGGAGATGATTACACATCATACTACTTTTGACTCAAATAACGTTTCCCCACTAGCAAGGTCGAACAACGTTATTCTTATCCCTTATCTTTCGTTGGAAAAATGACATCTAATATGTTCTATACTAAAGCTATCAAATTTTATTTACATTATCTCACCTACAGTAGCGCAATGAAACAAATAAATACTAAGCTCCACGGTGAATGAAATTCATACAACAGGGTCCGAGGGGGGGGGGAGAAGTTCATTCCTCTGCACCTCCTGAAGCTATGTAAGCGTAAACGCTCAACCCCCTGGACTACCGCCTCCCCGAAACAATTTACCACTGTGCCCTTCGCAGCTTAAGTTCAGTGACTTCCAATAATTGGTCTTCCTAAAGTTTTTGCCGTTTTATGGCCAATTCAATCCAAAGTTAAGCCATGAAAGAAAACTTGTGACGTCAAGACGGCAGAAAATCTCAACAATTTCGGGAAAATCTTTGTTTACTGTTTTTATTCAGACAGTAAAGAAATTGCAATGTGAATTTCCGTGATCAATATAAACCTTTTCAACTAATTCAATTTCAATTTTGGAAAATGAAACAGTTTTAATAAGTTATGACAACTTGGAGTTACATACCTGTAGAATGTATTTATAATATATGTACTTATTAAATCAGTATCACTCTACTGTAGTGTATTCAGGAATTCTTTCTCTGAAATGTATCGAAATAAGTTTATCAAATGCATAATTCTGTGGAATAGAAATTTGTTACAAAACTTTAAAGTATTTTATGAAACTATCCTGTCTCTGCCTCAATCATCTCTGAAAAACATTTGAGAATAATCAAATTACACAATTCCATGCCATATTTATTCGGCACAAAAATGAATGGGAGCGGAAAAATTTATGATATTGAATCAAAGTGAATTTCAAAAATATCACATTGCTCTCTTGTTCGAATTACTTTGAGATATTTTCACTTTCAACTGAGGAGTTAAGCTGTACGGGTCCGAAACTTGTGCGTGATTTACGAATGCCCAAAGATATTTAACTGCATATACTGATTGTAATTATCGTGAGTATTTTTACTTAATGACGAACACAATAGGTAATATCTCGAAAGATGGCTGATTGAGTGTGTGACAGGCGACTGTAAAGGATGTTGCCTTGGAACCATGGACGGTGGCTGTCCAACAGGATTATGGGACGGTCAAAGAGGAGATAGATACGTGAGAACCTGACCAAAACTAAAATGATGGACGATTGAGCCCATGCGCTGATGTTTATCAACATAAAAAGTCCCCTTCATTATAGGGCTCAAGGTCATTTAAATTCCATTTAATGCAGCATTAAAAGTTAATTAGTAGCAATTCATCCTTAGGGTTTACGGCTACAGCGGTAGAACCCACAGGACATGGGACTTGCGCGTAATCGGTCAGAGTGGAAGGATGAAAGATCGCTAACTTAAAGGTACGCTAAAAATGCGATCAAATACTAACAAATGGAATGCATTTACGAGGGATGGATTGTAAATTTTCACAAGGAATTTTGCGCCGAAGGTAATCCATCAAGATTGGAATTCCTTGCCGGGGATCAATGTATCAAATGCTTTTGGGCCAATACTAAATATTAATTCAATGAAACCTCGGTTAAGATATTACAAGTTAATTCAGACATGACCTTGTACTGCGATCGATGGATAAATTAATCGTTCAAGTGTTCAAATATATGTGCGTATTTAGGTGAGACCGAAAGAGGGAATATCAATTTGAGTGAGAGCCAAAACCACCGAGAGGGAAGAGGATTCCGAGTGAATAGATTTGTATTTCATATATATATATACATATATATATATATATATATATATATATATATATATATATATATATAGATTTAATATCTATCGATATATATATATATTTTTTATTATATATATATATATATTTTTTTTTTCTATTATATATATATATATATATATATATATAGATTTTATATCTATAGATATATATATATTTTATTATATATATATATATTTTTTTTCTATTATATATATATATATATAAATAAATCAGTCGTTTAGGAAAATCTTTCATAGTAGTCTACCAATCAACATAGATTACTGGAGGAGGATCCAACACATAAGCACCGCTACATTTTTGCAACCTCCACATAACCCCAACATTGAATAAATACTCAAAGGATCAGGATTTCAATCATTGATTCTATCCCCACAACAAACTTCTTGCTTTCAGTTCACCCTATTCACCCAATTTCTCTCCTGACATCCTGCCTCTCTCATTTAACGTTTTCCACTCTACATCAGAGCCTTCAACATTGCATTGACTCTCAACATGACCTCCATCCACGATCCCTGTTTCTACAAATTTCTTTCCAAAACCCTCTTTCTCTTCAGAACTTTTTCCTTTTTCTTTTATTTTCGCTCATTTCACCTATTCCACCCTTCTCCACGTCCGCATTTCAAAAAACCTTTATGTGCGCTATTTCTCTCGCCTCAACGACTGAGCTCCCGAGGCGTACAATGCATCGCTCCGTGCTAAAGATTTCTCTGTTTTATTTTATTTATGCATTTACCCATGGTCTCGATCATCAACTTCCTCCTCTTTGATATATCGTCTTCCCTTTCCCTCACACAATTCTCCTTCCATTGCCCTTGTACACCTTTTTCCACATTATTCCTTCAATATGTCAATTATTTCGCATGACCTAGATCTTCAACATGATGTTTTTATTTGTCTCCCTATCCCTGGAAATTTTCTTTGCCCTCGTTTCTTGTCATAGAATCTCATTCCCAATCTATCAGTACATTACGTCTGTAATGCCCTCGACAATGATTTCTTTTTTTTTGGCTTTCTGGATAACTAAAACATCTTATGCGGAAACTTACTACCTCCCTTCATTCGGCCATATATTTCTAATCTTTTCCTACCTATTCGTCTTTTGCCAAAAATCCTCTCAATTGTTATATACTCTCTGTGAATGTCGAAGTAAAACATAAACTTTAAGATGCGATGTGCCATGAGGAAAATTACGTGAACATACATATATGTGCGTGATTTATCGGCACGCGAAAGGAGTAAAGACGATACCGTTCCAGAATTCTAATCCATAGGCAGAAAATGTGAGTGGAAAACCCTTAAAATAGACATTCTGAATTTCCTAGAGAGACTAGAGGTTAGTGAACTTCTGGTCAAGATGACTAGCGAGATAAGTGATATCACCCTTCCGGAGCAACCGGGCATCTAAATTTTAGGAGCAATAACATTTAAATAGTAAAACAAAATCTGAGATTATGTCACAACAAAAATTTATACGCACAGAGTACACCAAAGAGGATAAAATCAAAAGTATGCTCGGTCCTTCAAATTCAACTTCGCAATATCTCGACAAGTTACGTTCCAGAACGAATACTAATTAACGAATCCTTGCGGAATCTATTTCACATATGCTATTAAGAAACCGGAAAGATATTACTCTCTTTTAAAATGCCAGTGAAATGATTTTAATCTTGTCAACTCGGAAAAAATGCCTTCCATAACTGTTAATTTTTCCCGCGCATGTTTCGCGGTCTTTACCTTAAAAACTAATTTATATGTGTAATCCTTATTCGTTTTTTTACTTTACATGATCGATTAAAAAATTACTAATGCCTGAAAAATCTCATACCATGCGCCCTAAATGTTACTCTCAAGAAATACGTTCATGTAAGGAGATCATGCTGGATTAATTTGAAAGGCAACGATGTGTCATTACCACTTGTAGCATCAACTTGTGGCTTAACGAAAAGAGTACCACTAAGAAGAACTTTTGAGTGTGAAAGGGGACTAGAATCATGGTACATCAGCAATGGAATATCTACTAACGGTCAGATTCTGCATGGATTGAACTCAGCATTATAATAAACAACCAATCGGGTTCGATTATTCGACTCTCATGATTCCTTCTATCCCAATAAAAAATGAAATCCTCGAAGGATCTTGGCTAATTGAGGTGAACGTTCCCGAGAACAACTCATGGGAATGGAGGCCGGAAGGAGAAAGTGATAGTGAAAGGGAGAGAGAGAGGGGGAAGAGAAAGGAAAAAGGGAGTAAAATTCTTTTTCCTTTAATGTGTCACGATGACTGAGGAGGGAGGGACGGACGAAGAGGTGCGAGGGGGAAAGAGGGTTAAGGGCGGGGAGAGCAACTTGGGCAGGCAGCGTTGCGAAGGAAGGGGATGATGGACGGGTGATGGTAGGTGTGTGTGCGGGGGGAGGGTAAAGTGCCTAAGAAAGAAAAAAGAGAAGAGAGGGGGTGGGGGGTAGCTTGGAGGAATGGGGAGGATGGGGGGGTGGGGATGCAAAAGAAAGCAGCGGTGAGGAGAACTCAGGGACTGCTTAAAGTGACAGAGAAAAAGCGCGGCGCCCGTGTAATGAGCGGGAAAGAGAAGAACTAAGCAGGTAAAAATGAAGAGTGGATGAAAAGCTCTCCAAAAAAGCGTTAAAGCGGTCGGAAAATTAAAAGATAAGCTAGTTAATCATCTGAGACGTGGGATTTTGGTTGGAAAGGGGAGAGAGGGAGGGAGAGGTGAGGGGACTGGAACGTTCACGATCTCAAAAACGACATCTCGGTTGAGTACGACGATTTTATGAAAGTGAAATTAACAGAAGCGGGGCTGCTATGAATCCGCCGCCTCTTCCGGGCAGAGTCGGAGTGAATCGTCTTGAGTTTCATTAACACAAACGTTTTTAAGTCATTAAATTGAGACAGATGCATACGAAGCTCACGTTATGATTTTCTGGAGAGATTGAACGCTCTAGTGCTATAGAGCTTCTAGCATAAGCTGAAATAGCCAAAAAATAACACTTGGTTCAAAAAAGATTATCTCATAATTTCATTACGTAACATAATAGCATCAGAGTTTTAAACTGAGTCCTTCGTCACAAAATACAAGGTCAGTGTATGTAGAGGAAAAGTATGGTTGATCTCATAGTTATAAATGTAGGCTGAACAATATCTACAGCGATGCATTTGGAACCTTTCTTTGAAATTCACATCCATCGGAAATTATGCACAACTTCATTTGTTGATGGTCCAAGAATACATTAAATTAAAAAAAAACAAATGAATAACTTGGTGATTTTTCAGTGACTTTGTTAGATACTGGGGAGATAGATTTGGAGTAAGATATCTCCGATAGGGACCAAAATCGTCAGTCGATGCAGAGAATCATATTAATTATATTATATACCTAAAACTAGGAACTACTATTCTCATAGTTTTAAATACAAAATTACTTTCATAATATCGACGGTGAAAAAAGCAAACACCACCTAATCGTTCCATCTTGCAGTTAATTAATATTAACTCCAATATAAGTAAGACTGGAAAATTAACAAACCATAAGTTCGTTTCGCTGAGGTGAAAAAGTATCTCCTAACATGCATACAGGGTTCTTCCGGAAAATAAGTGTACTGACTCCTGGGCTGGGCGCGTCGCTCCAGGCGCGCCCAGCACCGCTCTGACGGGCTGCGATTGGAGGGGGGTATGTTGGCAAGCGACGCTGAAAAAGGCAGTCGGCTCTGAGCCGTGGTGTAGTGAGGAGCTCTGTTAACGCGAACCTCCACGCTCGACCCACGTCACGGAACGCGATGCCGAAGTTTTTGGAGCAGCGTTATTCCATCAAATTTGCGGTAAAGCTTGGGAAATCGTCTACCGAAACTGTCGGTATGATTAACCAGGCTTACGGGGAGTCAGCCATGTCCAGAAACATGATCTTTCGGTGGCACAAGATGTTCGTGGAGGGCAGAGAAGAGGCCGTGACGACGAGTCTTCGAGAGGTTCCCGATGATGCCTTCGCGGGAGCGTTCCAGGAATGGGAACGCCGCTGGAACAAGTGCATCGACTCACAAGGGTCCTATTTTGAGGAATATTAGCTTAAGATATGTAAAAGTGTAATAAATTTTTTTTCCTGAGCTCAGTACACTCATTTTCCGGACGAACCCTGTACTTGGAAATATAAATGCTCATATCAATTCTTACGCGGATGTGAAAAATGAAGACATGGATGAAATAAACGACAAAAATTCACATGAAATATTTTTCTCTCAATCAAGCGTTAAAAGAATACTTGTAATACTAATGTCCAAGTAAGATTATACTAATATGTAACGTAGATGAACCACTAGCATTACGAAACAGCAGACGTAATTTATGAAATCGAAGAGAAATCTTGATTGAAATTCGGAGACCCATGTAGGCATACACAAAACGTATAGCTCCCATCAAGAAAACCCCAATTTCAATGGAACATCGAACGCTGACCATCTACATGAAGAAGGAAAATGTTTAAATAAACATTGCAAAATCCCTGGATGATTCGAGTTAAAACGTTGCACCGAAACATTTTTCACCAAGGTACGATCTCTGCTAGACGAACGATCATTTAAAAAATAGAAAACACCGATGGCAGCAAACGCTGAACCAGAGTTCATAAGAACGAATATCACGTATATTTCACCTGTCCCGCAGTGAGCGTGGTTAAAAAAAAACTTTTATTTAAAAGGCCCGATCACGTGATCCCAATAAAACACGCCTAACCTTTGTCGGTTGGAGTGAGGATTGTAGAGTAGAAAAAAAGTGAGAGGAGGTTAGTTATTTGAAGGGAGGGTGAGAGAGACTCATGGCAATGATATTAAAAAACAATTCCGTCGCCTCTCTCTGGCTCCGATGAGTAGGAGATAGGTATGCGTTTTCAACTCAACCCCCCCCCCCTCACTTTTCCCGGGCAGGCGGCAGCCAAAGGGGGTGAGGGTGAGAGAGGGAACGTGGGATTTAAGGAGTTTGGATAAGGATGTGGGAGGGAGGAAGAGGGGAGAACGAGGGTGGAAGAGAAGTTGAGTCGGGAGAGGTGGGGGGGGGGAGGATGAGAAAGGCCGGGAGATTTACTTTTTCCGCCACCTTCTCGGAGCGTTTTTTCACCCCCCCCCCCCAACCCCTTTCCCCCTGTTTTCCCCTTTATATAAACTTGAGCCGGAGCGGGAAATAAAGGGAAAGATTAGTGAAGGAGAGGTAAAAGGCATGAGGTGGAGGAGAAAGATGGAAGTGAGCGTGAGCGGGTGGGAGTGGAAAAAGGTGAGAAGGGATGGTAAAAAAAGAGAGGGTTGAATAAAAGAATGAATGATCAGGGGAATGAGAAAGGGAAAGTGCGGATGTTGGAATGGAAAACAAAAGGAGTCAAAACACGGGAAGGTGCGAACATTCGAGGCGAGAAATAAAGGGAAGTAGGAGTGCGGAAGAACTTGAAGAGGCAACAGAGAGAGGGAGGAGTAACCACTACTCCCCGTGGAGGAAAGGGGGCGGGGAGAGGGGGGAGGAGGGGGGGGGGGAAGGGGGGGGGGGGGGAAGGCGCGACAATTTAGAAGTTTTTAAACAGCACCTTGAGGTTCTTCCGGAGAAAGACGAAAACGGAAATAAAAAAAACCAGTGGTTGTAAACAAGTGAAGCGACGTTTTTAGCTTCCGTAACGCGCGTGATTATTAATCGATTTCATTTTTTACCTCAGCTTCAAGTAAGTTCATTCGGTTATCCGAACACGCTCGCTAATTATTTGACAAAATAAACCCCGACACACTTGACGTGGTGTTTCAAACTCATGATGGACACTCATCGACAGGGACACGTATTCGTCGGTAAAAATTAATAGGGAGTTAATTTTCAACGGCACGCTTGCAACGTCTAATTACTATTCGCTCCCATAAGTTAATCTGCAACGAACTGGCAGCCGGAACAGATGTAATTGTGGAACGCTACATGTCACCCTACCAGTTACATGTTTAATACTAACAAACCTTTGGTAGCATGATAAATGCATATTGGCATCACGGGACTACAAATTAATAAAGATTCAGACATCGACGGTTGATTACTTTATTCAACGTTATCCTTTGAGTTCTATTTATTGTTTTTTACATGCAAAAAGGTGCGAAAATTAAAATTAATGTCAAAAAGTATAGCAAAATATGAATATAAATAAGCAACCCTTGAATATCAGTTATTGACTTAAGCATTCAGGGTATACTGTTTTGCTTTTTCTGGGTGGAAAATTTCCTCCTTAGTTATGTTTGCAGCAGAACCATCGATTGAACAAAATATTAAATTCATATTAAATATTAAACTCCATACACAAATCCGAAACGTAATGCAGCTTTAAGATGCAATCGCAAATATCACCAAATTGGCCAAAAACATTGCTATGAAAGTTAATACGACATAGTCATAATTGTGCATAAACTACGCAGCGCTGTCAGTAATATGATTTCGTGGTAGATTATTCACAATCACCCTGTATCATTATTGCATGACAAATACAAACCTCTCTGCAAAATTACGGCAGCACCCAGGTCAGCATTAACAAAAAATAAAATTTAATATCAATTTTAACGCATAGATTTAGCTAAAATAGCTTTTAAAAATCAACTTTCGACTGAGCGAATCGTATTTTCATAAAAATTACTGCCAAGAAAATAGGCGCCTCATTTGAGGGTATTAATAGAAAATGGACACGTCCTTTCATGAGGCTTTCGTGACGAAATAAATGCTGAACAAAAAATATGAAATCATTAATTCAAGTCCTCGTGCCACCAACAATGGCTCTGGTGCGATTTATGTGAAGTATGGAATCCAAAATAAAGAAATATAAGGATTGAAAACGCTTCGTCCCTTGGAAACGGTGGTGACAAAATAGGGCAGCCGGACTACGTAGTAGCAAGGGAATCAGAAACACGATAAGATTAGTAAGAATAAAGTGCATGTTTTACGATATATATCCTTCATTGGTATTACCGATAGGTATTTAGGAATACCTAAAATGTAGGGTAAGCCGTCACTTAATAATACCCGGCCACGCGGAGAATGAATAACTACGAAGCGGTTTAAAGGGTATTGAGATGGTTTTGGGGCAAAGGTGGGTGGGGGAGGTCTGCGGAGAACGGAGGCATGAGGGAGAGAAGAATTCGAGGGAATTGCAGGGTCAACCGCGGGTCAGATAAAGCCCCATCGTGATCCGAGTGAAAATTTTAATAGGGAAGGTTGGTGAGAAATAAAAATTAGAAAATCAATTTTGGCTATTCACTAGTTGCCTTGCGGCTTAAAATAACATTACAAGAAAAGTAATGACGATTAAATGGCGGGTATGTAAGCTACAGGTAACCTCAAATCTTATTTAAAACACCTCATGGGTACGATTACCCCAGTTTTTTTAAGAAAAGACTTCGACGGGTCGTGAAAATGTCTTTGCCTGACGATTATAAAAAAAAACAAATACTCTCCAATTGAGTTGGTTAAAGAGATTAAAATCGAAGCAACAACGTTATGTGAAATAATATAATCCAACGATATCATTCCTTTCTTTTTTAAAAAAAATAAAACATGCTCTAAAAATTACGCTTTATTCTTAATTCATTTAATTGGAGGTATCTCTATTCATAATTTTGTAAAATTTATTTGGGAAAGTGTAAATATTTTTTAATCTTTTCCACTCGTTCGGGACCCGCAAAAACCGCGGTACCAGTCTTGGCTGAAGTACGAGTTAAACCTAATTGGTAATGGACAATCCACAAGGGAACGGAGGAGTTAAAGCTTATGTACCTATTATAATGTGTATGTTAAACGATTCATGATTAATTGAGATAAAAGAATTTCAACGATCTACATAGTTTTAGCCTTAACTTTGCGGAAAATGTCCTTGTTGGAGAAAAATGATAATTAACAATAGTGGAAATAGCAATTTTCAATAATCATTCCACTCCAGGAAAAGAGTTTTAGTTACACCCACCCATAACGGTGGAAATGTATGTATTGACTTGACATACAGTGAATATTTTTGGTCACAAATACATCTTCATAAATACCGCGAAATTCACCAATAATGTTTGTGGTAGGGGTTTCAAGCACCATTCGGCATGTGTAAAGTAATTTTTACTTGACTATTTATTCCTCCAACAGTGATACGGAAAGAGGAAGGGAAAAAACATCCTCCAAAAAGCGTGCAAATTTAAATTCCTGCAGGCGGAAAACTTAATTCGAAACAAGTGCCAATTTCACGGAAAAGATAAAAAATGAACTAGAGGTATTATCAAATACTCAATCTACTACTAGTGACCTGCTTTTTAAAAAAATGCTTTACATTTTTGAAAAAAATGTCATGAACACAAAGTCTTATATGAAAATAATGACGGATGGTGTACCAGAGACGCTGGGATTGATTTGTGGTTAACGAATTAACCAGCATGAGTTGTCGAGAGCATTGAACGCTGTTAAGATCGTGTCTACTGCCTCTCTAACCAAGGAACTGGATATTTATGTTTAACATTATTCAACGCAAGTAGGATATAGCACTCAAGACATCATTAAAACCGGATTTCGTATTTACATAAAACGATAAATATTCTTAGCTTCAAAGAGTATGCAGAGGGTATAAACATGATACTTTGAATTCTAATAATTATATATTTCTTCAAATTTGAGGACTAACAACGCAAAAAATCCCGAAAAATGTCGAAAATTAAAAAATATAAACTCACTATTTTTTACCCACATATAACAAAATATTGCCAGGCAAAAATCAACGATAAACATCATAAAAAATTCTTTCTATACTTAAGGCAGCCAAAACTACGTATTTAGTGCATAAGCTGACTACATGCTAACGGGAAATGATTAAAGGCAAGAGCCGTTTTACCAATGGCAGAATGAGAAGGGCTCAACACCAACGCAATAAAAACCTTGAATTAATCACACGTGCTGTGTGCAGGGAAGAATGCGGATTGAAGCTCCGAAGAGTTAATTAATACCGCACCACCCATAGCTGGTGGTTCGATATAATTTGGTGCTATAGGTTCCATCCATGGAAAGCAATGTCACCAACAGAGCCTCAACTCATGAGTCTCTTCGCCATCATCTCTTTTCAATGGGATTTTGGGACAATTTTCGAGTAGCCGCCTATGCTTCGGGATTATCCTGCCAATTCAGGAAAAGGGCCGAATGTAGATCATTAATATTTTCCCTGACGCCACGCCGAAAATCACGCGGGAGCATTTGTTTATTCGACGGAGGGCATCTACGTGGCAATGCAGTTCACCCCAGGCGATTTGCTACGCTCCTCCCTATTTGGGAGGCTCAATAAAATAAAACCGATGTGACTTAGAGACTTAGTGACTTTTTTAGGCTTCCACAGACTCATATTCCTTATCCATGAACTGGAAAAAGGAATTTTACAATGTTCTTGAAAATTTAGTACAAAAAAACACGTACTAACAAATCTGCATGATGGTAAATAGATCCAAGGATTAGTTTGCAGCAGTTTTTGAAACTACTTGTATCCTCCAAAGAAACTGCGGGGGATGCCGCAACAGTAACTTTTAATGGAGTCATCCGCTTATGTGCATTTCAATGCGGCATCTCCCACAGTTACTTGGAATTATTATTTTTATATTTAGCTGTCGTTTGCATATCGATGAATGCAGATAAAAATTTCTGAGAAAATAGTTGCTTCTGCCGGCTGCAAAGTGTGTGCCCTGGCTCATTTTTTGTGTGCTAGAGGATCAATCATCGTCTTCTATGCTTAGTTTATCGATTTACTGCTACGACTGAAGGAAAGATTAAGAAATGAAATCGTTTAACAAGTGAACCACGAACTAGTACTTCTCCATGTGATGCTCTGCTTATCATTTATATTTACGTTATTTTTCTGCAGCTCCAATATTCCAACGCCTTACAATTTTCTCATCCCTGCTGCTCCTCTCGTCCAAGTCATATCCTTAAAAAGTAGATTCAATTTATAATTTTAACAGAATCGGTAAATTATGTCTATTGTTATTTATGTTATTATATTTGCAGTTTGCATTTGTATACCCTTCATCACTGTGTGGGCAACGCTTAGTGATGCAGGATTGAAACCTACAGTATATTAGTCGATGGGGAATGATTTTTAGTTTCACAATACCTTCTAATTTTCGTAATTACTTAATGAAAAATGGTTAGGGAGAATACATTGGATTGTTATGATACCCAGCACCGTGGCTTGAATGAAAATTGCTTGCATAAAAAATTTTATTTTTTCCTACTTCCCGATATTGAAAAGCATTAATGTCAATGTGTTCAAATCCCGGATATAAATCATTAATTTAGTGTACCCATATGTTAAAAAAATGTCCCTTTGAACGTCTGTAGAAAATTTGGACTCAATGAGTGTATTATTTGGGCGTGAGGGCGAAAGGCGAACAATAACAAAATTCATATTTATACATTAGCAAGAACAATATTGTCTTTGGCATCCGGAATGCGTAGAATACTAACCGGTAATAAGTGTCTGAATTACATGTAGACCCTATTTTAACTAATTTCAATGTTCTCTTTGTGTAGGCAATGGAATAGTCGTTAATCATGTAATACTCGTAAGACATATATGCAGGCATTTCTCATGATTGGTGCTCAGTTGGCCCCTTTCCACGCAGTTTTTGGTGAATCGCGGGGTGTCAGGTATGAGGAAATAGAGGGAATGTACGAATAATATATGACTGATTACCCAACACCCCTGGCAACACGTCCCTGGGACAGCTTGTGGGGTGTTTTGTAGATTTAGATATCCTGTCTCAATGGCACTGCGTATAATAGGCTTAACTGTAAGATACAAATTTATTTGGAAGCATTTGAAAAATTATGAATGAATAAAATTAAAGCTAATTTGCTCTTATATGAATGCAACACGATGTAGAAGTACCATACATTTTTCAATAAAAGAGTACTGTGAGTTTCATCTGGTGAATAAATTCAATTTCATATGGTGACGGGCACATTAAAATCCATAATCAATTGATATTCATATATTACAATTTGATTTTCACTTTGCCGAGCGAGCAGAGGTTAAATTCGAACCCAAAAATATTTCAAGCATGTGAAATCAATGTTGTCTACGTTCCTCGAGGGAGGAAAAATGATTGATAAATAAAATTAGCTATGAAATTTACAATAAATATATTAATAGAACAAAGTTTACACAGAATTCCATAGAATCGAGGGGATAACTGAAATTAATTACGATTACCACATAATCAAACCTATTTATTTATTGTCTGCTTTACGAAAGAGTTTTTAACTTCGGAGAGAGTTCGAAAAGATAGGAGGATATGATGTACGTCACATGGACATCAACCATTTTAACACTCTGACCCTTAGAGTTTCCAAATGGAGACCTCCGAAGGGATATCTTCATCCTAAAGGGAACGTAAGTCGTGAAGGTACGGCAGAAAGAGCAGTCCTGGGATGACCCATTATGAAAAGGAAGAGGCAAGCATTTTTTAAAAGGGTGGTGACTACAGCAATGCCATCTATGAACCAACTGCGTCAAGTCCTGACCAGCCTGCCAACCGGCTCGGTAGACCTCTCCTCCTCCTTTTCATCCTCGCCACCGCGCCGCGCTGTTCATTTTTTTTTAAACGGAGCACCCTTGAGAGAGAAATCCTGTCTTTCAGTGTGACTTGGGCAGAAAGTCTTCTTCACACAAAGAAAAGCAGATTAAAGAGTCGAGGGTAGGGGATGACAAGAAAAGAGAATCAATTCTATCTCAGAAGGATAACTACTCAACCTCAAGACCTATTCATTTTTTTCACACCGACGTCTCGGTGTAAGAGTAAAAAATGCGACGTAATTTGATTCCACTAAAAGATGATTCCGAAAATATAAGAGAGAGGGTGCTGAAATCCTTTTCAAGATCGTAATGGCACCCCACACTTAGGTTATTACCAAAGTGAGTTTGTGACAGAAGCTCCAGCCCTTACACTCTCTTCCATTACAACCATTTCCTTTGCTTCTAAGACATAAAGAGACAAAGTAAAATTGTGGATAAACTTTCAAAGAAACAGAATAAAAATATTTTAAAACTAGTCCACGTAAAAAAGAAAAGCACTAAGATATATAAGGAATAAATATTTTTCAAGGAATAAAAAGATTTTTTTGTATTTGAAAAAGGATATGCTAAGTAGAAAAAAAGAAGATTATGGATTTTTCAAGGAAAGAATAAATACTGTATCAAGTTGAAGTATGAAATAATAAAGAACAAACAGAAAAACATGGCCTTGTCTTATGTCGTAATAATTGTAATAGTCCTTCGGAAGCCCTTAAAGTTAACATTTTATAGATACACATATTATATCTAATGAATAATAAAAAGAATGCTACAAATTTGCGGTTATCTATGCATTTACTATATTTTTTGAAAATAACAATTTAAAGAGATTCCTTGAGTTCTTTTCGATTTGTAAAATTTAAATTATGGATTCAAAAATATATTCTGCGGATAGCATAACATTACTTTAAGGAAAACGCTTGATCCATAAAATTCATAGTTTCACTTTGAAGACGAGTTCAATTCTTAATTAAAATCACTTCAATTTATTGATGAGATAATTTTACGGAATTCATTTAGTATAACTCCTGCAAATTATTCTATATTCATGTGTAAAATTGCCACAGAGAATTTGGCATATTTTTCAATGCATAACGTAATAGTAGGGAAATAATTGTTAGATTTGGAGAAAAAATATGGAATTGGCGTGAGAAACATTTATGTGAAGGCATGAAATATGGCTGCGGAAAACATTTCCAGGAAGAAGATTGATTGATTGACCAATATAAAAAGGAAGAATTTTGAGTAATACTTATAGTGAGAAAGAAGAGGGAAATAGGCATTTTGGGCATTTTAAATTTGCCCACTCTTTGAAGAGTCAATAGGAATATAGCCCAGTAAAAACGGAATGAATATCATTCAGATCTACCCCAGAGTTCCTACGAGTTAAGCATTGGTTTCCAAAGATATTTTCTATGCAAGAAATTCTCTAAGCAGCACGCCATTCACAATAAAAATGGATGGGAGAATGGAGGCATGGAAGGACGTCTCTTTAGCTGTGATATTGAAAATGTATTATCATGCCTTTAACAGGGTTAACTACTTACATGTAACACCGCTGTCACTTTAAAATTCACTACAGTAATCACCCAACCTGACGTATGATTAGATCTCGAGTAAGTCCGTTTCAGACATTTTAAAACTTCGCCATCGAGTCAATATAGTCAAGATATTTTGTACCGACTCCTATTAATGCCACATTTTATATTAACCATAAGGTGGTACACACAGTTTTGCTCGGGTAAAAGACTACAAATTACAGCATGCTAATAAAATTAGAAAGATTAAATGTAATAGATTAAACTTTTTCCGCGAAAGATAGGGGATCATAATAACATTGTTCGACCGCGGTAGGGTCTTGTTCGGGTAAAATGTTTTTTGGTGTGTATTCACCCCCTGCCACACACCCTAGCGATGGCTTGCAGGGTATTAATAAATAAATAAATTTAATATAAAAATCAGTCTCTTTCCACTCCTCATTGGATCATGACAATTCAATTAAGTTGGTTTCCTGTCATATTCTTGAATAGATTTTTTTAACCTGGCAGTATGTATTACCTGACATCCGACGCCTTTAAGGAAGATACGTGGCACGGTTATTGAATCCATCTGACGTAAACAAATATTCCACAATCAATTACCGGTGCTCGTGGAATACTTTCGGTTTGGCCGTTTCTATTGCCATTTTTTGCTTCAATTTAACTCTTAAAGTAAAATCTTTCAGAAATATTTGTCTTAAAGAGGCCGTTCTATCTAAACGTCCTTTAACTCATTATTAACTCGAAATTATTCAAGCAACTTATCTTTTAGTGAGATATCCTGTGCTCTTTGACCTTCACCAATAGGATCACTTTTTCAATGTTTCGGTATACCATAGTCACAGTTTTCACATCTTCACATAGTTTTCACGCTAACACAAATGTTCATTGACTGCCCAAGCGGGCAAGTATAAACCACTGAGGTGAGTGAAGTCCCACCTTTACCGGTCATTGTACTTAAGAAAAGCATGCCATTGAAGAAGGAAACATTGCTGAGGTGGAAGTGTGGTTCGCGAGAAAGTGAAACTTAAAACTAGGAATTAAATATGAAATCTTAATCTAACAAGTAAGGAAAGCCGACAGGGAACGGCTTTTTACAAAAGAAAAGAAAGTACATCACTAATAGCACTAACTGGTTAATATCTCATCTAATACTGAACCGACTGAAAAAAGTATTCATGGGCTTACGGAACTATTTATTTTCCTCGTATTACTGTCCTTCCCTCTATCCAAGTTCTCGTTTAGGTTTTTTTATGACGAAGAACGTTTATTCTCGTAATTAAAATAGCTCAAAATGAACGTATTATATTCATTAAAATGCAACAATTACAGGGAGTAAAAATCATTCGTCTTGACCGAGATAATATATTCGTTCAAGCCGTACATTCGTTCACCATACGAACGCTCTGATTGCAGGAGTTTGGATGTACCAAGTTACATGAATCGAATTCGTTCTAAAATCCACATTCTATCTCAGGTAAACGTAAAACTAAACGGAAAGTCAATGACGAAGGGAAACAAAAGAGAGGGTAAAATGGATCCAATGGAAACAAAGGAAAAACGACGCGCGCCAAATTTCAAACCACCCACCCTTGTTCCGACCCTTTCCGTGACCGGCATGCGAGAGGCCTTGTTCCCGGAAGCCTAAAGAGAGAGGGGTGCAGGAGAAAGACGGAGGAATTAGCCTTGCACTTTCCGAACAATGAACTCCACGGTTAACCACCGGACACTTTGTGCTTTAAGGCGTTCGAAAATATAAACAAAAAGAAAATAAATGAAAAGCTTTTCAAAGCTACTTTTCCAATCATACTCTTCTTCCCACCTTCTTCCCCCGCCTTTCTCATCTCCGCGGAGACACGTGAGGGTCGAATCCTGTTCCGTGGGTCGCGAACGTCCGAAGCGAGTCACCGGAATATTTAATCTTTTTTCGATTTCAGCGATAATCACTCTCAACATTGTTTACACCCACCCACAGACTGGCAGCAGTTTCACCTTTCCACTACGCGGTCGACTGGTATATAGTTTTTGTTTCCACTGAGGTGAACCCTTTACCAAAGTTGATAGGGTAATATTCCGCAGATTCACGACACGCATTCTTATTTGGCGTAATGATTACTGGTGCATTACTGGTGGCGGAAAAAAAACTTTGGGGCACTACAAATAAAACTGTTGGCACAAATGTTCAGTGGAATAATATAATTGTCAAAATGAAGTACTGAAACCCCTTTTACGAAAGTTAAAATTTTAATGTGTATCAGAACGAATAAAAGCATTAAACACTCTCAACTTGAATTGTAACAAAATCAATGAGAACACCATTCAAAAAAGAAAAAAATTAAGAAGATATTCTCTGTATTTCCAATTGTAGTCATTGGTTGAATTGTAGAGATTACGGTTTTTTATCACGTGTATTCAAATTTGGCGTAAAAACCTCTATTACGTAGAAAAATGCATTTGTTCTCAATTGAACTTCTTAGTGAATGAACATATAGTTAAAGTGTGTGGCTAAAGATAAATCTAGTTGGTTTAAACACTTGATGATTTCCAGAAAACTTGACATATTTTTAGTACCAATCGTAAATTTAAAGGCTTCTCAAGAAAACTGCTTCGCAATATCATTTCGGCATTATTAGAGTAACTAAAATGTGTAAAACGGTAATTAAGACAAAATCATGTAAATTATTATCAGTGGCAATCATTATGGTGAGGGTAGGTTTTCTTGATGAATTCTTGTACTGTACACTACCGGACTAGTAAGGTTTAAATAATATGAATAAAAATATGCTTTAATCCATTCAAAATATTGAAATTTTTATTCAGGTTGTAAATAAGAATCATAATAAATATCATAGTAAGAATGATATGATTTGACTGTTTCTAATAAATGAGAATTTATTTATTATGCCTAAACCCTGTATATTAAGGATTTATGAGCACATGATTAACGTGATCTTTCATAAAAGATAGATATTTTTTTTGTCGAGTTTATATGACCGTGGTAGAAAGGGAAAAAATCCTTATCCATTGTATAAAAATTGAATTTCAATAGTCATGACAAGAAATTAATACCGGTCAAGTGAGTTCTGGACACAATGACGCATGGATCAGGCTCTGTGAAATGGGAATACGTAGTGGCCTGGAAAGAGAACCTTAACGTTTCACATTCAATGATGTCATCGGAGAGAATGTCATGTTTTGAGGGAAACGAGAGGTAAACAGAAAGAATGCAGCCATCCGTACAGTAATTTGAAAATTGGTTGAATATTTCACAAAAAATATGTAGACTATAGGGTAAGACTTTGGCGGACGCGGGACTTGGAGAGTATTGGTTAAAATTGATTGACCCGGGCAAAAGCGGAGAAAATTTTCTCATGAATATTGCGTTATGCGTTTGGAAAGATGTCGTTGAATTATGGTAAAAGATGAAAAAAATGCCAAATTAAATTTAGTATGTAGAGTAACCATGTTTAGAACTTATATTCCATACAAAAAAGGATAAGCAGTAATTTTTCACACTTAGCATATCAAGTATCACCTAACTATATTGAACATTAATGATAGAAATGTGTTTCGATGTTCCAATGAAAGGAATTTCCATGGAGAAATCGGAGAGGCGTGTGAATAACGAGGCCGGATACATATTTTCCTTTTATTCAAAGAAGTTTACATTCTATCTAAAGGATATGCCAATTTGAACGGAATCCAGTGGTGAAGATATCGGGTTCCAATTACAGTGGATAGCATATGTCGTGAACTTCTATAGACGCCGGAAAATACAACCCATCTGAGTCCTGGATCCTCATAATAGACCGACCAAATTTAAACTGCTCTTCTATGGATATTTTTACCGACGAACGTTGGTGCTTTATGTTAAACGCCATTGAAAATGGAAGAAGAAGGCAATGAGACATTGATTCATAACTGTTCAACATTCGCGTTAAAAGTGACATAGGCATTTATGAACGATTTTATCGAAAAATCTGAATCGCACAGAAACCAGGCTTTCCATTCTCGCCATCTTCGGTGCACCCCTTCCAATACTTCGTTTCAGATCATAAAATTTGGTCATCTTAGTAAAGTTCTACTTAATTTGTTGAAGCAACCGCAAAACAAACATTCCTAGTTTCACTGCTTGCCTTGAAAAATGGGTAAAGACATTTCATAAACCAAATGAACCTAAACGCCAGTGACAAATGAACTAAAAATATTGATTTCTATTTTCATTTATGTTATCCCAAGAAATTTGATGGAGGCAGTGAAAAAACTGAAAATATAATGGATCAAAACAACCATATGAACAGAGCCTGCAGTGAAAAAAAAACAAGAGAAGGGCGCCAAGCGTTCATTCCGATCACCAGTACGATTGCAAGAACGCAACGCGCTCTATGATTGATTCCATCCTACGCTTAACGTTGACCACGTAAACCTCCAATGAAATCATGACCTTTGAACTTTAAACCGATATGTGTGCCAAATTGAACCGATAGGTCTTTCAAACAGTAGGGACGAATAAATAAAAGACCAACCTATTATCATGTCAATTGAGTGCAACGTTTTCATAAGCTAGACACTAAAAGTTACTCAAGCATCAAGTAGTTCTAACATTTTGTTTACAATTATTTTCCTTCCAAAAAATGAGTAAAAATATATACCACAAATATGGCATCTCACGGCTTCGAGGAATCTTGGAAACAAAAGTGGCGGACTGGATTGCTCCCAAACAGATCGGTACGAAGAGATCACTCGGTCAGCGCCGATATGATCAGTGAATTCAGAGAACCGCATAATTTCTTCAAAGCGACCCTGTAAGTCCTCAAATATATCATTTTTTAACGAGCAAAAAAGGCATATGTGATGAAAAAATTGAGCTGGACGACGCATGGAAAAAATAATGAGTGCATGCAAAAAAATATTCACCGCGAGGATAAAAATGATGCATTTAAAAATCGCGAGAGTTAAAACAAGATTCCACTGTGCAATGCAAATGTAGAACCGTCAACTATCATCACTTTGCTGAAATAGAAAACCTATGCAATTGAGGCGTCGTTGCAAACAGACCGGGTAGGGAGTTGGGGGGGGTTGGGGTCTCGAGCAAAATGAAATATCGAAAAATGGAAACAAATGAAGGGGAGTTACAGGAAGGGCAATAAAATACCCGGGAGAGGACGGGAGAGGGGTTGGACAGAGGTTGACGGGATTTTTTGTCGTGGGTGGATGTGGGAAAGAGCGAAAGGGGGGGGGGGGCAGAGGGAGAGTGTTGTCGTGTGGGAAGGCTGGAGAGGTGGGGAGGGAAAACCAGGGAAACAAATGACGGGGTTGAAGCGTGGCGCATGCTTGCTACGTAATTGCCCTATGCGCACACAACATTAAACACTGGGATGAGTTAATTTATTGCGCCGAAGAGAGGTAGATCGCACATGCAGATAAAATAAAACGATGAAGAATAAATAAAACAAACGAGCCGCCGGTTGATAAACCATAAACAGTTTCGACCTCTCGATTGGTATTTTAGTCGTTTGGAAATAAAAAGAATTAAGCAACAAAAAGTGCCGGCTATATATCCATCGGAACGGAAGATTACAACTTTTAAGCCCAGATATCCTTTTCCAGTAAAGGATTTAGGATGTGAATGAGTATTTTACGTTTCGGTTGCCATGGAGACAACAACGCCGTTATCCATCAGAACGAAATATTTTGTCCCGGAAATTTTACTCCGTTCGCAGCTTAACTTAGCTGTGGGTAATTGTTGTATTTTGCCTCCTGAAAATCAATGTCGAAGGAAAATAGTTAAGAAAGTAAAAATTATAATGGTGAGTACTTTCACGCAAATAGATTACACGCAGAATAAAAATGTAAAGAATAGTATTTACCACACAGTAGGCTTTTAATATCAATATTTGATCACAAATCTTGGTATGGCTTCCGTAAAAGTTCTTCGGATCCCGCTGAAGTTTAGATGCACTGTTGATAGCAGCAAGCATATTGACATAGAATGCACGTGCCGTATGCCACTTAGATACTTTTTATACTGAATGAACCATTGCATACGACGCTAAAAGACGCAACAAAGCAGACTATCGAAATTTTGAAGGAAAATGAACTATTGGCAATGATTCCTTAATATTAGCGCCCATTTAATGTTTTTTTCTTGAAAACTGATTTTTTCAGGACTCCGCAATGCCTTTTTATATGCAATATACCTATATACGTGCGTGTATGAGCGTGCATACAGTCATTACCGAAAACCTTATCGTTAAAATTTACATAAAATGTAAATATTGGAGAGAATGTATTAGAAAAGTAATATACAATAAAAAGAGCTGTCTCTCAAATTATGCCAAGCAGATGCTAATACTTTTTGGGCGAAAACGGTCACTAGTGTTTCCCGAAGAATAATTGAATCTGGAAGTGTTGTGCGAAAATCTGTTACTATTTCTTTTGCTCGGGCTAAATGCATTTGTCACCTTAAAAAAATACTACTTTCATTATTTTCAACAGCCAAATAATATTAGATTTTCCGTCAATTACTTCATTCAATCATGTAGTCACCGTACTTAACCAAAAGGTTGATTTAGTACTGTGAACTGAACCAACCCAAAAGGTAGGCGAGATTAGATCTCACCTATTTCTAAGCCCGATGGTATATGAAATTCACCAATCAACAAAACAGAGTAATAAAATGGGGACCAGTTCCTTTCACTGTGTCGCCTGTGATTTTCCATGAAAGATCTGGAACCCTTAAAAAACGTTCTGGCTCGGGTAAGGACGAGGGCGCCCAGAAGCGTCACCCAGAATGGAACCCGGGCTTGTGGGTCACTAAAGCAATGTTCTACCCATTGGCGCACCAGGCGTATCTATTTACCATAGAAATCGAAATTAATAAATTTTTAGCAAATTTAATTAAACAAATAGTATGTAATGGACATACCCTTAGAAGATTCCCGAGCTTAGAAGAATGAAAAATCCGTGTAATCCATTATATTCAATCAAAAAGTAAAGGGAGTGCTAGATAATAAACAAGGTCATGTTTGCATATGCACCTTGTACCTCGTCAATCAATTGCATCACTGGTTTCAAGAATTCCAAACATATTACTACTGTAGAAGAAACGAATTCTTCGTAGACAATAGTGCTAAGTTGTTAGGTGAATTTAATTTTTTTCATATTACTAAGCATATCCATATGCCTTGCCAAAGTCTTGAAATAACTTGACAAAATTTTTGCAATCAAATGGAGAAAAAATTACCCAGTTTTCGAAAATTATTTTCTTGATACACAATAAAGCCACCTCATGTGTGGAACAAGTCGTAAGGCCCATTGTCATAGCTTTAAAAAATACACTAGAACATAATAACAGAGATGACAACAACAACATTTTTCCATTAAATAAATATTTGAAACTGGTCGAGAATAATTTTTATTTTGTGGAAAATTGTGGTAATCTTCATCTCTGATATCATGGAACAGTTCCACCCCATCGCACCTGAATTTGTAATTTAGACTAGAACATAATGATGCTGGTGATATGTACAGAAAAGTATATCTTCCATTTTATATATTTGCCAGTAGCATATATTTTTGGCACGACTATTACAAACTGTTAAACACTGTTTTTCTGACAAAAAAAAATTGAACCGGACGACTTTTCCTCTTTGCACCTCGAAGGAAAAGCATACAGCTGCTTCGCTCAGCTTTCGAGCTGAGATCACACTTTCCACTCACAAAAACAATAATAAATTATAAAAAAAGTAGTATGATAAAAATATTTCAGGCACAGGAATTATATTAGTGTTATTTAGAAGAGAAAAAAACAATGTTATGAATAATTTAAAATTACATACCCAGCATTTTGAGAGGGAGTAATGACACGCTCTTGAAACACGCAAAAAAAGCAGAGGTTTTTGCAGTGTATTGTACAGCAATTTCCATTAGAGTGCACGAGAAATTATTACTTAACTTCTTCTAAATTAAAAATGGTCACAAAGTTAGATAAAAAAGTTGAGCTAATTTTGCAAGCGTTGCATTTACCTTCTCATACGCGCGAATTGAAGAAAGAGTCTTTTCTTATAAATGGAAGATATCACAAAAATATCCGGGCATATAGAGGAAAACACAGAGTAGTAAGTGATATAATAATTCCGTAAAATCGCCACCTCCAAGGAAAAAATACCATGTTATCTCTTGCGGATTACCCGACGCCATTTTCCGGCGCACTTAACCGCGATGCTTTTACCGCCTGAATGAAAAATAACACCAAAGCAAAACCCGGCAAAAGCTGCAATTATCCCGGCCGATGAAAGAGTTTAAAAAAAAATAAATTAAAGATTGCACCGAGCGTCAAAATGCGCGGATAACACTAAGCAGAAAGAAGGAATTCAGACAAATAATACGAAAGGATGAAAACGCAGCGAAACGGCCGGAGAGAGGAAATGTATGTGAAACAATTTTACAGGCTTCTGAGGTAACAGGAAAGGTCGAAAGGAAAATTAACGAACACTGAGAAATTGTTTAAATCTCAACTCCGAGGCCTGGGAGGAGAAACCGCCGCAATTGAAAATAAGAACGATTTTTCCAGTCTTCTAAACTTCATAGACAAAAATTACTATTACCTCTACCTCCGCCTTTTTTCCCTATTTTCGTCAAAAATAAAAATAAGAACCAGAGATCAAAAAACTAGTCTGATTAAAAAAATTAAGAAGTAGAAAGGAAGAAAAGGAGAGGAGATGGAGGTGGCGTAAAAAAAAGTAAATGAATACTGAGTATTAGGAAATAGGTAAAATATTTGGGTCATGACAGGGTAGTTAACAATTTCCGTCCAGTGAAAAACCAATGACTAAACAGAAGGATCTCTGGGAGGGGGCGGGAATGGGAATGTGACTAAAAGGTTAAATAATACACGCATAAAAAATTGTCGAAAATAAAACAAAAGCAGAAAACGGGTCAAGAGATGAAAGGGTCAAAACTTATGATGGAAAAAATATTAAAACGGTTGCGGCAAAGAGGGGTGGAAAATTGGCAACGCTAAGAAGAAAATAGGCACAACAAACCTCTTCTTACACGGGTACTGATGATCAGGAGGTCATTCAGAGAAGAAGAAGACGAACAAAGGAGGGAAAGGTAAACGAGGAGGGAGAATGGAAATGAAATATTACCACTAGGCTCGGGAATTCCATGTCTGAGTAACGAAACGCTTTTTTTATTATTTCAGTCTTTACCCTGATAGTCCACACAAAATAATAATAAGGTAAACGAGGAGGGAGAATGGAAATGAAATATTACCACTACGCTCGGGAATTCCATGTCTGAGTAACGAAACGCTTTTTTTATTATTTCAGTCTTTACCCTGATAGTCCACACAAAATAATGAGGCAATAGTAGTCGTTATTAAGAGAAGGAGACGCCAACTTAGGTCATTTTGTGCCATTAGGTGGATAATATGGCTGAGGAAACTTATTCAGGGAAAATCGGAAAAAGAGGACTGCGGAAGAACCCGGCGTCGGCAATAGCCTACTCCAATAGGCACCAAAAGGAGCCAAGGGCCCACGCGATGCAAGACCCCATCCGACGATCTGTGGGCTTCAATTGGAGTGATTTTAAATAAAATGTCCAAATAGGAATCGGGATAGCAGGGAAGAAAACCGCAAGCAACCGGGCAAACGGAGTGGGTAGTACGGCTGCTACATTTTGTCTGTAAAACCCTTGCAATTTCCCCAATAACTTCAATTACGTCCGACGTACATTCGGTTAGAATTATGAGTATTTATATATGTGTATGTATCTGCATGACACGCTGAACGGTTTCCTAAAGTGAACAGTTTCAGGCTTAACTTTGTGTAATTCCTTCATGATGAAGGGAACAGGTGATGATGCACAGCATCGAAACCATGACCGTAGAACATTAAAAGTGGGTGGAAGTTTCTCTTATTTTTTATCCCAGCTTCTTTTTATCGCATAAAATAAAAAGAGACTTTCACTCATTGGTGTTACAATTTGTGTCCGCGAAATACAAAAATGAACATGCGGTAATTGAACCATAATATTGCATCATTACCACCGTAGGTGAAGTTTGATTGGATAAATCCAGAATCTTATCATTCCACCGTTTTTTGACGTCTATCTAACAATTACTGTAAAAATACGCTCATGTGTAATTACAGAAATGCGTCCGAAACTTCATTTGCTTGGAGTGGGTTATTCACCACATTTCAAAGAAAACAGATCTAAATCTCTCTGAAATTCTAGGATTTAAACAGACTGACCGCACCTGAGTTCGTGTGCACATCGGACGCTGGATAGGAGATCACGAGGGCGTCGTAAGGCCCGTACCACTTAGAGGCGATTGGTCAGTCTCTATTTAACATGGGTGCGGCACGCTACATCAAGGAAGAGTGCAAAGGGGAAGCACTGAATGTTAGAATATTACCTCGGCGCAGGGGTTCAAAAAGTCAAACGAAAGTTTATCATGAATGCCACTCATCGCCCCTGGATACGGATTAACAGTTCTAGCAGTAGTTTTTAGATCTCATCGTCTCATCGATGGCAGGTATAAATTTACAACTCTTAATATCTAATCATGAGAAAAAGTAAATAATTTAAAACGATTCTATTATTATTTATGGTAAAAATTTAATGATACGAACCTAAACGTTTGAATTCCATGCAACTGTATAGATCAGTTTCCTGCACAAACGATATAAGAACTATATCTGCTTATACGATCATGGTCGCCATCATCAGTGTATTCTAGCTCTCCCCTGATGCCTAACCGTCCGTGCACGCCTATCGCACCCCGGGATGAGTGCGTGGTGCTCTCGCTTCAGTGTGCAGAGGTGCGCATGAATTGGCGTGAGCGAGTACGTCGGGGCGGTGGAACCCATTTCTAAGCCATGTAGTGAAGGCCTCACTCCCCAGACTAATAGGTGGAGATTGCCCGCTTTGGCAAAAATTATAGAACTTATATAGTGCTTCTATAGAGGAAGCACTAAGCGCACCCCGACGAGGGTCTCTGACCCAATAGTTCTCGCATTCAGTTTATGAGTAAAAGGGGAAATGTTTTCCATACGTCTACCTTTAATTAACTTTCCCTTTAAAAATTCAGAGACTATACATTTTATTCACGACTTCATAATTTTGGAAATGAAATCATTGTAGGTTGTGCGATGATTTCGTTGCATAGTTATAAATAATGTATCCGCACTCGGGGATAAAAATCTTCCTGAGAAGGAATATAGCAACGCAAAAATTTGCATGGAGGAAATCATTTTAAGTGCCATAATTTTACGTCCAAGCTTCTAAATTGTATCAGAGCTGAATATACAATGGTTAACCCACGGAGCTAAGTTTGCTTGCATATAAATCACCTAGAAAAATAAATACTTGACTCAAAAACAATTCAGGACCATAACAACTTTTTCCTATTATCATGAAAATTTCAATATTTAGAAAGTTTGCTACTATCGATAGAAATCGCCTCAAACACAATGAATTAAACTTCGTAAGACAGAAGTGCTTAATGATAATTTTAAAGGCGAAAACACCCCAACGCGTAGGACATCTAAAAAAACTACTTATGGAACTAAAATGGCCGAAAGCGGACTTCACTCTTGGTAAATAACGTAGAAAGGAGACAAAAAATATCAATTTTGTAACTCACTCATATCAGCTACAAAATTTACATTGCAATGCCATAGTAAAACATGTGAAACGAAATACTGAAAAAGTGTATCTATTCATGTTAATTCCCCTCTGTCCCTCAACCACAAACATATCGCTATGCATGAAACCATAATATTATTACTTAATTAAAAGTAATCTGTGAAACGTGCATTTATCATTACGACTGAAATTAAGCCTCAAATGTAGCATTTAAACCCTCTTGGTGCCCAGGATAATTGACACCAATGGATAATAACAAGGCCCCATTATTTGCAGTGGTCGATGGGAATACAAATAACATGACTTCAATCATAAACCATAAGCACAGTAATCAACCCGAAGGTCGGTTTTGTAGGTGATGGTAGAGTTCACCCAGTACTAAGCCCTGTACGGCGTGCGAAAATTCACACATCAGGGTAGGGGGGCTAGTTCCTTCCCCTGTGCCGGTTATGGTTCCCCAGAAAGACCTGTTACCCGAAAAATCACTTTTGCTTGGGTGGAGCTGCAGGTGCCAAGAGTGCCTTGGCACCTGCAGCTCCACCTGCGGGAATCGAACTCGGGACCCTCTGGTCAGCAGTCCAACGCTCTACCCACTGGACTACCGCGACCCACATACTATATACTATATATATATATATATACATATAATGTATAACACTAAGCACTAGTGGACACAGACAAAAACACAGAAACACACAAAAAAGAGACTCACTATTTTTCGAATTTTCGGTGGTCGTGACCACCTTTAGAGTCTCTTTTTTGTGTGTTTCTGTGTTTTTGTCTGTGTCCACTAGTGCTAAGTGTTATACATTATTATTCACGTCCGTGAGACTTTCAAAAAGTGTTTTATATATATATATATATATATATACATATATATATATATATATATATATATATATATATATATAGTATATGCTTTCATAGACGTAACACGGAAGTGCCGAATAGTACAATACACAGTAACACATAATATAGAAACACAAAAAAAGAGAACACTCACACGTATTTTCTTGATATTTCGACGGAAACAATCCGTCTTCCTCTGAAGATGTATATATATATATTTATATATTTATATATATATACTATATATATATATATATATCATTCTAGAGACACCATCACTTACTGGCCGCCCCACTGGGGTCAGACGCCATTGCAGCCGCCTCACTGAGGAACAGACGCTGCGTGGACTACCTTTCGTCTGGCTCCTAACCTTCGACCTATCTGGCATGGGTGACCCTACCAGGAGCAATTTTTATTACTCCCGCCAGCACAGCTCTAGGGGTCATCGGAACGCACAAGCCCTTCAACCACGTCAAGGTTGTAGTCCGGGGAGGGTTATATATATATATATATATATATATATATATATATATATATATATATATATGTATATATATATATATATACATATATATATATATATATATATATATATATATATATATATATATATATATATTATATATGTATATATATATATATATACATATATATATATATATATATATACATATATATATATATATATATATATATATATATATATATATATATATATATACATATATATATATATATATATATATATATATATATATACATACATACATACACCAACCAAAATTGTGGACTAAAGTCATTATCCCTTTTCCACCACGCAGTAAATCAGATTTTATTTCTCTCCGAAAATAACTCCGCAGATTAGGAAAAAAAATAAATGTAGTTTACCCGCGTGATTACTTACTGCCGAGAGGAGAATCTTTAATTTCGCGGATTTAGATGCTTCAATAGCTCGTGGGAAGAAAAAAAATTATAAAAGAGAGTGAACGAAGGAAGAAGATCGCTAACGAACGTATCGATTATAAATTACGGCTCGGGATGTAATCCCTGGAAAGGAGCCCTAATGATGCGACGAGTTGAGCAGCGCTTTGAAACCTCAACCGCCGCTCCAACCGGCGGCGGGGAAAATAATGAAGGGAAGTGGGAGGGAGGGATGGGGGGGGGTGGGATGGAGGGAGAAGGAGAGCACGTCAAGCGATTTTCGTCTCGAGAATTGAAAAGACACAATCGGAATTCTCAAAAATTGAAATTTTCAAAAATTACTGAAATGAAAGAAGGAAAAGATTAAACGGTGGAAGGATAAAAAAATTAATTCCTGACACTGACGACACTGGAAGCGAAGAGGATTTTTTTGCATGGAATTGAACTTTGGAACATTATATTTTTGCACCTTCTTTCAGGGGAATTACACCATCCACAGATCCTTGTTCGTCCGAATCACATCGTGGTCATTTATTTGAGCAAATGGTGAATCCGGATTCGTATGCTTCAAAATCGATGAATTTAAGATCAAAATCGGAGGAATAACGTTGTTTTCAAAACTCTTAGGTATAGAGATAGGTATTTGACAGAACTAAGTTTTGTTATAGGTAGAAGAAGGTAATGATCAGAAAATATATGTATACAGGGTTCGGCCGGAAAATAAGTGTACTGAGCTCAGGAAAAAAAATGTATTACACTTTTACATATCTTAAGCTAATATTCCTCAAAATAGGACCCTTGTGAGTCGATACACTTGTTCCAGCGGCGTTCCCATTCCTGGAACGCTCCCGCGAAGGCATCATCGGGAACCTCTCGAAGACTCGTCGTCGACCTCTTCTCTGCCCTCCACGAACATCTTGTGCCACCGAAAGATCATGTTTCTGGACATGGCTGACTCCCCGTAAGCCTGGTTAATCATACCGACAGTTTCGGTAGACGATTTCCCAAGCTTTACCGCAAATTTGATGGAATAACGCTGCTCCAAAAACTTCGGCATCGCGTTCCGTGACGTAGGTCGAGCGTGGAGGTTCGCGTTAACAGAGCTCCTCACTACACCACAACTCAGAGCCGACTGCCTTTTTCAGCGTCGCTTGCCAACATACCCCCCTCCAATCGCAGCCCTGGAGCGGCGGGAAAAAATCGGTACACTTATTTTCCGGACGAACCCTGTATGTACGAGATTTCGAAATAATATCTATGCATGTGCCATATATACAAATACACACATATAACTCCTCCACCTATATTTTCTACGCCTTTAAGAAGATCCGCGGGAATGTTTTCTGCCTCTCATTTAATTTTAATTCCCTTTAGTTCCCTTATTTTCTCATCGTCGAGCATACCTGGACCCAAATTATCCTCATCTAAGTCATAATTTCTTTTTATGCCTAATCTTACTGGCCGAATGTTTTTACCACACAGTCCTTCTATGTATTCCTTCCATACTTCCTGGATTTTTTCTATTTTAACTATTACGAATTATCTCTAACTTTTGACTCAGATCTTTCTTTCTTACTTCCCGTTAAAGATTTAACTTTTCTGTACAGAGCACCAATTTCACCCTTCCTCAGCAAACTTTCCATACGCACATTCCAGTCTTCCACCACGCTCGCCTATTATTTATCGTCTATTATTTAACACTTTTTATTTCCCTCAGCCTAAATCTGTGTGTAAATTCCCCCATTTTCTTCTCTCATCTATTTTTCTAATCATCTCATAATTGATTAATGGTTCCCTTGTGCTTTCCCCTTTAACATGGTGTGTATGATAGGCCTAAAGAGATATTATAGGCGTGGGCACTGTGAAATATGTGTCGTGCTTCTGTGCAAACCTTCTCCATTGGCTACAACCTTGGCGTGCCAAAGGGATTTGTGTGTTCTAAAAACCCCTAGTGCTGAGCTGGGGGGAGTAATAATAGTTGCTCCTGGTGGAGAGGCCCACGCCAGATGAGTCGAAGGGTATAGTCCAGACGAACGGCAGTCCGTTCTTCCTTGAGGGCTCTGCAAAGTTGTCTGATCGCAGTTAGGTGGCCAATTAACTGATGTTGTCACATTAAAAACATTATTGATTTTGGCAACGGGAAACCACCGCAATCATTTTCTCCTTTGTTGCAATTGTGATGGAGTAAATGACGTTTATATGCAGAATACATGCGAAAGATCATACGAACTAAAAATCTAAATTTCGAAACAAGCAAACACGTATAAATAAACACAATAATGATGATTACGGATAATCTTTATAAGTCGTACCCTTAAGCTAATGAGAACGGCAGGGACCACCGGGAATTACAATTGAAAAGGGAAGTTTCTTTGAATTGATACTATGTTTTTAAATATAGTGCGCATAGTTTTATAAACACTGATGTGAAGAACTTCAACATTACTGTCACTGAAATTATCAATAAAAATGAAGGGAGGAAATGGAGAAAGGATAAATTTCATTCAAAGTTTATGGGATAAAATGGCTGACGTTGAGTACCCGTGAAAGTGGTAGGAAGAGAAGGGGTATTTTCGGCAGTTGGATGGGGCTAATTAGTTCATGGAAGAAAAAAAGAAAATAACTCAGATAATATAGAATTAACCCATGCGTGTAATGTTTCCGACAAACTAATGGAATAGTAATTTTCAGTTCTGATAAACATGCGCACAGCATAAGTAATAACAGCTTTCCATTTAATTAGGCTATATTAAATTGCAATGTTATTCAGAGAAACTTATGGCGCCAGCTGAAACAGGAAATGATATAAAATCTTCTGTAATTAAGGTTTTCAATTAAAATTTACGTGAAATGAACCGTGGTATTAGAGGTTATAGTTAAAAATTTATATAAAATGTCAACTAAAATTTTAAAAGTATAAAAATAATGCTACAAGAAGCTCACACAAGCAGGACAAAGTTGATGATAGGGACGCCATGAGTATATGGATATTAAGAAAAGGCTCATCAACACTTCGATATGTAGTGTAATTACGTGCGTCGCCAAAACATGGTCGTTGAAGCAGGATGATAGGTGTAAATTGGATACTTTTTAAATATAGGTGCAGTGAAGAATGGAGAAAGTGAAGTGGACAGAAAGGAAAACAAACGAGGGAGTGCTAAGCGCGGTGGGGGGGGGAGAGGGGATTCCTGGAAGAAATCAAAAAGAGGCAGGAAAGATGAATACAGAACGTTTTGATTGGTAATGGGGTGTTGAATAATGTGATAGAGGGGAGAAAGGGAAAAGAGGGACGGGCAGGAATAGGATAGGGATGTTCGACGGAATGAAGGGATGAAGGAATTATGCGGAATTAAGAATCAGTTTTTGTAATGAAGAATGCCAGAGTGTGCCTCGTTCAGGAGGGAATTTCGGAAGTGTACTACTGCTCAGTTTGTGTCTATTCTTTAGCTGAACTTACACGACAGGCAGCAAAAAACAGCAGGCTCAGAAATATAATGAATAATAAAAAAATTGATGGGGGAGGTTTAAGACATGCCCACTCATCGTATGAGTATTAATTTACACAAATCATAAAAATAGTGCATAATCATTGTAGAATCTCTTTGCAGGGGTATGCTAACAAAGTCTGCGTCATTAAAGCCTCTACGTACTAGACACAAAATGGAAGGTAACTATAAGCCTACATTCAAAAGAGAAATGAAATAATATGAACCGGACTCACTTTTTTAAACCAAATAACCATACAAGGCCTAAAATTTGTCGCACATAACTTATTTAAAGAAGATGAATAGGGGATCCCAGGCATAATCAGGAGACGTCTAGAGTCGTGAGGCTATTTTGCACTCAGCAATGCAGTTTTTAGGTCCTGAAAAATAAGTATTCTTTATGATAATAGACTTAGTTATAATTTATATAATTCTCAGAGATAACCAACGCTGCCGAGTAAATGGAAAGAAAAATATTATTAAATAAAAATTGAATAAAAAGTACATGAAAATGCCTGGTTATTCTCTCTTAAATAAAGGGAACAATATGTCACATAAATATAATTTTAAAAAATTCAGTGTAAAAGACATAATATTTTCTCATTTCCAATCCTATCACAAATTTTCCTGTATTCCACCTCGCTTTCAATTATTTCTTTTATGTAAAAATCCTTAAAATGAAAATATTTTCATTGACATTCCAGGGATGGCTGACATTTCATGTTTGGAGAAAAAGATAGATCCTGCTTGTAATTTTACCATGTTTTAAACCTACCATGTTTATCGCACGCATCAATTGCTTCAAAAAATATGTCACAGATTGATCATAAATATTTTATCTCCGGAACGAAATTTCAAGGAGATGTAATAAAATATTTTTTAAATGCAAATTGAAATTTTAACTTGATACCCCATATCCTACTTCTAATAATGATTTATTGAACTGCAATGTTTCCATTTTATGAATTAAAAAAAAACTCCTTGTTTCCTTTCGGAAATCAAGTATTCTAAATCAATTTAATCTAAAATGTTATTAATTTCTTCATTAAAACAAAATTGGAAAGCTCAAACAAAATGGAAATTTTGGTGTGATGTGCTGGAATCGTTTCATGATAACAGAAACATATGAAAATATTTGCAATTTTCCACTTTTTAGTTTCTTCAATGTCCACTAATTTTGGTGTAATACCTTATTGTTTTGTTTCCTGGGTACACCAAAACTAATCGGTGTAGTACTCAGGAAACCGCAACTAGTCAGTTATAAAGAATGTGAATAGCTGAAAATTGCGTGTCTTCTCTGTGTCTGTTATCAAGCTTAATATAGTTTTTGTTTTATCATCCGTTATTCCGCAAATACCCAACCGTAATAATTTGTTCAACCGAGACCATATTCATTTGGGTAAAACAACGTATTTCTTTCCATGTAACTTCTTTTAATTTGATCTAAGTCGCATTTTTTTGCTCAAGGATTTCGCAGCTAATTATTTTAATTAATACAGCCCTCAGTTCATCACCTTTACCATACACAAGGATATTACAGATGATCTCCTTATTTTAAATTATAACTTCACCGCTTATTTAAAGGACCCTGTACGTTTCGACGGAGTAAAATACATTGCTATCATCACAAAACAACACCTACTTTTGTTGTTTGTGTTTTCATTTCCAAAGTTTTAAAATATTCGTGCTAAAGTCAGAAATACAATGTGCGCCAAAACGGTTGTAAAACGGCCATTTTTAAGTAGTTAAAAAATAAATGTTTGTGATAGTTAAATAATAATTCATAATATTTATTGTGTCTGAAATACATCGTGTCACTACCGAGCTTTCTGAATGATGCTACTTGGAAATACAACCACTGATTATACCTTAAGATGCAATCCAAATTCCAACAATATACAATTAAAAATTAATGTTAAACAAATGTTTAGTAATGATTTTGCCAATTATAAAAATAAAGACGAAAACTCTGCATAAATCGAAATTTCATTCTACATTTCTCCCCTGCATTACAGTCTTCAACATCCCCGTGCCGACCAATAGGCCCTTCATCTATTTTTCCTGCCTACATAGGATTTCTCCCAACAAACCCCTCTCCTCGTCCACCACTCCAACACTTCCTCATTTGTTTTCCTTTCGGTCCATTTCGCCTTCTCCATTCTTCTCCACACCCACATTTCAAAAGCCTCTAATCTACGTCTATCCTCCTGCGTCAATGACCACGTTTCCGCACCGTGCATAGCTTCGCTACATATCAAAGTTTTTACGAGCCTTTTCTTAACATCCTTACTCAAAGTCCCTGTCATCAACTCCCTCCTCCTTGTGAAAGCCTCTTTGTCTAGCGCAATTCTTCTCCTTACGTCCCTACTACTTTTACCGTGTTGGTCCAAAACACTACCGAGATACGTAAACTGTTCTACCTGCTCTATTTTTTGCCTTCATATTTTAATTATTAACTTAGCCTTTTTCTTTAGAAAATCGCATAACCTTTGTTTTATTAATATTGATTCTCATCCCATATCTGTCGCACTGAATTTCCAATCTACTCAGTAATGCTTGCAACCCCTTGGCTGACTGACAAACTAGACCTTGGTCATCAGCAAACCTAACTGATTTTACGAATTCCTACCTCCAGTTCTTCCCATGCCTCTTTAATCATTTCCTCTGCATACAGGTTAAAACAGCAACGGTGATAATGGGCAACCCTGCCTTACACCTCTTCCTAACACTGCTCATCCGGACTCCCCGTTCCCCACTCGCACCTGAGCAGTCTGAGACATGTACAGGTTGCGGATTAGCCTCCTTTCCCTCCAATCTATTCCTATTTTATTCAATATACTTATTAGTTTTCCCAATTTAACTCTATCAAACGCTTTTTCGAAATCTTCGAAACAGGCAAATACCTCCTGGTTGTATTCCATATTCCTCTCGATTAATAATCTCATTCCTGCAATGACATCACGCGTACCTCTCTCCTTCCTAAACCCAAACTTATCATTCTCTAAGTAATCATTTGCTTTACTCTCTATCCTTTGGTTCATTATTCTAAGAACAACTTTAGCTGCGTGGGATATCAAACTTATTATCCTGTAGTCCTCACATGATATAGCCTTTACCTTTTTCGGAATAGGAACTAAAACTGATCTCACACACAAAGTCTCCCGCCCAGATTTCTTCCTCATAGATACTACGAATCAGCCCATATAGCCTCTTCTTCATTTTACTAAGCATTTTAAAAGTTCCGCGGGAATGTTATCCACCCCACGGCCTTATTTAGTTTCATCTCCCTTAATGCCCTTTCTATCTCATTATCTAGTATGCCTGGACCTAAGCTGTCTTCCTCTACGTCATATTCTTTTTCAATGTCTAACTTTGTTTGCCGAATTTCTTTACAATACAGTTCTTCTATATATTCCTTCCATCTCCTTTGGATCTTTCCTGCGTCAACTATTATCTTACCAGCCTTATCTCTATTTTTTAGCTTAAATCTTACGTTCTTACTTCCCGATAAAGATTCATCTTTGCTCTACAGCGCACCAACTTCACCCTTAATCTAAAAACTTTCCCTATCCTTGCACTGCGTCTTCCACCATGATTATTTTGCTCTATTTGTCACCCACCTCTATTAATTGTTCAATATCAACATAAGGGAGTTTGAGTACAGCCCAACTTACACATGAACCTTTCCCATACAAGAGTAACCTCCTTTACCACAAACTCTTTCCAAAACTCGAGCAAGTGAAAAATAGAAGATGCAAGATGAAGGGAAATTTTGGTTGGGGAAACGATCTTCAAGTCGTCAGAGGGGGATGCGGGAGGAAGAAATGAAGAGTTGACAACCGGCTGGCTCCTATGGGAAAATCGTGTGCGGCTGGAGGGTTGAAGAGAGAGATGAACTGGGGATAGGAAGGGAACCGAGTTTGGAAGAATGCGGAGAGGAGGATAGAGGGATTGTTTGCGGAGCAGAGAGAGAGAGAAGAAAAAGGGAAAAGGGTTGAGCGAGCTGAGCCTTTGATGACCCCTGACAGATTGGAATCTGACGGCGCGGATTTTGCTCCAGCAATTGAGCGATGCGAGGGGGAAATAAATGATGGGAGTGAGACGGAGAAAGGTAGAGTCGAAAGGAAAAAAGTGGAAATTTAGGTGAAGGGCGTGACGAAAAGATTTTCAGAGCTGGGAGGATCAGTCTGGGGCAAGGAAATGAGTAAAAATGATGTTATGATCGCAATTGGTCGGGTTGAATATCGAAATCATGGTAAAATATTTCACTCTTGTAAAATATGCAGTAACGCTATGAAAAGAAACCAATGTCGTCCGTGACGAGAGCGTCAGTTATATAAACAATATTTTCATTGAATCCACATTAAGTGATCCAATTATGGACCAATGTGTTCCGGATTGAGAATATAAAGTTTTGGGAATTTTAACTGAGGTAGTTTTATTTTAACATTCCCCATCACCTTCGTGTTTCGTCAATTTTAGGAAAAGGAGGGAAATGCTAGATTGGATGGACGCAATTTGTGAGTTTGAATTTGGTTTGCAAGTCACCGCGAATTAACATAGGAATACAAAAGATGATATTCAAATTTCTTAGATTTCCATAAATAATTAATTAGGATGGGATAAACTTAGCCTATTGTATTTAAATCTACAAGGAACCATGCAATCCACCACTGAGGTGCATGGAAGGTGCTGATTACACGAGTTTGCCTTTGACCCGAAAAACGTTTCCCCCCTAGCACGGTCGGACCCATATTCTGATCCCTTGTCGTTCCTGAGGAAAATGACCTCTCAAATCTATTTATTCTACACTTAATTTCTCTTATTTTCTTCATTGATATCTCTTTCTGTGGCAAAACTTTAAACACAGAAATCAGGACGGTTTGGTAGGTGATGGTAGAGTTCCCCCCAATACTAAGCCCGATGGCGTTTGAAAATTCACGCACCAGGGTAGGGGGGTCAGAACCTTTCCCTATACCGGTTATGGTTTCCTAGGAAGATCTGGTACCCGAAAGATCACATAGCTTAGGTGGAGCTGCAGGTGCCCAGAGACTTGCCCCGGAATCGAACCCGGGACCCTCCAGTCAGTAGTCCAACCATCTACCCCCTTGACTACCGCGACCTACTCTTTCTGTAGTGCAATGGGGTTAATGATGCATTTTTAACATCATCGCTAAAGATATATCTCTCCAATTCATGGAAGAGATTTATTCTGTTATGTAATCCCTAACCTAGCTTCTCTAATATTTTTTATACGCTTCTCAGTTTGTCATTACAACGTTTCCCAAATCTGTCTCCTCTACGCTGTCAGCGATCTAATACGGCAATTGATCCAACTTCATCAGGATCCCATTATACATGCACACCGGCAACATATTCTAATTTGGACCAAACGAGCGAAAGATAAAATTTCTTCCTAATCTTTATGTCACATTTTCAAAATTTTATTCCTTGAAATCGTCATTTGTTGTCAGCTTGCTCACATGCTCCCCCCCCCCCCCGGTATACGTTTCACTCAAGAGAATATAGCACAATAGCAATAGTTAAATAAATATGTTTTGATTTTCCGTGAATAATTTATAATTAGTAATTTATGCTCCAAAAATTTGGAGTGATTTAGCGAAGTAAAGTAAAAGACACAGCTAAAGCTAAAAATAATTAAATAGCTTGTATAGATCTATGATTGGATATGCAATGTTAAAGAAAGTGATAGGGGGTGAAGTTCTGCAAACAAGGTACCAGGTGAGTCCCAAATAAGCATGATTTATTTTTTCCCGGACGGGCGAGTTATCTGGCTGGTTTCGAGAGAGGGGGATATCAGGAAAGGCTGGAGGCTGGTGGTCGTGTGCTCCCAGCCCTTGTGGAGTGCGGATAGCTTGTTTGCGAAACCTCTATAACGTGTCTCCGTTACGTTTCGCCATGAACCAGTAATTGGAACAGCGCTACGCCATCTAATTTGGTACAAAACTAGGAAAGAGACTCATGACATACTCAAAGCAGCTTATAGCGATAGAACCATGGATAGTTTGGATATTTTTGAGTGGCACAAATCTTTTCGGGAGTGTAGAGAGGGTTTTAAAGACTCAAATACTCAAGAAGCCCTTAGACTTCAAAAAGTGACGAAAATCTTGCAAGAGAGGGCTTTGTTTTACAGGGATCGGAGATTAAGTGTTCGCATGCATTCTGATGAAATTGCCCTGTCTAAAAGTGATGTATATATAACTTGTGAACAAGAACATGGGCACGAGAAAGGTGTGTGCGAAACTGGCGCCACGAGTGTTCTCGGACAAACAAAAGAAAACTCGCACGCGGATCTGCCAAGAGCTTCTGGTCCATGCCTCAGCCACCCTACAGCCATGAAATTGCCCAATCAGACTTCTTCCTCTTCCCCCGCCTCAAATGTATCCAGACAAGTAGTCACCACGGCTAGGTGGATGCGTTACAACAGGCCGTGATGAAGGAGCTTACTCACATCCCGGGCGCCGCCTTCCAGAAGGACGCCGCCTTCCAGTTAAAGCAGCAGGGACGTAAAGAGAAGAATTGGAAAAGAGGCATTCATAAAAAGGAGGGAGTTAATGACAGAGACGTTGAGTGAGGACGTTGAGAAAAGACTCGTAAAAACTTTAATATAGAGCGTAGCTATGTACGGCGTGGAAACATGGTCACTGAAGCAGGATGTTAGAAGTAGATTAGAGGCTTTTGAAATGTGGGTGCGGGGAAGAATAAAGAAGGCGAAATGGACCAAAAGAAAAACAAATGAGGAAGTGTTGGAATGGTGGACGAGAAGAGGGGTTTGTTGGGAGAAATCCTATGGATGCAGGAAAAATGGATGAAGGGCCTAAGGGTCAGCAGGGGGATGTTGAAGACTGTAATGCAGGGGAGAATTTTAGGCAAACGAGGAAAAGGCCGAAACAGGATAGCAATATTGGATGGAGGGAGAAAGAAAGTACTCAGAGATGAAGAGGGACCTGATATAGAGTAGGATGATGGATTGTATTTTGTTGGGAGAAACAATATATTTATTAGGAGATACAATATCTTAACCGGTACATTACTTAAAAAAAGTGTACCAGCAACATATCACAGCTGAGAGGCCGTAATTGCGGGGAAGAGAATATCAGATATTGACGATGTAAGTTTGAACGAAACTTGTTGTAAAGATGGAGTGATGGCATTTATCAGAATCAGGTTCAAATGATATTAATAAGCACATAAATATTGATGGAATCTTCAATTACGTTCGTTGGAAAAAAATACTCTCTTACTATATTTTTTATGCTTAGCTTTCTTTTAAGCTTATTTTTCAGCGTGTCATAAATTGCTAAGTAAAACTAAACTAAACTAAAATTGCTTTATTGAGGACCCATTATTGATAAATGTATGGAATGAAGAATATCATGGAAATTTGATAAGAAAGGCTATACATGCATAATCAGAAGCTCATCCATACTTGTCGACACTCTGAATTTCGTCGAGGAAGTTGTATTTTCATCTCAGATATTTCCCCGGATGAGCTTACGTTTAGGACGGTAAGGTATTATAATTCAGCGTGTATAAATCAAATATATAATTTAAATTACAACGAACCTAATACTGAGTACATTTATGAAAATGAAGGACTTTAGGCTGACAGTTAAAACGGTCATCAATTGAAAATCCTGGGGCAAAATCTGAATGATGTTAACCAAGCATTTCTACCCAATATCCAAGGTAATACGAGTGTGTGAACTTTGGTGCGTCAAAATTGAAAATGATCTCTTCCTTCTATCCTGAAGGTTCTCCTTTCACAAGGAGTAAGACTTTGCGCGCGATTAACTTTGACCTTACCATTGAAATCCCATCTGAGTTGCCTTCTCCCGAGGTGATTAAAGATGAAAGTTAGGAACAAAGGGTGGAACCTAAAACAATATAAAAAACGTCTTTAAATTACTCGTAAAGTCAATTATGAGGAGACGGGAGCAAATATATGTATAAGTTACGTGTGTAACGATAGAAAATGAGAAAATTCCATGACTAAACAACTAACAAAACTTAACCGTTTCGTAAAAATTCGGTTTTGGCGAATATTTTTCCGGCATGCTATATTTGAGAAATATTCTTGTTTTATGAAAAAATTCTCCCCCACCCCGCATATAAAAAGTAAACATGTGCTTGTTCCCATGGTAAAAATATGACAAAATTAAGACCTTAGAATGTAGTTGGTTACGCAAATGGAGCTGAGAACTCATTGTATATTGAATGTACACAGAGAAGCGTGAACGGAATCACAGATTTAAGTACTGATTCAGAAGAGGCATTGCTAATAACTTTTCTGTCACGTAACGTAAACCTTGTCAAGAGGAATCTACTTCGAATGAATAAAAAAATAAAATACAACCAGTAAGTAGGCTTGATTGGCTAACGCTTGAAACGTGATGGTGACATCCAAGTTCTAGTAAGACGTAGGAGAGCTGAATAAAAAGGTCAATCTCTGAACGGAAAGTATCCTTTAAAAATACTTGAATCTGACCAATTGGAGGTCATTGACATATGACTTGTCACGCATTTATGAAAGTGAAGTATACTTTCCTATTCAACAATAAATACTTCCAAGTGAAACTGCTAGGTAAATACAGTTGAAAGAAACGTTTTCATTCAGATAAAATCTCCCAAAGGATCAGGGCGTCGCTCAAAAAAGTTGGAGGAAATTCATGATTGCATATCTGCAAGACTGGCTGATTTAAAATCATAATAATATCTTCAGCATTTTAATAAAATTAAGAATACGAAGTATCTTTCCACTGTCCTTTATTTGCGTACCTGTCAGTACCTGATGATGACGCTTGAGCGTTGAAACCGGTTGTACGCAAATAAAGGACAGTGGAAAGATACTTTGTATTCTTAATTTTGTTAAAATGAATTTCCACAAGGTTGAGCCGGGAGCAATTGAATATCTTCAGCCTTTTGTTTGTCTCCCACTGGGTCTAACAAGAAGAAGAAAGAGCTTCCTTGCTACTTAATTTAAGACAAAGGATTAATAATAAGGCGTTGAAAATTAAAATAAGGAAACTTGAATGAGTTAAGACGCAGTAAGGATTGCATGAATAACCAGGATAAGCAAAACCAATAGTAAATCCAACAGTCGCGTCAAAAGTAAAGGATTTTTTTGCATTACAAGTTTCGGCCGGGTTAGCACTTGACTAGTTTAAAAAATAATAAAATAAATATTTAAATAACGAAACCATAATCAGTTTTATCTTTAGTGAACTTGGAATGTCTGGGAATATTAGAGTAATGCCAAACCTATAGTAACTACCGATTTCCCTTAGATCAAATAAATTGCTCCAAAAATAATCAATAACGTAACACATTTAAACGAATACACTTTCAACATACTTGACGTACGGCTTGTACTGATCTCAAATCTATAATGCAACTACAGCATTTTATACCGACGGTAACGATTCCTTGAGGCTGGAAAAAATTGCTGCTCTCCAGTGGAAAAAATATTAAACATCCCGCTTTGAAAGTTATATAATTTTAATTATGTGGCCGCTAAAGGGATTCGCTTTCCTGCAATTGAAGCATCATTCTGAGGGAGAGCTAAATTGCTCACGAAGCTAGCTACTTTCGACAAAATAAAAAAGTGGAGAGAGAGAGAGAGAGAAGAGATGGGGGAAAGAGGGAGGATGAAAAGGAGAGCGTGGGGAACACCAACAGAGTGACAGCGTCGGGAGACGAGAGAGGGTACGGGAATTGTGGTGGGGGAGGGAATGGCTTAAAGAAAGGAGTTAAAATGGTTTCTGAGAGAGGGCACGAGAGTCGCGAGTCATTGTGGCAACGGCGAGGGCAGTTAATGACTCTGGAGCTGGAAGGGAGAGCGTTGTCGGTGGAGGGGACTCGAGGCGGCTAAGATGCGGTGTGAGGGCCAAGGTGGAGGGGGGGGATGGGACGGTTACCAGGGCGAGAGGGTGGAAGGGGGTGGAAAAGGCAAGAGGGGTGCTTTCGGAGAGAGGGAAGGAGACGGATATAGAGGAGATTGAGGCAAGCAGGGGAGAGGAAGGAGGGATGGGGGTGGAGGGTGAGGAAGAGGGTGGGGCGCGGTTGGCATTATGGCCGGACAAACGGAATAAAAAGGGAATTTCTGGAGGAGGCTTGCAGGAAATGAAATGTTAAGCTAAGGCGTGGGCGCCAAGAAAGCCACGGCTGGGAGAGGAGAAAATTAGTTAGTTTTCCTCTTGGGGAAGCAAAATGAACAGCGATCGCATATTTCAAGAGGCACAGAATAAAGACGATTCCGCGGGAGATAAATTGTGACAACAAAGAGCCCGTCATTTTAAGGATGGATTTGCAATATTTTAATTTATAACCTTATAAACATGTAGTTTGGAAAAAGGAATATTAAAATCACCCAAATTCCAAGCAACCAAAAAAGCTCAAAGATGCGAGTTTTATCAAAAATCACCACATTAATGTCATTAAAATACTCATTTCCTTAAAATGATTTAGTTTAAAGTTTTCCTATGTTTTCTCAATTTTAAATATTCCTAGATATTAACTGCTAGTCCTTAATTTGATTTTTGAATTTAACTCGTGGAAACATAATATTGTTCTAAAATTGTTCATGTCCCATATTTACTTAAGCATTGTTGAATTTCTTTTACTAAAAATGGATATTTGATTTCAAGCTTAAAAAATGCATGTGCTTACATGTAAGCACTCAAACATTTGATGAACATCTATGGTTTAATTTGTCCTTTTAAAGTTTACAAATAGTTCTTGACGTCAAGCGAGTTCTCTTTTATGATATGTCTTTCAATTTACGACAAAGTTAGTGGCATCAATGATTTATTCATTTCCATACCACTGATTAATAACAGTTCAATTTACAAAAAAATATTCAATATTTTAAAATTAAAATGCCTTTTTTTATTTATTTACTGATTACCATAACTGGTCTTGTGTCGCTAGGAAACTTGTTTTTTGGGGCAGGACATTAGCGTGCATTATTAGTTTTTAAGATATGGGTCAGAAAACAATAGTAAATATAAAATAAACGGAAATGAAATCAAATGCAGAAGCTGTAAAGATGATAATGGAAGAGATAATATTGGGTTCGGAGAATTTCGAAGACGGGAGGAAAAATAGATGCTGAATCTGGTAATGAAGGGGAGAATGCTAAGAAATGGAGGTAGAGGAAGAAAAATTATAGGTATTTTAAACGAAGTTAATGGGATATAGAATATTTGCAGAGTTAAAGAATGAGTTATACCTTAGTATTGTGTAGGATATGATTTAAGATTGATATAATAAGAAGGGTGGAAGACTGTAGAATGTGTCGTCCCCGGGATCCAAGACAAACCTAACCAATGAAGTTATAAATACTGCTAGTAATAAATAATATTTTAGGGAAAAAAATGAGGTAACAGCAAGTTTGTTCTTAATATTACACCATTTTTATCTAAAAAAAGGCGGGCTGAATCGAGAAAATAAAATTAAATGCTGATGAATTTGTGACAAATATTTGGAAATGCTAATAACGCGGTCAAATTGTTCTTAAATACATCAAATCACACGTTTCCCTTTAATATTCTTGTAAAAGCAAATACAGTAAATCTGTAAATATCATTTGTGTTAAAACACTCACGAGTAAATAATGCAACCCATTAAATGCATTTTTATGCATAGTACCAAGGTGATCGTGATTGGCAAAGATAAGTTGACACGAAACTCTTAAAAAAAAACAATCAATACTCCAGGGAAAGGAATCAAAACGTAACTATATCCACACCGATGTAAGCTGTGTACTGATTTTTTTGTAAATTATCTGAAATAAATTTGAAAGCAATGAATAATTTACAGGGATACTGATAGATTGAAAGTCGATAAAGCTTTAAGATTTTCAATCAAGGTTTGTGCTTTAATATCTCAGAAATCATTCAAGCTTAAAACGACTGCCATAATTAAGTATGAGAGCACCTGTACGGTGTAATATCCTTTTATATGGGAAGGACGTTGCCCTAATTCTAAATACCATAGAAATCAGAAATTGAATCACTTCAATGATAAAGAGAGAGACTGAATTAAAAAACAAAGGAAATTAATGAAATATAGGACTGCAATTATTACAAAAAATATCGCTCAAAAAATGAAGCAAATATATCTAACTAGTTTTTACTACACATATCATATTTTTGTTGCAAAATTTTTAAGGAGTTCTGTTACTTTCTGCCCATTTCTTTTTACAGGCATATAAGATCTAACATTTTAATATTGAGAGTCAATTCTCATGGAAAAACCATTTAAGAAGACCATCAACCCTGCAGAAATCAGGAGGAAGTGAAAAAAGCCATAAAAAAACATACGGCAATGTAGCTTTCTCACTTAGCTAACTCACCATTGAATTTGATCCAGGAAGCCCAATGAAAGAGAACACGCCCTTCTTTAATGGACCGCTTGTGCACTTTTAAAGATGACATCGTGCTAAAACGAGTTTTGAAGCCTTGGAAAACGTAATTTTTGCATTTGGAATCAACTCAGTTTTCTATCAGGTTATCCCAATTCTCACTCTCTGCATTGTAGCCCGGGAATTGTCATGAGCCTTTGCTTCTGTTTTGCAAATAAATGAAAACTTGTAGGAAGCAATTGCATCAATTAAACTATCCCTTAAACGATTCCTGAACAGTTTTTGAATGTCCAGACACAAAGATGGCTCATCGGATTCGGGAGTTCAAGAATTACAAAAGAAACTTAAATTACAAAAAATAAACTAGGAGGTATGTGTTCCCTTTTCCATGATGCCTCTCCTGGTGTACGGAATAGGTCTTCAAAATGCCATGACATCAGAGACAAAAGGATTGCACTTGAAGCGACTCGATTGTTACACCTGCATGCCCTATGGGTTACCCCGGCAACGGCGCGAGTCCATCGGAAGAGGGAGACTTCACGAGCGGAGGGTACAATACAATGGACGTCAACTTTGAAAAGGGTTTGGGAGGGAGAACATCTCGTTTGCTTTCTCGGTGTTCGGTACTCGCTGAAAAGGCTGCGGAAGGATACAGAAAACAGCGTTTAGCTGATAATCCCAGTCGGGGAAGGGGAGGGGAAAAGACTCAAACACACACACATATAATTCCCACGTCACATCCTCCTGAAGTTTTCCATGGTTTGGAGGGGGTGTGGTTAAAACTCAAATTTAATGCAGAAAATGTTTTGAGGGCGCGACTTTCATTATGTCCTCTTTTTTTCCTCCTCCTTATCTATCAAGAACAAAAGGCCGAGGGATTTGAAAAAACAAACACAAGGAAAAGGAGACGAAAGTTTTCAACGTTTTTTTTAATCGAATTTCCCTGGCTCGCGTGTTATTCGAATCTAAGGTAATTACTTGGTATTACGGTCCGGTGTGTGTATTAATTAGCACGGCAAGGAGAGGGTTGGAACGGGGAAGGGGAAACGGGGAGGAGAAAGGGGTGTAGAGGAGGAGATAGAGAGGGAATGAAGAAAAGTTTTTCACGAGAAAGTTTGCCGTAATCCTTTATGAGCGAAAAATACTGGTAATTTCGCTGCAAAACCTTCCTCGGCCCATCTACTTTGTTTAAAAGAGAGTCCGATACTGTTCTGCTAACGAGAGTCTCGGAAAGTTTTAATATTAATCCTTGCATTTTTTATCTATATGTTTCCAGATTTTAAAATTTTTTTAGTAAGATCCTGCTAAAATTTAATCGAAATGGGTATTAGGCAGGACCTATTGACTTACCTGGGTTATAATTCACATACATGCATAGACACAACGCAAACACATATATTTATACATGTGTGAATAATATATATATATATATATATATATATATATATATATATTTATATATTTATATATATATAACACTTTTTGAAAGTCTCACGGACGTGAATGATAATGTATATCATGGAAGAGAGGGAAAGAACTCGTTTTGTCCCTCTCTTCCTTGATAAAGGTGGCAATAACCACCGAAAATTCGAAAAATGGTGAGTCTCTTTTTTGTGTGTTTCTGTGTTTTTGTCTGTGTCCACTAGTGCTAAGTGTTATACATTATTTATATATATATATATATATATATATATATATATATATATATATATATATATATTCATACTTACACACACGTTAGCCCTTTAATAATACCTCAGAAAACCCTAGACATGGCATTATAACATTGAAAAGGTTTTGTTGTCAGTAAACCTCATCTCTTACCAGACTACTGTTCAATTCACATCGACGTGTATATTCATTATATGGTTTCATTATCATAGTCGGTTATCAACTTTTGATAATTTACAAAAATGAAAAAAATATGAGTTTCATGCGGTGAGAAAACACATATTTAAAAGTTTAACAGCGAAAGATATCAAATCCAAGTTGGATGAAGTTTATAGCACATCAGCTCCTGTATTGTCGACGGTTTACAACTGGGGTAATGGGTTTTAATGTGGCCGTACATTTAAAAATAAAGATCATTGTTCGGGACATCCATCGAAAATGAATTCTTTCGAAATGATTGACAATTTACGCGATATGGCTTTATAAGACCGACGAATCAAAGTTCGGGAAATAGTCGAGGCACAGTTATATCACAAGAAACAGTATTTTTAATTTATCATTTAAATTATAGTTGAAAAAACTAGGCAAGCTGAGTGCCACTCTTGCTCTTGGTTGAGAATAAAAACAACAGCTTGGTTGATTCAGAGGCTAGTTTGGCGCTTTCCCTTCGCAATCCTGACAGATTTCTGCGTCAATACATAATTGCGGACAAAATTTAGATACACTACTACACTATAGATACAAAGGAACAGTCGAAACAGTGGTTTTCTAAGATCGATCTCGGTGCTAAAAAAACGAAGACAGTGAAATCGACCGAAAACGTGATGCTCGTGGAACCACCGACCTCTGATATTCGTAAGGAGGCAAAAGATAAATGGAGAGGGTTATGCGTCATTATCGCACCGCTTAAAAAAATCAAGAAAAACGTCCTTATTTGGTGAGGGAAAAAATTCTCCTCGATCAAGGCAATGCACAAGTGAACACATGTGTAGTTTAGATGGCAATAATCATGGAATTCAAGTTCGTATTATTTCAAAATATACCGCATTCGTCAGATTTGCCCCTCAGTGACTTTTTTCTATTTTCAACCTTAAAAAATGGCTCGATGGACAACGATTCACGTGGAACGACGAGGTCATCTCCATGATAGATGCCTATTTTTCGGGCCTTCTGAATTCCTCCTTTTTTGGACGTCTTAAAAAAATGTGGAGCAGCGCAGGAACAAGTGTATACAATTAAAAGGAGATTTAAAAAAAAAAACAAATATCTACCCCACATAAATTTTTTCCATTTTTTTAATTGACAGCCCGTTTTATGGTATTAAATAGGTTAAGATTTATATCAAATTATTTTTCATATAACTTTCATATAACACTTAACTTATAATAATTTCATTTAACATATTTTTCCTTATAACTGTAACTATATAATGTATATTGTATAACACAGGGTCCGTGCAAAAAGTATCGGTACTGGTTCCAAAATCAAAATTAATTGCAGTCGTCATTATAGTTACTTAACAACCTTCAAAATACATTCCTCCTGCATCGATACACTTAGTTCAGAGCTACTCTTTAAGGTAATAACTTTGTCGAGAAAATCTCCATCTTCCTGAATGCAGTCCAAAATTTCTTACGAAATTTCCACCAGCGACAGTTTTTGTTCCTCGCTCAAGACTTTCGGCATCAGCTTCGCGCATACTTTCCTCATCGCAAACAATGTTGAGGACGGTTCCGACTGAAAGGCCGGTTTTCCCAAGTTTAATGCAAAACTTCACATCATAGCGTTTCTCGACGGTGCGCTCCATGTTGGCGAGACGACACCACAAACAATCACACGTCACAATAATCCACCTCCTGTCTCAACACATGCCCGGAGGCGATTGAACTACAGTGCGCCTGAGTGGCGGGGGACCCCTCTACAGAGCCGACCGGTCGGACCCCCATCCACCGCTCCGTTGAGGCTACAGCGAACCAGGACACGATACTTATTTTACGGACCCTGTATGTAGTCCTAAATTAAAGAAATACAACGGAGTTTCTACAGCCTAAGTAAAAATTAAGATAACCAATGACATAAGGAGACGCCATGGGGAGCGATTACTATTGTTCCCGCAGAGAGAGATCTAGGGGTCATCAATACGCACAAAACCTTCTGCGGCAGGTTGAAGATGATGTTATTGGAAAACTACTATGACTTAATTTAGTCGTAAAAAGAGTTTAAGTGTTCACCTAAAGCTTTCACATATTTCCATGAAAAAGACGATCGTTGGAATTATCAAAATGATATCTGGTTTGGAGACCAGCAGCGTGAATATGCATAGAAATGCTGCATGCCATTCGTAGGAAATGCCCTTTTTCACTTTACCTAAAAACGTTTTAGAGTTATTTAGGTCAGGTGATAAACACCGAAAGAGCTCACGTAAATTTCAAATTTCTGCTTGTTAGTAAAAATGTTAACTACGAAAAAGAACTCCTCAATTTAACTTAATACTATTAATAGGAAAATGTCAGTGCTAATTTTGCAGTGGTAGGAGTTGAGTAAACTTGAACAAATAAGTCAGTAAATGTTAAAATATATTGGTGACGTTTTTTGTACCTTTATAAAGCATAAAAAATGAAATAAATGCATTTAATTTATTGAAAATCATAGTATTGTAAAAAATAAGCACTTTAAAGACAATTAGAAGCTTATTCATCTATGAAAATATAACTTTCTCAAAAAATGCAATAATTTCAAGACCTTTCTCATTTCCACTTCATCAAGGAATTTGAACCCTATGAAATCCATAAGATTCAGTTCACCAAGGTCTGAAATGATGAAAGCCGAGCACACAGAAATGAACTCATACCAATAATTGAAGGCTGGTAAATACTCGTAAACCGCCAAAATAATCTCTCGCACACGCAGATTAATGAATGTCACGTCGCACGTCAACTTACTCTCCTGATACATTAAAGATAATAAAAGGATCAATAGGAAAACATCACTGGAAAAAATGTGAAATTCTTATACTAAGGCCGAAAGGGGTACGGCAAGAATATCAGCAGAGGAGATAGAGAAACGGAGCGATGGAGTTCGCGTGGTGTATAGAGCCAAACCTACCCACGCCACGCCAACCTCGCGTTTTTTTCATTCCTGATCTCGATTTACCCAAATGACTCTGGAACCTCGTTCTGCTTTGTGATTGCTCCCCCCTCTTCCCTACACTACTTTTCCGTGCAGGATACAACGCCGTCTCTCTCCTTCTCTAGCTCCCTCCCCCTTTTTTCTTTTCCCACTGCATTTCGATACGTGAGGTTATATTTGTATCCATGACGATGGGAAAATGCTGCGAGGGGGCATGGAGGGAGAAGGGGAGAGAGAGAGAGGTTTGGATTTTGGAAATGGAAAGGGGAGACGGATTCCTTTAGGGGGAGGTAGGTACGGGAGGTATGACAGCCCCCTCCACCCCCTCTACTGGGCGGGGTAGAAGGTCGGAGGGGGCGAGGGGTGCGGAGTGGGTGGGTGGAGAGTCGAATTGGAATCGACAAAGCCGGGAGCAAGAGAGCTTTTAGAGGAATCCCAGGCCCCTCTCGCTCCATCGGTTGAACCGCGCGCTGCTGGGATGTGGAACGTTGAAGCTAAGATTGAATCTTTATTGGTAATTTCGAATGAGATTGCTAGAGCGTCGCTCTTCGAGGAGTAAACACGTCAGGTCTTTGCGGTTTTCTTTAATTGAAATAGGTTCGCTGAAATGCGATGCGATCCGTTCGATATTAGTTATGGCGGGTGGGTGCACTCATTGGTGCGGAGGACGGCGGATTCTGGAGTTCTAAAACACGTGGCGTTGCTATTTATCGAGCCAGTAGGTGGGTAGAACTTAAGTGTATTCTGGCTAAGGAAATAAAAAAACCGTAGGATAAAAAATAGTGAAAGAGAAATCATAGGAATACTCTTCTAACGAGCTCCAGTCCTTAACCCATATATTGCAAAAAGTGCCAATTATATTGGAAAATGTTCAAATCCTAAAAGAGCTTAGACCTTAGACATATTTGAGGTATGTAGCTCTCATTTGAAAATGTATTGCAACTGTCAGGCAACAGACAGTATTATTTGATTGATATACTCAACGCTGTTAATATATTTTAAAAATATAATAATAAGCCAAAGAGTGGCCGCGTTTCAGTTCAGCTGTTCAAAATTTTATGGTCGTAATTATACATCTACATCTACTTAATACCCCGCAAGCCGCCGCAAGGGCGTGTGGTGGGGGGTGTTAGGACACCACCCGTAATTTAGAAAAGAAAAAGAAAAAGAAAAAAAACCGCATGCAATAACCACAAAATCATATATCCAAAAAAAAAACATGGCATACATTCATGCATGAACACTTATACCCCACACACATGCAGACAATCAATCTACATCTTACATACACATGCACCTGAAAGTATACCTAACAGCTTTGCAGTGTTTAACTTTGCTCCGACTTGTAAATTCAATGTTTTCAATATTTCTAAAGTGACTTCGGTTTCTTACTATTATGATTTCTTATTGTTCGGGGAAAGAATGAGTATTTGTATCTATCTCCCTTAGTTTATCTTTGTGGTCTGATCTACCTAAGTAGTGTGGGGCCATTATAATTCCTTCAGTGTCATAGTTAAACTCGTTTGTTCTGAACCTTTCTAAAAGTCTAAGCCTCGCTTGTTCTCTCCACACTTCAAGTGGTTCCCAGCCTAAATCCCCTAAGAGACCTGTCACACTTGTGTTCTTATCATAACAATTTTTAACGAATCTAGCGGATTTTCTCTGGACTTTATCTAATTCTTTTTGCCAAATTTTCTCCCACGGATCCCAAATACTTGCGGCATATTCCAAATGGGGTCTAACTAGAGCAAAATAACACCTCTCTTTAACTTTTTCATTACATTTCCCCACCACTCGTTATATGAAGCCAAGTTTCTTTAAAGCTCATCCGCATATTGTCCTGATATGTGCTCCCCATGAAAGGCGTGGTGTTAGAACAACCCCTAAATATTTAACTTGATTTGCCGTAGTCAATACTGCACCCTCTATTATGTAGTTTATATCCTGTTCCTCGCTTCCTTTGTTCCGAAATTTCAAAACTGCGCATTTATCTATATTAAGTGTTAATCCCCATTTATTGCACAGGCTGTAGAGTCCCTGTACTCAGTACCCCAAATATAGGCTGTAGAGTCCCTGTACTCAGCGTTCAACTCGTCTTTGATTTGCGCGGGCGTATAGCATATGAAAAAATAATTAAAAACAATTCAATTCTCAACTTATTACTATTCAACCAAAAACCTCACAACGACTCACTTAAACAATTGTCCATCAGCTGAAGGTCCAAAAAGGCTTAAATTTTGTTGAGTACCTGTCAACGCATGCGCAAACGCACTCCTTAACCAGAGTTGAAGAGCGCTGCCATCTTCACGTTGAGGTGGAAAAACTATCAAACTACCATCGTAAGTGCAACTATATTTGATGTGTATGCTAGGTAATTTATCAAAATCATATTTGTCAAAAGAGAGCTACTTGTCCAGAAGCTATCTTATTAAGTTAATCTCCAAATTTCTGTATAACCGACTCAAATAAGCCGTAGAATTATGGATGAAACTTAGTCAATAATATAAATTTAATGGCAAAATTAACATCATATTAAGTTCGCAGTATACTATTTTAAAGCAACTGGTTAGAATACAAAGTACTGGTTTAAAGATAAACATTTTTATTGCTGCGTGATCCTGCTGTTTGAAGCGAATGTTCATCTCTGCCTCATCCGCCACTTTCGTCATATTTCAAAAGTAATTCGACCCAATTATTTGTTTCCTGCACCGCACAACTATTATATATTATGGAGTATCCAATTTTTATGACTTTATTCAAATCGCATCCTCTAAATTCCAATGATCCCCATCTCCAACTGGATGCAACTCCCACAGATTCACGATTCAGTGTCACTTACATTCATTCTTCGTTAAATAAATTTAAGTTTAAACTTCACTTTTGACATATCTTTATGCATATCAAAAACATTGCAATAGCTTTTTACCATTCATTAATAATATTTTTTTTCGTAGACCTCTGACATCTTAACTTTTATGAAATTCCTTCTGTTAGCAAATAAATAAAATTACTAAATGAAATATCTCAATTGATTTATCAAGACACGATTTAGCAAGACAAGCATTCCAATATGTAAACATCATAATTCAGTTTCGTCGCTATCAAACGTTTTTACCCGTGGTAATGAACGCGTTTCGTTCTTATAAGTGAATTTTAATATTTTACTTAGTATTTTCATCATCTCTCATTATATAATTCTCTTATAACATTTATAGATTAACATATTGAAACATAATATTCTAATTTATTGCATATTTATTGTTTAATCTTTAGCTATTCAATTTGATGTGTCTCAACAAGCACTGATTAAAATAATAAAAAAACGATTTCATCTTTTACTGGGGCGATATTAAGATTATACTTGTATAGTCCCTTCTTTCGCCTGACCCATGAACATAACATTGAGTACAATGTCTCCCAAATACCCATGCCGTAGTTAGGGAAAAACTCACATAGGCAAACTCGTGACAAAACGTCGAAATAAAACGGAATCCCATGGAAACGCCACACGATTATGTGAACCGAAAGAGTGAAGACGTCGGAGAGGAAAATAAAATATCACTACTGATCACGTTGACGACATTGGTTCCCTTGGAAATATCTAATTCATCCTACATCCCAATGGTGATAAACATTTGAGTGCCTAAGGTACCTCAATCTATTGCCAAACGCCTGTTTAAGAATATGAGATTTCTTACCAATGAGTTTTTCCTCCGATATCATTCCTACTCGATCAGTATTTTTGTCAGTAAGAGAAGAAGGATTTTTTCTACCAAGGACGTTTTCCTTTCTCACTTTATTTTTATGCTAAAGCGAGGCCCTCATCATAGCTCTCCAAAACACTTTGCTTCTTTGAACAGCTTCCTCCATCTCTCTTTGAGTCACCCTCCCCCCCCCCCCTCACTCCCTTCCCAACACTCACCACTGCACAAGAAAATGTCCTGCGGGAAACAATTGGCATTTAATGTTTACTCGAGGCAAAATGTCCGATAATTTCAAGTATTTAAGACGGTTTCAGTGAAGAAGTTGAAGAGGATTGTGAGGTGAGGAGAACCTTTCGCGGCCGGGGAGATTATTGGGTGGGTTATTCGTGGAGTGTAGTGTATCGTGCAGACTAGGACAAATGTCTGAAGGGGAGGAGGTTGGATGAAATGGGGCGAAGGGTCAGGGAGGACGAATAGCGGTCGGGAGGTTTTGAGAGGACTAAGGCTGAGGTTTGAGGATGACCGTTTAGCCTTTATTAATGGCGCAGGACTAGAAATCCCGAGGTGAGACGCTGGGGAATATGTAGAGCCCTCCAAAGCATCGCATGCAGCAGGATATCGTATATGATTATCCTCAATCTCCCAAGAGTGAGCCTCATTTCGTTTTGGGTACTCGATGATAACAGCAAGAATACGAAGCCCACTTAACAAGTAAGGGTCGTTTGGTCATTAAAAAAATTAATTCGTTTCGTGGAAACGAAGAAGAAAAGAAGCTTTAGTTTCAAAAAAACTTACTTCACATTATACATAATCGCAGTTCACTTCCAAGCACTTTTCGTAAACGCTGCACTAGGTTCTCTAATCCGTCAGAATTTAGAAGTCGGCCGCCTGGGAATTGTACCGAGAATTATCACATGTGTGTAAAACAATATTCGGCATGAAATTTTAACTTTTAAAATTTTAACCATTTTGAAGTGTAAAAATTAGTCGCCTTGACCGTGACTCGAACCCTGAACCCGCGATGTCCGGTCGAGTGCTGTAGTCAGTTTAGCTTCCTTCGCTTACATACGTTTTACACTTCGAAAATGTTGCATTGTAATGCGCATTAGCGGATGACTCGGTTAAAAGTTCCTGTGGTAGCCATCTTCCGCAGTTTATCAGAATATTCAGCATAGTCGAAACTCCGTAATTTCCAAATATAACATACACAAAGAAATAATGTATTAAACTTGTAAATTTTATTCATGGTCAGATATCTTTTCACCTCTGCGTTATGTTTAGGATAGGTATGAAAATTCACGACACATATATCATATTTTTAACGGGATATCTGTCTCCGAGTAAAGTATTCCACCTAAGTTTTCATTCAAAATGTAAACCCGAAGATATACATTGAAACGGTTACGATAATTAACCTGTATCTTTAGCTCTTCTATAAAAAATGATGCGAGCATCTGGCCCAGGAACCTCATGTCAAGAAAGTACCTCTCAATATCCGAGAGGTAATATTATTTGCATTATACACTTTGAAATCTGGAGAGACGTTCTTAAACTTTTGCACATCTTCGGAGAGTGCCGAAGAAGAACACCTGAAAAGAATAAATAACCCATGTCGTGCATTATTTTATACTTTATCACCCCATTTTCCTGCTTCACTCTCATATTGCCTAAAATCCTTTTATATTCTTCACTCATCCCATTTTAACTAATATGCTTCTATTTATCACCATCTTCAATGCCCCCATCATTTGTATCTTCTTCGGATTTCCAAAGTCATCTCCTTCTCTCTCTTTGACCATATTTCGTTTTTCCGACTCCATACTAAATTACTATTCTTCCTTTCTTTCTCTTAACCACGTCCCACAATGCTGTTGCTAGTATTCTCGCAAATCAACTATCAAATATTTAATAGTTACAAACATTTATGTCAACCTATTTAACTGTAAAAGTTACTCTAAAAAACTCTTAAGAAAAATATTAATTTCGTTGAAACAGTTTATATCTTCTTATTTAACTTAAATTTCCAGTTGAAGATAAATAATAATTGTTATCATAGGAGACAAGTAGGAGTCTAATATAATAGCATGAGACTACATGCAATGGCCCCAATCTCTTGTTTTACGAGCTCATTAAGTTTTACAATCCACGTACTTAGAGTTAATCAACTCCCAAAATAATTACATGCCAACCGTCAGCTCTGAATTCATAGTATCAACTTAATGGTTTCCGCTCCCAGTCTATTGCCTTGACACACTTTGAACCTAATCAATTATTTTCCTAGGATACTTGCCGTTCTCATGTGCGTATGCCATTTGCTGTCTTACATAATGTACGCATTCTTCTACCCATTCCCCAGCCCCTGTTTTTGTATTCCCATATTTTCGTATGTTTCAAAAATATGACGATTATACATAATACCATTTTACTCCCAAAAAAAGCTCCGATCCTTCAAATGATCCGGGTACACTTTTTGAAATTAAATTCTTTAACTGTTATGAAGAAAGATGTCTTTTCCTCAAGATTAATCAGATGAGGCGTAATACTTCAGTTAGTGTCGTGAAATCTATTTACATCTCGAGTATGTAAACGACGAAAGAAAACAGAACGGAGGGACTAATTTCAATGTTCCTTCCTCTCTCTGGGTGTTCTTGTCATGACATTGGCACCACGCGTACGTAAACCTCTCATTCCTAAACTTATTTCGCACCAAAGTGGTATTTTTACACTTTTTCCACCCCTTCAATGATGACTCGTCCTAGACGCATCAGGTAAAATTAAACTCCAGATCCTATAACACTCACATTCTACTCCTTTGCCCGTTTGCGGAATAGGACCTAAATCGTACTCTCGAATTCTTATGGCCAAACTCCTTCATAAAAGCAACGACCTATCTCCTTAAAGAACCCATTCCATTTTCAGTTAACCCTGTTAGAGTTCGGTATGGATATTCGGTATATCGTGTATTCTAACGACGACGCTCGTCTTCATTGCCCGTTTCCCTTTTTCTATCAAGATATCTCTTGGATCTTTCCTCATCCACACTTAATAAGCTCTCTCGCCCTATTTCTGTTTAATGTGGGGGAATTAAAGGGTTGAAATTAGTGTTTTTGAGGAGTAGCGTCAGTGAAGTTGTCAGTGGTGTAGGTGGGTTTAGGATTAATTTTTTTTTTAAATTCTCATCTGTTAACTTCTTGTTATGTAATTTTGTTTAATGAATATAATTTACATGCATATGTAAATGATGATGATGGTTGGGGCTTTAAAAGCCCCAAAATTTCTGATTTTAAAAGGACGCCTCGGTAGCTTAAGTGGCTAAAGCACTCGACCGGATATTGAGGGATCTGGGTTCGAGTCCCAGTCAAGGCGAATGATTTTTACGCTCTGAAATTGTTGCATTGAAGTGATTGTTTTGTTGAGAAATGAGCATTTTTATATAAGTTCTTTGTGCCCGGCATTTCACTTCGTACTTATTTCTTCTCATTAATTTAGGATTTCCCATGTCTCCTTTCTTAGTTCTCCCCAAGCTTTTTTATCTAGTTTGAGTGTGCGGAACATTCCACAAAGTCTGTTCCTTTAGCTCATAATTTGTCAAAATTCCCTGCAAAGTATTTTTAACATTTCTGTCACACTCTCCATCCTCCTAAATAAATATTTATGAGCAGAAATTGTTAACTCTGATTATATATAGTACCTTGCAGTTATGATACCATCTGAGCGCATTGAAACAGAATCGAAGTCAGATCAATGCTTAATATATTAATAATTTTTTAACACTATAGAGAAACTTCTGAATCTAATAAAATTCAGACGAGTAATATTAATAACAAAATCTCTAATGCCACTTCTTTTTCTTCAAAATTATTTTCATAGTTCACATTTTTCAGCTTTGAAATCCGCTGATTCTTAAGTTTATTGATCTATACAATTCATTTTAAGTGATACGAGAGGGAATGAATTAACATGAAATGTATTTTGAAACAAGACTTCATTATTAGGTAGGCATATGTACACTTTTTTTACACAGTTAATGACATCTCCCTTCGTTCATTCGTTTTATGACATAAAAACATTCGATTTTTATTGAAGTGTCTTTATTTCACATTTCGGAGTGGGCAATCTAATAAATTCCCCCAATCACGATAAGGGAGGAATGACCGAGAGAGACAGAGAGAAAGGGAATTTTATTTACCATAATTCTTTTTGGTCGTGAAATACATACAAATGGCCTGTTTTAATGAATGGAAAGCCGCGTCTTGCTTGACTCTCACGCAATAATATACGCAAATGATTGGGGAAATACATGAAGTGTGAGAGTTTGTAAATTGATGGATAAGTTGGCCCTCTCGTTTAATCACCATAAAATATTGAAAACCCCTAACTGGTAGTGCTAATGAGTTCGAATCGGAAGAAGATTATAATCCCCTATATGGTAAGCATCGGAATCATTCGTGAACTCAAGGTTGGATATTTCATTTTATGATCTGAAAATACAAGTGAGATGAAAAAAATGGCGAATACAGAGGAGGATGTTCAAAGTAAAAATTAAAATTTTCATGGCACTAATGTTTCCGTATTGTTAATCAGTAGAATTTCTCTTCATCTTTCGATCTTTCAGTCTTCAACGCGTATATTGGCATTGATGGCAGCAGTTTTGCAGGTGATCCATTCGGCATCTTCAGGTCGAAAACATCTCATCGAAGGGCGTCTTTATGTAGGATTAACCGCGATCTATCTGCTTCCTGATTAACTCTTTCTCGAATGACTCTCTTCAAAGCACTTTATAAGAAGGTATCCGTCTTTCCTATTGATGTTTTGGAGCGATTTTGGAGCGATATACATATATATACATATATATACATATATATATATATATATATATATATATATATATATATATATATATATATATAAACACAGATGTAGATTTTTAGAATATAGAGACACAAAGAAACGACGCTCACAATTTGTTATTTGACGTTTCGACAGCACGGCTGTCGTCTTCAGAATGGCGTTCTCGGGGAAGAGCGGAGAGGATGTGCGGGGCAGAGGTGGCGGAAGGAGAGGTAAAGGGACCAATAGGAAATGAACAAGGGGGTGGGGGGGATATGTAGGCAGCCATATGATGCATTCAGTGGGCTTGATTCAGCCCGGGCGGTTTGAATGATTGGGCCACCCAGATATGCGCCATCTCGCGGGTTCTCACCTCTATTATACTCGCAGATTTGGGAAGGATTTCAATCACCGAAACGGAGAAGCAGTCGTCAAAAGATCGATTGTGGGAAGCGGTGTGAGTAGGGATGGGATAATTAAGAAAGGTGGGAGATTTGGTGGAATATCGGTGGTTATTCATGCGGAGGGAGAGTGCGGTCGTGCATTCGCCCACGTAGAAGGCAGGGCAGAAGTTACAGGAGAGGCGATATATAATATTTTTTGAGGTACAGGTGGCGAGTGGTTGGGAGTTGGTACTGATTGAGGGGGAGAATCTTAAAAGATGACAGCATTTGCAGCGTGGGCGGTTGCATGGTGCGGATAGGGGTGGGGGAGAGACGTGGGTGCTTGAAGTTGGATTTGTGGACTTGAAGATGTCTCGCAAGTTCGACGGGCGTTTAAACGAAACAGAGGGACAGTGTGGGAATAAAAGTGATGTGGACTGAGTGTTATTGATAATTGGGAAGAGGTCACGGATTAGATGTTTAATTTTGTGTATTCCGGGGAAGCAAGTGGTGATAAGATTAGGGCATTTTGGGCGGTTTGGTTTGGGGAGGGGAGTGTATTGGGTTGACGGTTTGAGGATTTTACTATTTAGTAGTTTTTCAGGGTAGCCACATTTTCTGACCGGAGGGTCCCGGGTTCGATTCCCGGGCGAGGCACTCTGGGTACTGGCAGCTCCACCCAAGTGATTTTTCGGGTAACAGGTCTTCCTGGGAAACCATAACCCGCACAGGGAAATGAACTGCCCCCCCTAAACTGATGTGTGAATTTCACACGCCGCAAAGGGCTTAGTACTAGGTGAATTCTACCATTACCTGCTAAACCGACCTTCGGGTTGATTACTATATACATACTATACACACACATTTATTTACACACACACACACACACACACATACATATATATATATATATATATATATATATATATATATATATATATATATATATATATATATGTGTGTATATATATGTATATATATATATATATATATATATATATATACATACATATACACATATACATATATATATATATATATATATATATATATATATATATATATATATATATATATATATATGTATATGTGTATATGTATGTGTATATATATATATATATATATATATATATATATATATATTAGAAAAAGGCTCAGCTAAACATTAAAATAGGAGGGCAAAAACTAGAGCAGGTAGAACAGTTTACGTATCTCGGTAGTGTTTTGGGCCAACACGGTCAAAGTAGTAGGGACGTAAGGAGAAGAATTGCGCTAGGCAAAGAGGCTTCCACGAGGAGGGAGCTGATGACAGGGACGTTGAGTATGGATATTAAGAAAATACTCGTAAAAACTTTGATATGGAGCGTAGCTATGTACGGCGCGGAAACGTGGTCATTGAAGCAGGAGGATAGACGTAGACTGGAGGCTTTTGAAATGTGGGTGTGGAGAAGATGGAGAAGGTAACATTGATAGAGAAGAAAACAAATGATGAAGTATGGTGGGCGAAGAGAGGGGTTTGTTGGGAGAAATCCTATGGAGGCAGGAAAAGTGGATGAAGGGGGTGTTGACCGGCAGTGGGATGTTGAAGAGTGTGATTGAGGGGAGAATGTTGGGCAAAAGAGGAAAGGGAAGGAACAGGATAGGGATGTTGGACGGGATGGAGGGAGGAAGAAAGTACTCAGAGATGAAGAGGGACCTGATATAGAGTAGGATGATGGATTTTGTGTTTTCTAAGGGGTCATAAAATGTTTGTTTGGTAGTTGTGTCCATCCAAAAACCTACCTTAACCGGTAGATTACCTTAAAATAAAATATATATATATATATATATATATATATATATATATATATATATATATATATATATATATATCTATAAGAGAAGTGGGCGGTACTATTCCCGGCATAGGTATAGCAGGAGTCGGTAATACCTTTGAGCTGAAATATTTACAGCGCGAATGACTACTAGTGACCAAGACAGAATAGACCCGAATTACTGCAATCCAATAATATTACCGCTAGAATTGACTTACGTGAGGGTGAAATAGAAGGTTCACTCCATTCTGATTGGCCAAGGGGGTGGGCGGGTAACTTATGCCGGCAGGGTAAGCGCCGCCTCTCGTTTGGACGCGAATTATCCATCTCTCTGAGAGACGGACTGGCCAAGGGTTTCGCGAAAACGATGAGCAAGCGTGGGAAGGGAGAGTGGGAGGGGAGCGGCGTCAAATGTATTTAAAGGAATTTGAGCTTTGGGGGTGAGGGGGAATGCCTTGGAGAGTGTTCCGCATCGTTCGGGAGGAGGGATCTGAGGAATGAAAGGAATCGCGATTGGGCAGGAATAGGTTTGGCGGGAAGGAGGAGGTGGAAGAGGACGCTCACGCTACGGTGGTGGATGGGACCATTCACAATCAATGGACCGGCTAAGCCCCGTCCAGAAAGGTTGGAGACTCGAAGTCTCCTCTCCAACGAGCGTAATTTCACCAGGGCGAAATGAGTATCTCGAGCACACAAAATATGTAATTATAGGCGTAAATGTTCACGAGAACTGAAACTCGGAGCAAGAACTACTGCAAAAGAACTTGATCGCGTTTGCTATAAACCCTATCCAAGGTTATTTGCAGGTATCACACACCGTTTATTATAAATTCAAGTTTATCAAACTTACAGGCTTTAAACTTTCCTTCACTCATTTCAATTAATCAGAGAAAGGTTCGCGATTCAACGTCCTCTCCTCAAAGATAATCACAGTATTAAACGTGAAGGTCAGATTAATGAATGAGGGTTCATTTCATCTAGTAATAAACCCTTTAAAGTATAAAAGCTCAGATATCATAGTAATTAAGAGGGGTCAACTCCTTTCCCTATGCCACTTGTGGTTTCCGTACTATATCAAATACCCTAAAAATCTCACAGCTCGGGTGAAACTGAGGGCGCTCAGGGGCGTCATTAGAACAGTATCCTGGCCTTCGAGTCAGTATTTCAGCTCTAAACTCACTGGGCCATTACGTCATCCGACATGAAAGATACCGCGCTCATATATTCATTCATAATTTTATAAAATATACTTTATAATCTGTATTTTTTTTTTTGAAAGCAATATTCTGCATATTAACGAGTTGAGGGTCCAATGGCTACAGAAGATCTGGAGAAAATTACTGGTAACGGTCGCTGAGAATACACTGTACCCTCGATCCCGTATATATTTTCGTTAAGTATTTTGAAAGGTTTCGTGAGTAACGAAAGTTTAAAAGTAACGCCATTCATAAAATACACGTCAAACTATGGAGATGAAAACACTGTGAAGATGCGATAATGGAGAGACAAAAGAAGATATAAATAACACTTACAAGTTCTGGACTTCGCTTTTGATCCGAGGTCGTCTTCACTTTAGCACACGGCTGATGAATCAAAGGAGCACTTATCTGAAAGAAGAAAAAATCGCATACATTTTCAAAATCGAATATGCAGAAACGTTATTTTAACGTTCCGCAACTGTTGTATACTCTTTATCACAATGCAACGTAAGGACGAAGTGCACGGGATATTATGATTGCGAGGACTTTAAAAGGAAGAGATGAAAATCTGTAAAACGGGCTCTGTTTGAGTTGCAACTATTTGAGAGACACCAATCCTTAAATCTCTCCATCTTGGGCAGCTAAATATTTCTAACTTAATCATTACGAGTTACATTCTAAATTCTCCTGATGTTATTTTTGATGAGCTGGCAAAAGTCCGAACTTTTGCCATTTCTCAGCATTATTTTCCTGCAAATGCAAACGTATTTCAATCTCTATTTCAAGATTCAACGGCAACCGAGAATGTTTCTGCATGGAAGGCCTTTTGCCCACTGGAAAAACTCTCAGTTTCACTTAATGGCCAGACAAATAAAATGTATTTTACCGCATTATTATGCATGCATCATATCTGTCGCCTCGGTGACGACTCCGTCTAACATTTGCAAATATTTGGCGGTTTGATGTAATTCAAGCACATTTAAGAAATATTATTTTATAAAGACGTAATATTCAACGATAGTCACCTTAAATAAATATGCAAAGAAAATACTTGTAGAAATATTAATAAGGAGCAATAGCTTCTTACGGTTCGGAATATTTGTCGGGGAGGCAAAAGAATAAGCTATGATTGGAGACTTCTGTGGTAAGTTGGGGAGAACGGAAAAAGTAAAATGAATTGAATTAAAAACAAAAGGTTTTGTGCGCAGTAGAGGAACAAAGAACGTGCTGAGAGACATTCAAAGAAGACAAGGCAAGTGCTTGCGGAATGTTTAATAGGTAACTAAATTCTAAAATAATAGGAGTGTGAATGTTGGGTGGAAAAACAAGAATGAGGCAAGGAAAAGAATACGAATTGAAAGCGGCAGAAAGTATACAGCGTTTAAGGATTCGTCATATTCACAGTTGCTTTAGGAATATTCATGCAATGCCAATGCAATGGCTTCGGAGTACAGCAGAAAAAGGCTACTGTGCCTAGCAAATTTCTGTTCAAAAATTTACCATTTTTGACAAATGTTTATCGTAACTATTAAGGTATGCCAAGAACAGTGCCAATCTCATCATTCTACCAAGGAAATACAGGGAGATGTTTCTTTTCTTTTCTACTCATTCCATATCCTGGCGGTATTCATATATATATGACGAGTTAGTCATAATAATATGCCTATTTATAATTTAAGGTGATTTACACAACTTCTCTAAGAATTTTTTTAATTAAAAAAGCAATGAATATAAACGCTTGCAGTTGTTCTCCAAAATTATTATTGAACTTATTTTGTGCGCTAGTTGTAGCCGATACTTTATAGAATTCCATTATAATGAAATACACTTACAATACTTGGTGTCTCCACAGAAGGGGCCCACTAGTTCTGATGACTCTAGTGTAGTGAAACTAGGCGGCATTAAAAATCTATTAAGTGAAAACTATGCCACTTCCCTTTCATTATTGACCTTATAACATTTCTTTAAATGATGCGTTAGAATATGTCTGCGCATTAAAGGTTCAATTCTTAAAGATAGAGGTTATGCTGGCTTTTTACTTGTCCTGGAAAATCATTTCTTGTGAAATCGAGTTGCTAAATACGTGCTTCGGAAGCGGCGCGCCATTCGTACAGCTAGCTCTTTGAGAACCGGTATATTCTCCGGTTTAAAGGATATGTTTGTCTCGATGCAAAGGATCTACTTGTTCATCCTTTGAAGTCGCAGAGTAATTTATTAATATGCAACTTAAAAAGGGATCTTCACTTGGTTTGCTCAGATCCGCAGCAAAGACCCTTTAGGAAAATTTCAAAATCATTCACTTTTTTGCGTGCTGTCAGTTTACTACACAAATATTACACCCCTTGGCCGAGTAAACAGTTGAAATGCATCCCAGGAAGAAGCGAAGGTGTTTTTGGATATTACTGGGAGTATTCACATTGCAATGTTATTTGAAATTTAGCTATCTATCTAGCAGATGGAAATTGTTATTTTTTTGTTTTCTCGTTAATTTTATTTTCCCTAGGATCTCATCAATAAATGTGCCCCTTCCGAATTTTATATTTTTCCCTAAATTTTCTCTCTTTTCATGAGAATATTTTGATATCTCCTGTAAGCCACTGAGGTCCGTTAATTGCATATACATTGTTTCTTAGGAATATCCGTTGTCATCATTTCTATTAGTTACATCAAAGAGTTTTTATTAACACACTTTAGCTTTTCTACGGGAGTATCTACTCGCATTTGTTCTGAAATCTTTTAAACAGTCGGCCACATGTCGAAAAATTGAAGAAATAAAATGCAGTCATTAACATCAATGGAAAAGATGATGGACTAGTAGGTAGAGGGCTTAGCTACTAATTTGTAGTCCCGCTCGCCACCCGGTTGACGCCTCTGGGAACTCTCAGCTTCACACAAGCTGTGTGTTTTTTTCGACTACCAGATCTTCTTCAGAAACTAAATTGGATAGAGGGAGGGGAACAGGCCAACCTACCCCAATAAATGTGTGAAATCCATACATTGTATAGGGTTTAGTATTATATGATCTCTATTCTCACCTATCATTCCCAAACTCGTGTATAAGTGTGACAGTCGAGGTCTGAACTAAGAAAGAAGCCGACAGTACATTCGAATTGTTGTTATTAAAAATTAGTATATAACTATCTTTTCACCTAGGGTTACCCTGGAGACTAATCTTAAAAATGAATAATACCCGCAACATCTAATATGTTAAATTTCTTGTACATCGTCTCCTTTTGGTGCATCATAAAAATTATTGGGATGACAAAATTGAATGGGGAACTTTTACCCCAAACACCCTTCCCGCAAAATTAAGAAACCGCGCGCGTCTGAATGAAATAGTAATTTCAAATCACCCCAAATTTCCATCAGAGAAGGGCTAAAAGCATTTCTCGATTTCGTCCGAGAACGCGTGGGAGAAATTTCACACGCTATTTAACATCCCACACACGACTGACTACCTCCTTGGCGAAACTCTTTTCAATCTTTCTGCTTTCCTCTCTCTCTCTCTCACCTCGCCGCTCGCCACCTCCCCATGGAAGGGGGGGGGAGTTTTAAGGGATCTTCCTACCCCCCCATCCTACCGGAACCCCTAAAGCACGCTCTCCCTTATCACACCCACCCCCTACAGGTCTCCGCCCCCGGAACACTCAAAACCCATGGGGCATCTCTCTCTCCAATCTCCTTCCGGCCGTCGAAGAAGGAACCTCGCCCTTATTCACCCCCACACACACCCTAGCCCTAGCTGCCCCGAAAACCCTTTGACGTGGAAGTGTCTCTAATTCCCTCTCCTCCACCCTTGCCCCCTTAGCTCCCACGCATCCCCCGCAACGCACACGCCTCCCCCTTCCTCATTCCCCCCACTCCCTGCTCCCTTAACCCTTCACCCCCTCCCCATAATCCCACTATACCCTTTTCCCACCACTCTTCCCCTCGGGGTCCCCTGCTTATCCCGCAGGATCCGGCCATGAAAATTGAATTAACAGCCCCTCGGTCTCACGGACGGGAGAGGGAGGGTGTCTCGGGAGGTCCCCACACAACATCCTACGCCGACCCCACACCACGTACGTATTTGGCCTCGTCCTTTTATTTCCCCCTTGTGCCACCACCACTCAACCCTACCAAGATTCCGACACGCCCCCCTCCCCCACATTTCTCTTAAGAGGAGAGACAACACCCTTAAAGGTTCCGCACCTTGTATTGGACTTCCCAAAACCACACTAAAGATAGTCCGAGACTTGTTAGAAGAAAGGTTTTTTTTTGGTAAGACTCGTTCAAAAGGTGGTAGACAGTCATAGGTTGTAAAGGAGTACGTCGGGTCTTTAAAAATATGTGCATTACTGAGTAAAATTATTTTGCCCATGTGTAAGCAATTTCGTGGATACTGTTAAATGTCAAGAAAACTTAATCTTTGAGCTCGGTGAGTAAAGGGTATTTTTCACGTCGTTTGATTTTTGGTGTCAAAAAATGTTTTAGAAGACAATAATCTAAATTATTATTAACACTTATTCACTGGTCACGATGATTTTTTCATGGGTCCTAACCTTATGCTTCGTTACATTTTTAAGCCGATACAACAATAAATAAATAC